>NC_035434.2:125418097-126021629 GCF_002127325.2 Helianthus annuus | reverse complement strand
TAAATAAGGAAACCTCGGATATTATTGGAAACAATAATTCCAATGCATTTATGGGAGATAATTCCGAATCTGGACCTTTTCATAATTTGGATGTAATTTTAGAAAACTTTAAAAAGGATGGAAAGGCATGCCTTAATATGGAAAGTGGTAGTAATCTGTTGGGAGGTAGTGGGGTTTTAAAAAAGAAAAGGAAAAAATTTAAAAAGATGTCTGCTAAAGGGCCCAATAGTGAGTTTACAGACAGGCCCAATGGGGAGGGTATGGATAGGCCCATTGAAATTAACGGATCTAGTGAAGAGAGGCCACCAAGAGGAAAACGACAAAGGAACAATGATGATCCTTTTGACTTGGATCATTTAATTGGTATAGTTGTCGACAAAGGTAGAGATAATAGTCAGAATCAAGATAATATAGTTAGAGGTAGCGGAGAGCATTTGTTTGACTTGAATTTTATGGGGATCAAAATAAAGAAGTGGGCGAGGATGATGCGCAGACTGTGGAGGTCAACGACTCTTCAATAAAGGAGATGGATTTGGAGGTTATTCGAACAACTAAATTGGGAATGAAGATCGGAGCTCAACTTAAAAATCATGAAGATTTAATTCGCACAACAGTGGAACAAGAGGGTTTACAATTAGGTAATCCATGAATTTATTATTGATTAATATTAGAGGAATTGGGGTTGAAGGGAAACCTGGGTGGATAAAACAATTACGGGTTTTGCAAAAAGTATCTTTTGTCGGTATGCAAGAAACTAAATGTACTGATTCGGGGAGCTTTGATTTCTCTTCTTATTGGGGAGGGGGGATTTTGAGATGGACGTTGTTGATGCTTGTGGTAGATCTGGTGGTTTGGTGAACATATGGGATAAGAAAATATTTAAGAAAGTCGATGGTATTAAGAATGGAAATTTCTTGGTAACTAGTGGTTATATAAAAGGAGTTGAGAATGTGATTAATATTATGAATGTGTATGCGCCTCAAAAAACTATTGAAAAGAGGACTCTATGGGAAGCTATAGCGGCAGTAAAAAGAAACTCGAATGGGTGGTGGATTGTGTTAGGGGATTTTAATTCAGTTAGAAGTAGAGAGGAAAGGAGGAATACTAAGTTCGACGCAGGTAGTGCTGAGGACTTTAACGTTTTTATTGAAGATTCTGAGTTGCAGGAGTATACTATGCAGGGGAAGCGATTTACATTCCTAGCTGGAAAAGGTAATGGATTGAAAATGATCAAAATTGATAGGGTGCTTGTGTGTAGTGAGGTTTTTAATAAATGGCCAATGCTTGCCTTAGAGCTCTTCCGCGGGGGCTCTCTGATCACACTCCGTTAGTTCTTATTATTGATGATTCTAATTTTGGCCCGAAGCCATTTCGGTGGTTCAACTCTTGGTTAGAAATAGATGGTTGTATCGATGTTGTTAAAGACGCTGTGAGCGGGGTGGAGTTTGTTGGCCCTCCTGATATGATTTTATCTAAAAAGCTTATGTTGATTCGTGACAAGCTAAAGGAGTGGAAAAATGTTTGGTCAAAAAAACAAGGAGAGGAAGTAGACACGATGAGGGCTGAGAAAGAAAAATTGGAAGACATTATGGAATGTAGAGATTTAGAGGAGGAGGAAATGTGGGTTTGGTCCGAATGTAGTAGACGGGTTGAAGAATGGGAAGCTCATAGATTACAGGATTTAAAGCAAAAATCAAGGGTGAAATGGCCGATGTTTGGGGATGACAACTCTGCGTTCTTCCATGGTATTGTAAATGGTAGGAAGGCCGCCAATTCCATCCCAGGTTTGGAAATCAATGGGAAATGGATCTCAAAGCCGAGTTTAGTAAAGAAAGAGGTGTACAAACATTTTAGAGATCATTTCCGTGATAATAATAAAGACCGGCCTTTGCTTGTGGTTGATAATTTGAAACTGTCTCGGCTACAAGCAAAGATTTTTTAATTCGGGAATTTTCTAGGGAAGAGATAAAGGAAGCTGTTTTTCAATGTGGAGCGGATAAGGCCCCGAGTCCAGATGGTTTTAATTTCAGGTTCGTTATGAAGTTTTGGGATATTTTTGAAACCGATTTTGTTAATATTATGGAGACTTTTTTTTTAAACGGGAGTGATTTCTAACGGGTGTAGCTCGGCTTTTATCACTTTAATCCCTAAAAACAACGTACCGGTGGGATTAAAAGACTATAGACCTATTACTTTAATAGGAGTTATAAGTAAAGTTATTTCGAAGTGTTGGCAAACCGGCTTAAATTGATTATGGGATAATTTATTTCGGAGTCTTAATCGGCATTCCTTAAAGGAAGATATATTTTGGATGGGCCTCTAATTGTGAATAAAATATTGGCTTGGATGAAGAAAAAGAATGAAAAGGTGTTTTTATTAAAAATAGATTTTGAAAAAGCATATGATAAATAAAATTGGGGTTTTTTGTTTTCCATTTTATCTCAAATGGAATTTCCTACTCGTTGGATATCTTGGATTAAAGGTATTTTATTGTCAGCTCGATCGGCGGTTCTAGTTAACGGGTCTACAACATTTGAGTTCAATTGTGAGAAAGGTCTTAGGCAAGGGGATCCCTTGTCACCTTTCTTATTTTTATTAGTCATGGAGGCTCTTTCGGCTACTTTTGATAAGGCTTTGATGTTGGGTGAAATGGAGCGAATTAAGGTAGGGAAAGGCAATGTTACGGTCTCACATTTATTTTATGCGGATGACGCTTTGATTATGGGGGCATGGAATAGGGAGAATGTAGATAATGTTGCTCGAATCCTTCGGTGTTTCTGTATATGTTCCGGACTTAAAATTAATTTGCATGAGTCGAATCTAATAGGGGTTGGGGTCACCAGCGAGGAAGTAGTAGGGATGACCAAGGTGTTGGGATGTAAAAAAGGCGAGATTCCATTTGATTATTTGGGGATCCGGGTCGGGGCGAATATGAACAGAGAAGGTAATTGGTCTGGGGTTGTGGAGATTTTCCTAAAACGTCTTAGCAAATGCAAGGCGAAAACGTTATCAATTGGGGGGCGCCTTACATTGATTAAATCGGTTTTGGAGAGTCTTCCGGTCTATTTTTTCTCCTTATATAAAGCGCCAAAAGCGGTCATTCTTAAATTAGAAAAGATTATGAGAAGTTTTCTTTGGGCGGGTAATAGTGATGCAAACAAAATTAATTGGGTCGCTTGGGATCGGGTGACGCGGCCAATACAACTAGGCGGTCTTGGTATAGGGAAACTTTCTGATGCTAATGACGCCTTGATTATCAAATGGGGTTGGTGATATTGGGAGGAAAGGGATAGTCTTTGGAGGAGAATTATTGACGAATGTCACGAGAGTAGAGTTGTTTGGTCGGTTATGCCTTGCAACAAATATATTATTAGTCCGTGGAAGAAAATTGTTCAACAATGTGAGATGGGTTGTTTTCAAGGTAAAAACTTCTACT
Source organism: Helianthus annuus (assembly GCF_002127325.2). Taxonomy (NCBI): domain Eukaryota; kingdom Viridiplantae; phylum Streptophyta; class Magnoliopsida; order Asterales; family Asteraceae; genus Helianthus; species Helianthus annuus. Next base: position 126,018,193 of record NC_035434.2, on the reverse strand, counting down.
CCAAAGTTTGCGTTAAGCCAGGGGATGGAAAGTTTATTCAATTTTGGATTGATAATTGGTGTGGTATGGAGGCTCTGAGAATTAGGTGTCCCAATTTGTTCAAATTGGAGAGGAAAAAACGATGTAAGTTAGCGGATCGTATTAAACAGTATGATGGTAATTGGGAGTTGGCGTGGAACTGGACCAGAGTTCCTAGTTCGGAAGTGGAGAGGCAAGAGTTGGAGACTTTGTTGGGTATGATGGAAGGGCGCACCTTGAGTTATGGTAGAGATTCTTGGTGCTGGAATGGGACAGGGCAGAAGGACTCGGACTTTTCGGTTCGTGCTCTGAAGAAGGCTATGGTGGAAGAATATCAGCAGGTTGGGTTTGGTATGTACTGGATCCAATGGGTGCCGACTAAGTGTAGCATTAGTGCTTGGAGGGCTGCATGTCAGCGGATCCCAACCAAAACGGAATTAAGAAGGCGCGATGTTTTGACAGGATCTGTTACTTGCTCCATGTGTGAAGATCAAGACGAAACAGTGGAACACCTTTTCACCGGGTGCGTGGTGGCTATGGAAGTATGGACGAGGATTGCTGCTTGGTGCAAGATTCCGCCTATCTACGCATGTGATGTTAAAGATTTGTTGGAATTATATAAAACTGTAGTAGGGAACAAGAAACGGAAAAAGATTATTCATGGAATCATTATAGCATCGATGTGGGCTATTTGGTTGGCGCGAAATGATAAGGTATTCAACATGAAAGAGACTAAAGCGGAGGTAATTGTAGAGAAGATCAAAGCAAATACATTTTGGTGGTTTAAAAATAGGATTTCATGTAATAATCTGGTTTGGAACGAGTGGTGGAGAAACCCTACGAAGTTGAATGTTTAAAAAAAACAAGTTTATTTATTTCAAGATATCGAGTGTTGAATAACTAAAAGATAAAATAAATGTAACCTTTTTATTTTGTTTTGGACCAGATACATGTAACCCTGCTCAAGTAACAAGAAAACCATCAAACAACGATCTAAAAAGGCGGCTACCAGTGCCAACTTTGGATGTAAACACATCCGAATATCAAGACGCAACATGTATAATCAAGGAACGAATGACAATGGCACTTCGTTACTTAATAGAATTGGGTGAAAAGCATGTTCTAGCTCAAGTCTGGGCTCCGGTTAAGAACAAGGGCTGTACTGTCCTCACAACATCTGGTCAACCTTTTGTTCTTGACCCAAACTGCACCGGGCTTCATCAGTACAGAATGGCTTCTTTGATATACACGTTCTCACCAGTAGCGGACCCAGGATTTTTTTCCTGGGGGTGCGGAAATTTTTTAAAGATTTTAGACCCCTAGCTATAGAAAAAAATCGGTTCATAGCTGGTCGGATCGGGTCGGGTCATTTAAAACAAGTAAAAACAAACAAACAAAGTTTCATAGCGGGTCGAATAAGATCGGGATTTGTTTGAAAAGTAGTCACACGGGTGATGATGATTATATACTAGAGTTCTTTCTTACTCCGAATATGATTGACTGTAAAGATCAACAAACGATGTTGGGATCGCTGTTGACTTCCATGAAGCAGCATTTTCGTAGTCTTAAGGTTGCTAACGGTGAAGAAATAGGGAAAGACGGTAGCTTCGTTGAAAGTATTAAAGCATCTGTGAATGGTGATGCTATTGATTCAGGCGTATCGGAATCTGGAATATCTAATGGAGGGCCGTTGATTATGGGACCAAATGCAATAAATGGAAATTGTGGTAAATCGGAGACGGTTGAAACAAACAAAAAATCAGAAAAGAAACGAGGGAAAGCGGAGAAATCGATTAGTTTCGAGGTTCTTCAACAACATTTTGCTGGTAGTCTTAAAGACGCTGCAAAGAATCTCGGTGGTATGTTTATACATTCTTTTATTTATTTCTCTATATTCCTTCACATTTCATATTTTATTATTGATTTTACAGTTTGCCCAACTACAATGAAACGAATATGCCGACAACATGGGATCTCAAGGTGGCCATCTCGTAAGATTAACAAGGTTAACCGCTCACTTACAAAGCTAAAACGAGTGATTGAGTCGGTACAAGGTGGCGAAGGAACGTTCACTCTTCCTTCGTTGACAACCACCCAACTCCCACTTGGCGTTGACTCCCCATTTTCGCCAACGGCTCCAAACGGTTCACCAACTAACCAACACGGTTCACCATGGTCCAAACCATTTGACCGTTGTCCAAAGAACAATCAAGGTCCAACCATTCAAACATCTGGCAGCCGAGAAACCAGCATCGGTAGTCCAAATTCTCAAAGATCTTGCCAAGGTAATGCTTTCTATAACATATTCTTTTCCAATCGTAAATTAAATTGTTTCTCATAATAAAAAATGTGTCGCGATAACAGAAGAAACAACAAAACCATTTAGAGGAATGTTAACCGCGGATGCCGGAAGCTCACATGATTTAACAAGCCTTTGTCCAGTCACAGAGCCTCTTGAAAAGGTACAAGAACTTGCTCCAAATGCACAACCTTTCACAGCCAGGCCGGAAACAAAAACAATAACGATAAAGGCGAGTTACAAAGAAGATATAATCAGGTTTCGTTTGGCTGCAAACTCGGGTATATTCACACTGAAAGAAGAAGTTGCAAAGAGGCTGAAGTTGGATGCGGGTACATTCGATGTAAAGTATCTTGATGATGATCATGAATGGGTTTTAATAGCGTGTGATGCAGATTTACAAGAATGTGTTGACTTGTCCGGGTGCAACATAATTAGGCTTTCGGTTCATGATTTGTCGACAAATTTTGGGAGCTCGTGTGAGAGTTCAGGTTAATTGTAAGTGTTGGAATGTTAGGATTTGTAGGATATTGTTAAGTTGTAGTTTTTTGGGTTCATAGCAACAGGACCAAATTACAGGAGGAATTTTCCCCTATTTTTGTTGTATAAGATATAATGGAATTGTCAAAAGTGTTAATTGTATATTGGACTTTTTCTCAAATCATGTTTTTCTTCCCATTTTTATCTTTTAAATTTCTATTTCTTCTAGTGATGATAATTGTATAGAATTAAAGTATACACAAACAACTACTACAACTGGGTATTGTTTATGCAGTGTATTTTTAGTTCTGATTTTTTAGAAGCATATAAGGAAAACTTCACAGAATGACATATAAGTTAAAAGTATATTGTCCTGTAGATAAAAGTAAAAAAAGAAAAAAAAAGAAGCTATGTCACAAAAACAAGACAATAACCCATACCTTATATAAGACTGTTGTGGAGAAGGGCGTGGGCACGAGAGGGGGGCCTTGTTAGCTCGTGGGGTAGATCTGAATTTAATCTTTTATCTAATATTAAGGCCACTGGGGGTGGCAAAACTTCAACGCGTGATAGGCCTAATCCAACGCGTGGAACAATTGTGAAGACCACCGCCACCTCTCAATTTCACGCGTGAACTTTAAGTAGTGTGATAATTTCAACTCGTTATGGGGTTATCGTGATAAATGGATGTGGGGGGTGTGGGGGTTTATTGTTGGGTGTTGTGAGTGATGGAAAAATGGTTGATGACATGGCGGAACTTGATTGGGTGCTTGTGAGTGATGAAATTCTATCACTAGTGACCACCCCCACTCCCCTAATAACATCAAATCTTTATAACTATATACTATTAATAAAGATGTTAACCATTTCTAGAAACATGTTATATCTTTATTACAATATTAAACGTGTCATGTTCACCATGGGTGATTATTAGTTTGAACCAGACCGACCCGGACCTTAACCGTAATAAAGAGAATAGGAGAATCGAGAACCGGACCAAAAGACCTTGGTTCGATCCTGGTTTTAACAAGTCCTGCTGCTATGACTAACAAAGTTACGAGTACCATGTGTTTGAAAAATTGTCTGTTAGATACCACTCATACTCAACAGAATTCTAATCTTAAATTCAATTGAATACCTGAAATCATTCATGATTTCTAATCATTGATCAGCTTTATGTGCGGTCCAACATGGGATTTGGGATGCTACATTTTGAAAATTTCTGCATCAAAAAACTACTGAAGTTTTTCCCTGTTTAATTTTTATTCTACTGGTCGGTTTTGGGGTTTCGCGGCTCGAACGTGCGAAATTATATTTTGTTTTCGGTTTTAATTTGTAAGCTTTGACTTAAAATAAAATCAGTTTAATATTTGACATAGAACACATTTTTAAAAGAACTGAAAAAATAAACGGGTCAATCCAAAAACCAGCAAAACTGACACGAACAACACCCATTTAGCTATACCTAAACATGTTCAAGAGTTTAACCTGAAACTAACACAAATCTGTTTACACTTTACACTAAAACCAAACCCGCGTAACCCCTGACTTTTATAATTATTTCCGATACAAATTTAGCAATCCAATCATGAAAACTGTTTAACCATTGGTTAGAAAACATACTAATGCAGTAATAGTAGCTATTTCATTAACCATCTTCACAATCTTTAAAAAATCAATAAAAATAAACAGTTAACTGTTTGTTTCTTCTAGCAAAACCATATGAACATAAGGAAAACAAACTCATTCCTTTAAGTAATAGAAGAGATTCGATAGAACCATTAGGACCTGGAATTGGTTGTGTCCCTTGGACTGGAGTCAAACAGAACTCTTACCTGGTTGATAGAAGGGTAGTTGCACGGTACCCCTGACCGCGGAAGGGATCTCCCTTCCCAGTTCACCACCCGACAAGGATCCCTGGCGGCAAATACCCATAGCCATCAAAGAGGGGTAAGAAACATGTTTCGAACCCGAGACCTCGAGTGTCCTCGGTCCGGCTTTAAAGTGGGTGTCGGTAGCCACCAAAGTGGCACTAATGGGAATTGAACTTGGGTCTCCATTGGAGAACCAAGTCACTCCACCACTAGGCCACTTGTGGTGGTTGATAGAAGGATTCAACACTAAACACGATCCTCAACCCAAATCAACAGATGAAACACCAACACAAAGTAACAACCTCTACACATCAAACAACAGATATTTCCTTAATACAGAGACGATTACAGGCTAATGGCAGTGATGAAACAATGGTTAACCGGGCAGGATTAGCTCACTGGTCTCGTCAAGAAGGGTTAATCCCTTCCTCTCGAGGATCGCTGGCTGGATCGTCCGCTGGTTGATCTCCTGCACAAGGAAACAAACCGTGACTCGTAACAAGGAGGATGGGGTGGGGGTGCTCCTTGTTACCACTCTCCGGCGTGAGAATCAGTAGTCTGCTTGGGAAGCAAAGTATGATAGTAGTAGTAGTGAGGGAGTTGTGAAGAGATACCTCAAACCTGGTTTGGGGTTGGTATTTATAGCCGAGGAGTGAATGAGGAGGTGGACGGGCAGACTGATGACATGCTGCACCTTTGCAGGTGTGTCAGGCTTGTCGGTCGTGGAGGTAACGCCACGTCAGTCTGTTGCTTACGTAGACCTGACAGGCGACTGTCATTGGTGCTACTTGCTCTGTGGTGTCAGTCCCACTTGTTGATCGCATAGGATGCGGTGCGGCCCGCATCGCTGCTTGCGGTAACTTTTGATGTTCCCGCGTCTCATGCTTTGATCAAGAAATACGCAAGATGCGGTGCCAGCCGCATCGTCGTCCGTGGAGACTGTTGCTGTTGCCTGCATCCCTTGTCGTGACGAAAATGCCCATATGATGCGGTGTCAGCCGCATCGTTATGTTCATCTGCCTTTACACACAAGGTGAGGCTTCTCATCCTCAGACCGATTGGATTCGAAGGCTGTACCCGCGTGGACGCAATTTAATGCTGGTGGGGGTTTATATCATAAGGGTAATGATCGATTTAGGACCATACCCCTTCAAGTCCCCCAGTCTAGTGTTGCTGCCTCGTGCAAGTTGCATGTGGGAGGAGCACTGGACTATGGTGTCCTGAAGGTAGTTTACAGCCTGGAGAAAATTCTAGGCCATGTAGATGGCGCTCGCTTTTCGTAAATCAAGCTGGAGATCTGGTAGAGTCATGTGACGTCTCTTCCGTACGGGTGAGCAAGTTTCGTCTGATGCGAAATTCTCAGCCGTTTGGGTAGCGGGCTACCTTTTTCTGATGTCATCAGGTTGGTTTCCACCTGTTGGTGTGTCAAACCAACCTCTGAGATCGTGTCTCTGTCTTCGAACCAACCTCTGAGGTGGAGAATGAAGAAGAAAGGAGGCTTCGAACCAACCTTTGAGATGGTGATCGAAGATATCTGTGCTGTAAGTGCTTTGCTCAAGCTCTATGTTCAGCAATTGGACATGAAACACGGATCCCTATCTTGTGGGGTGTTCCTGTTCTTCAGTTTAGCTCTCAAGTAACCGCACGTCCTTTGCGGTTACCTCGTTGCGTCATTGTTGGCCATGTTTGGTCGAACAATTTGAATCTGCACTATGGGTCAATAAACATGGTTATAGGCAAGGGTGTGCCCACCATTGTTTATTCTATGCGGCTCATAGGCGGGCAAACAAAGTCATAAGCAGACTTGTTACCGCTGTTCGGTCGCTTGTTGCTTGACGAGATCTTTTTAGATGATTGGGGATCTTGTCTATACTTGTTCTAGATCCACTTGTCTTCACGCTCCAATAGTTTTCCTTGAAGTAGCCTCGGTCATCTGTTTGATGACTTAGTTGTGGCTCTTCCGTAGCAACCATTTGCGGAGCTAAAGGTGTGTCCGCAGTGACTCATGAGTGTCTGCGGTTTTGTGACAAAAAAACTCACTTTAAAAGCGTGTTTTGCTTGGATGTGGCTCTTGAAGGATCAGGAGTCAGGGTTGCTGATGTGCGGTCGCGTACTCAAGCCTACGGAGGGGTTGTTTGCTCACCCTCTTTGGTTGTGAACCGGACAGGAGGGATTTGAAGCTTGAAGAGAAGGAAGGCAGTGCGGTTTACCTGTTCCTGAGATGCGGTTTAGTCCAAAGAACAACGCTGGTTCTGAGCATCTGACACACCTGTACGGGCTTGTGTGTGTCATTTCCGCATATTCCACGTGTGCTCGTGGGTATGTGCGGATATAACTTATACCCCCTTATATAATGTAGAGATATATATTTTTGGCTATTTTTAGGGGTATGTAAAAAACGACATGCGGTATGGGTTATGGTGCGGTATACTAGAGAAACCGCATGCCGCTTATAGTTGGATAATGCAGTCGCTTTTTTGTTGCATACGTGGCTGATCGCACGTGTGAGTTGGTGGAAGTTGGTGAGATTTTCCGGCATGTGCTGAAATGAAAGGACGTTTGTACTGCCCGAGGTCATAAATGCACTATAGCAAGAGTGTGAAAACGTCTCTTATGTCAGGCGCGTGTGCGGTCACGCACGCGTGGTAACCGTCAGCGGAACCGTCGCTGAACACGTGGCACCGCATAATTCGCTCTTTTTGGACGTGACGATTCAGTTTCCATGTCGCATTTATTGCGATGAGTATATAAGGGGAAACCGTTCGTGGTTTCCCCTCACTTGTTTCAAAATTTCAAAATTTCCCGGCGAGAGAAAAAAGATTCCTCCCTCTTCTCCGATAAGGTTTTTTGAAATTCTGGTGAGATTTTTTGAGTTTTAGTACTCAGTTTCTTTTCTTCTACATCTGTATGGCTGAACCATCAAATCCACACAATGTGGAGGGTGAAAACCCTGAGCAACAGCTGCTGGCGGCGGCTGATGAAGATGAAGATGATGATGGTGGTGCAACCGGTGGTGGTCTACCGGTATTGAAGTGGTCAAAGGGTCAATTTAATACCCTGATGACCAGCATACAAATGGCGGAGGAGTGAGCTGCCACTTACCCACAAGAGGGTGACACCGGTGCCGATGCTCCGGCGGGATTTATCACTCTGTGGGCTGAGTTCTTTAACGATGGCAACCTCCGATTGCCTGTGACGGTGTTTGTTGCCGAGGTGTTAGAATACTATCACCTTCATATTTCCCAACTGAGTCCATTTGCGATGTTCCGAATCAGGAACTTCGAGTACACTTTCCGTGCCCTTAGTTTGGACGTTACCGTTGAGAATTTCCGGCGGTTCTAACAGTTAACGGTAAACACCGGCTTTTTCTCTTTCAATCAAAGGTATGGGAGTCCCAAGCTGATGACCCCTCCGAAGGGTCTTACCAAGTGGAAAAAGAGATTTTTCTACGTTAAAGCTTGTGCGGTGCATGCCAACACGACCTTTCGGAACGTGAATGTGGGTGTTACCGCGGAAGATATTCCTGTTGCTACCGCGAAGACTGTAGACTGGTTCTCTAGGCTGAGGCCTATTGAACTTAAGAAACTGGGCAACAATGAACTTTGGGTGTTGCGGATGATGCTAACACGGCCCGATAGGAAGGCAAGGCCCGTTGTGCGGGAAAAAAAGTGGTGGTAAGCATTATCACTCTTATGCGGTTTCCTTGCTTCCTTTTCTTGTTTTACTAATTTTGCATGTGTTTTATCAGAGGATGCTCCTTTGTGGAGGATGTTTGAGCCAGATTTCGAGGGCAAGGTTGAGTTGCTTCCGTGTGGGGAACGCGAAGGTTTTAACTTGGAAATTGTTGGCAATTTCCGCGTTCCCCCGCGTAATGTGTTGAATGCACCCATGCCAGAAGGCAAAGGTATCTTCTAAGATTTCCTTTTTGTTTAAAGTTTACCCTTGTAATCTGCTTGCTTGATTGTTTAAATGCAGGTAACCTAGGGGATTTGGGGAAGTTTGAGGTGAAAACTGTCCCTAAGAAACATGTGGAGAGGAAACAGGCGAAGAAACCCGCGCAGGGTCGCGATAAGGGAAAACCTAATGGTTCTGTTGCCCCTCCTTTGGTGTCACAGGCCGCAGGTATCTCTCGTTCTTGTTACCGCAGATATACCGATTACGTGGTAGTATCTGACACCCTTGAGGGTTTGGGTGTTCCAGGTGGCGGTGCGACTGTAGGTGGGACTGCTGCTGGTTCCACACTTGCTGGTGAGAAGAGGAAACCCAAGCAGAAAGCTGCTGGTGTTGGTGAGGTGAAACGTCGGAAGCTACAGGCAAAAAGGTCCACTGGTCCGACACAAAAGAAGCCTGCGGTTATTTCTGGTAAGTGATTTATAACCTTCGCAAGTATTTGCCGTTGTGACTTGTTTAATGGTTATTGTTGCTTTGTTCGCAGAACCGCAAGATAAATATTTTTCTATCTTTGATGTTCCTTCGTCTCCCCTGCGTACCACGGCCACGGATGCGGGGGTTACCAAGGAATCTTCGGCACCTTTCGTCAAGGTGGTGCTTGATCCGTCCGTGCAGGCGAAGGAGACTGTGGAGAAGGTTGCGGCCCAGATTTTTGATACTGTTGATGCTGATGATTTGGATTTGAGGTTTTCTGATGCTGGAAAACAAAAATCTGGTGCTGAACCGCAAAAGTCTCCTGATGCTGAGAAGGTTTCTGGTTCCTCTTCTGGTGGTGCGGGTTATGAAGGGCCTCCGATTCAGCCTGGGGAGTCTGAACTGGAGTATTATTACCGCATCTATACCCAGGATCAGAGTATGAGTTATCACCGACCCCCTGGACTGTTATGCAGGGGGATGATATTTCAAACGATCCTTCTGCTTGTAGGGAGATTCTGGGTGGCCTGGGCACTCCGTTCGAAGTTGATCGTGCCCGTGCCCTGTGCCGTGAACTTCGCATCAACCAACTCTCTACCATGCTTGTGGGAAGTTCCATAGTGGCGAATGACATTATGGAAGACTACAAGGTGTTGGGCCGTAGGGAGGAAGAAGCTGCACGCTTGCGTGCCGAGGCGGAGAAGTTGGTGAGAGCTGCTCGTGCGGGTGCGGAGCATCTTGAAAAGTATAGGGCTGCTTTTGAGAAGCATAAGCAGACCGAGGAGTGGGCTGCAACCGCTGAGCTTAAACAGGTTCGTACTCTTGCCAAGTTACTTTCTAATGAACGCAAGAGTTGGAAAGAAAAACTTTCTGATGAGCGCAAAACCTGGAAAGTATCTTGGGCCAAACAGAATGAAACGCTGTTTCGTGTTCGTCAGGAGTTGACTAAGCTTAAAGCGGCGAATGTTGCTTTGGGCAAGGAGAAGGCTGCAGCCGAAGCGGTTGCTGTGAAGGCCCGGGAGGCAGAGGCTCGGTTAGCAAAGGCGTTTGAAGAAGCCAAAGAGGCGGGGGCCCGTGTTGCAAAGGCTCTTGAAGAGGCCAAGGAGAGGGAGAGCCGCGCTTCTAAGGCTCTTGAGGGAGCGAATGCTGATCGCATCCGTTTGAACCAGGTCGTTGGGAGCCTTCGGGTATGAGTTGCCTTTTCTTTTGAATTTTTCTTCTGCTTTCTGAGTATGTTTAACAATTTTTTGTACATACTGTGTTCCTTGTTCTCGGAAGGCCGAGGTGCAAACTCGCGAGGCTAAGCTTGCGGAGGTTAATGCCCGTGTGATTGAAGCTGAAAAGCGGGCTAGTGAGGCTGCGGAGGATAGAGATAGCCTTACCTCTTCATTTAAGCAGCTTGAAGTCGACTGTGAGTGGATGCGATTCCACGGTATTGGGCATGTAAGTATCTAATGCCTTCACTTTTTATTTTGGATTTGCATGTGATACTCTTCTTGTTTATGTGTTGCAGATTGTCAAGGCTATCCTGGATGCGCCTGAGACTGCAACTGGTATCGACTTGATTAAGCAGCGTGCCCGGGAGGCTGGCTTTAAGGCTGGCTACAACCGGTGTATCGGTCATATTAACGTGTTGGGTCAAGGCAAATACACAGACGAACGGTCTAGGTTCCATGGTGTGAACACTGAAGCGCGTCTTGATGAGGCCCTTGCATTATTTTATGACATGTCTATCTCTTCTGTTGAGAAGCTTGATAAATGCTTAGAGGCGGAGGACTATGTAGACCGCTTGCGGATGTTATATGCTGATGCGGAAGAGTCGGAAGAGGAAAATACTGCTGGTGACGGCCAAGATGGCGCGCGCACCAGTGGTACAAAATAGGACTAGGTTGGCCTGCGTGCCCCTTTTTGTTTTCCTCTTTGTACATGTTGGAACTTCATGTAAATCCGTTATGCACCACATGGGTGCATGAATTTTTTGAATATAAAGTTTAACTGTTCCTCAATTTGTACAAGTGTTTTCACTTCTTGCATGTTTGAACGTGTGTATGCAGAACTCTACCCATTGTAAACGGGGTTGAGTATACTCTATACCTTTGTCGTATGAGTATTAGTCAATTCCATTGTTTGCCCTGTTAGGGTTTAGGAATTATGTAGGTTTTGTAAAAACCCGTGTGTGTATCCGGCTGGATAGACACTTAATGTTTTGCTTTTGCTGGCCTATTACAACTTTGTGTGTGGTTAGCACTTTGTGTGGATATCGCGAATGAAGATTTTGCCAATCTGTTTTTGCGGATACCGCAAAGTGGAACACGCATTTGTAGTAGTAGTAGTAACAAACAATATTGCATTAAATCGCTCGTTTATTTATTTGCAAATGGCCTGCGGCCCGATAGGTTACATGGAAATGTAAAAAACATGGCTTACATGTAGCAGCGTCGAAGCTGTTGTGCATTCCATGTGCGTGCGATAGTTTCGCCTTCTATCGTTTGTAGTTTATATGCGTCTTTGCCCAAGACCTCTTTGATGAGGTAGGGTCCTTCCCACTTGGGGGAAAGTTTTCCTGGGCGTTCAGCGTTAGATGCTTCGTTATCGCGAAGGACGTAGTTTCCCGGGTTAAAGGTACAAACCCGCATGCGTGAATTGTAGTATTTTTCAAGCTTGGTTTTGTACTTGGCCTCGTTGATGGCAGCATTTTCGTGCCTTTCTTCTAGGAGGTCCAAGTCAAGCCTGCGTGCTTCATTGTTGGTTATTTTGTTGATAGCCAACATTCGAGGTGAAGGATGACATACTTCCGCGGGGATTACCGCTTCTGAGCCATAGACCAGGCTGAAGGGTGTCTCCCCATTGCTCGTTTTTGGGCTTGTTCGGTGAGCCCATAAGATGCTTGGGAGTTCATCGACCCAGCCACGCCTGGCTGTTCCCAACCTTGCTTTGATGCCTTCGACTAGACCTTTATTGATACTCTCAACTTGGCCATTCCCTTGCGGGTGTGCCACGAAGGAGAATACATGTTCAATATGTAGTTCTTCTAGCCATTTTTGAAATTCGTCAGCAGCAAAGTTGGTGCCGTTATCGGTAACGATGCACATTGGTAGACCGAAACGGCACATGATGTGTTCCCAAATGAATTTCCTCGTTATCATAGCAGTGGTTGAGGCGAGTGGTTTTTCCTCTACCCATTTTGTAAAGTAATCGACTGCTACTATGATAAATTTGACCGCACCTGGTGCGTCTGGGAAAGGTCCGACCACGTCAATTGCCCATTTTTGAAAGGGCCATGCGGTGGTGACTGGGATCAAGTTGTTCTTGGGGCGCAAAGTCTTGGGAGCATGTCACTGACAATTAAAACACTTGCGCAATTCTTTGACGGCATCCAGGTGCATGCAGGGCCAGTAATACCCTGCATCCAGGTGCATGTCGGGCCAGTAATACACTTGCGAGTTTTGACAGTGCTTCCAGATGTTGTACGCCGAGCTTGACTGCCAAACGTAGCCCTGCCAATAGAGCCTCATACTCTGCCTCATTATTTGTGCTTTTGAAATCGTGACGGATTGCATAGGTAAGCTCTTGGCCATCGGGACTGACGAGTCGCAGACCTGCGCCTGCACCTTCCTCGTTGGAGGCACCATCGGTAAAAAGTTCCCAAGTTTCCGAGGAGGGTGGTGTTGGCGTAGGGTTTTGTTCTTCTTCGCATTCTTGGATGCGGTTTGCCGGTACCTTAACAACGAAATCACCTAGGACCTGGCTTTAATCGCGGGGCGCGGTTTATAGTTCAGTGTGTGCGCGCCCAGCTCGATTGCCCATTTTGCTAATCTCCCAGAGATGTCAGGTTTGGGTAGGATCGGGCCGATCCTGTAGTTGGTTAACACCGTGATGACATGGTTTGCGAAGTAGCGTCGCAACCATCTTGACGCGTGTACTAGTGCTAATACCAACTTTTCCATTATTGAATATCTTATCTCTGGGTCGTTGAGCATCTTGCTGATGTAGTAGATGGGTGTTTGAACTCCCTCCCGCTCCACTATTAGTACCGCACCTACCGCATTGTCTGCGGCGGATAGGTATAATATAAGTGGTTCATCTTTGCGTGGTGCGGTTAGAGTTGGGAGTTGTATCAAACACTCTTTCATTTCTCGGAAAGCGTTTTCAGCCTCTGCGGTCCATTGGAATTGTTCTTTCTTTAGACAGTTCCGAAGGGTCTTGATGAAAGGATAGGACTTAGCTGCATGGTTGGCTAAGAATCTGTTTAGTGCGGCTAGCCTGCCGGCTAGTCGTTGCATCTCTTTCATCGTTGAAGGCGATGGCATGCGCTCGATCGCCTGAACTTTTTCCGGGTTTACCTTGAATCCATCTTTGGTTATGATGAATCCAAGGAATTTGCCTTCTTCCATTCCAAACGAGCATTTCCCTAGATTGAGCTTTATATTGACGCTTCGCAGAGTTTGGAATGTTCTTTCAATGTCAGTGAGCATGGTATCTTCTTCCATGCTCATGACGACTAGGTCGTCCATATAGATTTCGACACTTTTGCTGATTTGCCCGCGGAAAGTGTCGTTCATCAGTTTTTCATAGGTTGCGCCCGCGTTGCGCAACCCAAACGGCATTTTTGTATAACAGTAATTTCCAGTAGGGGTGCGAGATGCCGTTTTGTCTTCATCCTCGATTGCCATCTGTACTTGGTGATAGCCTTTGTAACAATCGAGGAAGCACTTCCGTCGGAATGGTGCGAGGTTATCGACTTTTTCGTCGATTTCTGGAAGTGCGTAACAATCCTTGGGACAGGCTTTGTTGAGGTCTTTATAATCGACGCACATGCGTCAGCCCCCGGATGGTTTCTCTACCATGACTGGGTTGGACAACCAAGTCTGGTATTTGACTTCCCGCAGGATGCCTGTGGAGAGCAGCTCTTCCACCTGCTCATGCATCGCCTGGTTTTTTGCGGATCCAAGGTGGCGTTGGCCTTGGATCACTGGCTTGATACCTGGCAAGGTATTCAATCAATGTTGCGCGATTTCGCGTGGGACCCCAGTCATGTCTGCGGGTGCCCATGCAAAAATATCTTGGTTCCTGAAGAGAAGCTGCTTTAGGTGCGCTCTGGTGTTAGGAGACAAGGCGTGGCCCAACGTGACCTTTTGTTCTGGGTATCTCGCGTTAAGAACCCATTTTTCTGGTTGGTTGTTGGGGGTAGGCCTTGCTATCTTGGTCGGACGTATTTCATCCGACATCATAACGTCTCTGCGTGCGTAGATTATCGCGACCCCTGTTTTGGTTGGGAAACTGACAGCAGAGTGGGGTACGGACGTAATCATGTTGAAATCGCCTTGGGATTCTCTCCCGAGGAGCACGTCATATTTGGAGGTATGAGGTAAAACCATGAAGTTCACCTCTTCTGTTCGTGTGTGCCTCCCGCTGGTGAGGCGCACAGGAAAAGTAATTTGGCCCAGGGGAAAGACAGTTTCCCCTGCGAACCCGGCCAACGGGTAATCCACTGTTTGCAACCGATCTTTGTCTTCCTGATCGAACTGGTTGAAGCACTGCTCGTAGATGATATCAGAAGTACTGCCCGGGTCGATGAATAGTCGCTCGGTGCTGTAATGAGCCAGTTGGCCTGTAATAACGACGGCGCGCCTGTCGCGCGGGCCGCCTCGGACTTTTGGAAAGACGACTTGCTCGTCTATCCAGTCATTGTCCGGTCTTCTCGCCGCTTTGCGCGGCCTTCCTTTACCTCCGTTAATCATATGGGTTGAGGCCACATACATGGTCCTCTTCCCTGAGGAGGTGCCTTCGCCGTGGGGGGTAATGCGCTTGGTGGGTTTTTGCCCACCTGGCAACAGATGTTGCAGTTTCCCCTCTTTTAAGGCTCGCTCAATCTCCAGCCAGAGACTGATGCAGCTGTTTGTTGTGTGGCCTGAGTCCTTATAATACTCACAATAGAGAGTGAGATCTTGATTTTTCTTGGACTTCATTGGTTGGGCCGGTCGTAGGAACTGCGCGTCTGTAAGAAGGACTTTGCTTGGCGACATAGTGATCTCGGTCTAGTTGCGGTCCCGAGATTCTTTCTTTGACGCTCGGTTGTCCCGTTGGGCGTTAATTGTTGCCCTTGCGTCGAACGGGTTGGTCCGCGGGAAATATGGTTTGGGATCGCTGCCGCGATTCCCTGTGTCCCGGTTGCGTTTATTGTTACGCTTGGGCTCGTGGCGGTAGGTTTGACCTTCCGCTTGGGGTTGTGCCTTTGCGAGGTGCGGTTTAAGGGACCGCTACGTCTGGGCGTATGTCTTGACCGCAGCCATGACATCGTCCCATTTTTTTGGCAAGCCATCCTTTCCGGAGATGGTCATAACCATCTGCTCGTCTATGACGGCTTTGATGAAGTGGTTACGTGCCATTTGGTCTGCCACGTCACCTATCTCCAGGCATTCTTTATTGTATCGGACGACGAACGCTTCAAGAGATTCGTCGTCCCTGCGCCAGATATTCATAACGTCCATCAAATCACGTTCGTGACGTCGTTGCTGGCTAAAATGAGCGAGGAATTTTGCATGTAAGTCCTCAAATGAGGCCAGTGATCCTACTGGGAAAGAATCGAACCAAGCCCTGGCCAGACCCGTGAGGGTCTGGGGGAAAAAATGACACCAGGTGGGTTCGTCCCACCTGCCGTTGCATCCTGAACCCATGAAAATGTTCATGTGATCGTCCGGGTCAGACGAACCGTTGTATTTCCCAATGTTAAATGGGAATGTTGTGGTGGTGACATGGGCGTGGGCGATTTTTGGGGCTAATTTGGAGTTTTCGGCCGCAGCTTTTGGCCTGTAGGGTCGGTTCTCACGGCGCTTTGCAGCGCGGAGGTATATGTTTCGGGGATGAGTGGGAGGAACATAATGGCATCCTCCCGGTCTGCTGCTGGTAGCATGGGACTCCCCGCGGTATGTATCGTCGTCAGGATCGGTACGACCATACCCTTCGTTATGCGGCTGTGGGCCCAACCGGCTATGAATTCCGAGCCATGACGGGCTGTGGACTGCCGCCTGTCCTCGCTGTAAGGGCCTAGGCGGCTATGTACTGGGCCCCTACTGTGGGACCCGTATGAGGAGTCATCCTCATCAATTGTGTGGATATCACAGTAAGATGATCCGCGATCTTCACGCCTACTTTTGGAGGCTGGACGTGAGGGTGCCCTGCCGTCGTATTGTAAAATACGACCCGTAGGTGTATGCGGTGCCGGGGTAGGCCCGGCTTGTACTTGCGCTTCCGCACAAGCTCGGTTGTATGTTGCGGCCAGCAGGGCTGCCTGCTGGTCATACCAGGCATGAGGGTCCATGTCTGGAGGAATCACAGATGCGTACTGTGATAGGTCGTGTCCGAACGTAAGGGATGGACCACTTTGCGTTGATGTGCCAATGTGGCCAGGATTTGGGGCTGAGGGAGAAGGAAACAAACCGTGAGGATCGCTGGCTGGATCGTCCGCTGGTTGATCTCCTGCACAAGGAAACAAACCGTGACTCGTAACAAGGAGGATGGGGTGGGGGGTGCTCCTTGTTACCACTCTCCGGCGTGAGAATCAGTAGTCTGCTTGGGAAGCAAAGTATGATAGTAGTAGTAGTAGTGAGAGAGTTGTGAAGAGATACCTCAAACCTGGTTTGGGGTTGGTATTTATAGCCGAGGAGTGAAGGAGGAGGTGGACGGACAGACTGATGACATGCTGCACCTTTGCAGGTGTGTCAGGCTTGTCGGTCGTGGAGGTAACGCCACGTCAGTCTATTGCTTACGTAGACCTGACAGGCGACTGTCATTGGTGCTACTTGCTCTGTGGTGTCAGTCCCACTTGTTGATCGCACAGGATGCGGTGCGGGCCGCATCGCTGCTTGCGGTAACTTTTGATGTTCCCGCGTCTCATGCTTTGATCAAGAAATACGCGAGATGCGGTGCCAGCCGCATCGTCGTCCGTGGAGACTGTTGCTGCTTCCTGCATCCCTTGTCGTGACGAAAATGCCCCTATGATGCAGTGCCAGCCGCATCGTTATGTTCATCTGCCTTTACACACAAGTTGAGGCTTCTCATCCTCAGACCGATTGGATTCGAAGGATGTACCCGCGTAGACGCGGTTTAATGCTGGTGGGGGTTTATATCATAAGGGTAATGATCGATTTAGGACCATACCCCTTCATACAGGTAGATGGGCAACAAGAAAAGAAATGCGAGACAAAAGCAGCTTGCCAGTAAGATAAGTCCCTTGCTAATTCCAAGAACAGAGCCCAAACCAGCAAGAATTGAAAGATAGAACTTTCCAAAATGACTCAACTCATTTACAGGCAATGCAAAATCCTTAAAAATCATAAACAAAAGCAGATAATTATATATCAGTTTCTTATAGTGATGGCAATTGTATTGAGATAAAGGAAACAAACACATTTGTTAAACATAAAAGGTTCCTAGAAAACCACTAGTTAGGACCCGATATTAGTTGCAGAGATGGCAGCACACGCATTCGAACTACAATTTCATTTGATTTTCTGGAACTTTTGATACAATCAGCCATTTCTTCATCAGATGTTAAATATATCCAGTCATCATCTTTATCGAGGTATTTGAGCTTATAAGTCTTGTCACTTAACTTCAACTTCATACCAATTTCTTTCTCAACACATACAAAGGTTGCTTGCGAGATAGGGAGATGGAACTTGATCTATCATCTGCATACTCTGCTTTTATGGTCAGCACATTTTTGTTTAGGTTGACAGTTGATGTGTCCTCATTTGCTCCATTATCTTCTTCATTTGTGTTCGTTTGAATAATGGACGAATCAATTCGGTTTCTCTTCACAAAATTTGGTCCGGGCCACTCTGGGATCTTAAGTTCTTTAACTTTGTGTTTGAGTGTAGATAAAGAAACTATAGCACAATATCAAGAAAAAAGATTTCTTAATGTTCCATAGATCAAAGTGTAGTATAAAATTTTTTAAACAAGTTGTGATTTTAATATAGATAAATGTCATTAATTACCGTTTAGATCTTTTGCAGCTTCTTTCATGGTTTTTCCAAAATGTTTCTCAATGACTTCTTGAGGTAATACTTTCGGAGCTGTCTTGCACGTCACTTTGGAAGGTGCAATGAGGTTCACAACCATTGGACTCTTTCCTTTTTCTGGTGCTGTCGGCATCGGTGATGATCTATTTTCTTGAAAAATCTTGATCTTTTGAGTTCCATCGTCTGTAGAACTATCAACAAGAATAACATCTAATTCATCACCTAGTTCGGCACCAGAATGTGCTATGTCGTCCACAACCATTGATCTTTTTCGTTTAAAAATCTTGAATTCAGTTCCATCATCTTTGTTGTGAACTTCTGATTATTGATGTTTTAAACTAAATATAGGTATAGGGGTCGTTCTGTAATTAGTAGATAGTTGGTTTATGTTGTAATTAGATTAGTTAGAAAGTACGGGGACCGGAAGCGACAAGACGAAAGTTTGAAACCTACAAACTAAAGGGATCGACATCTCTCTGGTCGCACCCCTTCAGTTTGGTGGCAACAGGCACAAAAGAAACACAGGGACGTGATTTTTCAAGGAGACACACCTCTTCAAGATCAATCTCAACCACAAGTTCAAGAGTCGCAACCGTTCGTGAAAAGATATGTCTCTACAATCGCATCTATTCGTTTAGTATATATAGGGTTCATGTATGTCAGTTGTAGTACGATCACTTTTCATTCAATACAAGCAAGTTTATCGTTCTTTGATTCTCAATTCTTTATATTCTAACCTGTGATTCGCACGTTCGATTATCAACACTAACTCGTCACCTAGTTCGGCACCAGAAGCAAACTATAGTCTATTTTAGAATAGTAAGCATCAAATCTCTAACCATAGAACATAGAATGAAAAAGATCATCACTTTCAACAGCTATATAACAAAAATATACATGAAGATTTAAGTTACTGTTGGTACCACATTCTGTTGAAGCAGAAATGATCATTTTTTTATAATTAATTTGGAAGGGTTACCTTGTATGGTATAAGATGTTGTACATAAAACACATCCAGACCAGCATCTTGCAAACAGAAGTAGCAAACAAGATATATATGTGTTTAGAAATTGAAAGTATTGGAAGGCAATTCCTTTGATATGGTTTTGTAGAATCTCATAAACACGTACCTTTATTTCCCTAACCGTGTGAACAACAAAATCTGGCAAGTTACATTCTGAGGGATCCAAAGTAAACTGGAGAACACCAATACAATTGCTTTGAGAAGGGAAACAAATAGGAACCATAACAGACATCAATTCATCGTTATCCAATAGAAACCCCTGGGGTTTATGTATAGATGTCTGACAATTGAGGAAAGCAGGGGCGGGTCCACCACTTAAGATGATGAGGTCTTGTTCAATATTATATTTATACTTCTCAGAATGTAGTCTATACATGGCTAAGCTTTTGGAAAGATGACCGACGGCAAATGGTTGATGTGAAGTTGAAAGTAGCTGTCTTCTGTCTATTGTTACAGGTGCCCAGAACAGAGCAATGAATATAAACCCCAAGTAATGTTCAATATTAGAAAGTGCAGATTTGATCATTTGATGAATCATGGGAGTAGTGGCAAGATGAGCTGCATAATAATTAGAGTGATTATTTATTAGAAAATGCAGATTTCATCTTAACAATTGAATTGATAAAGGAAAAGAGAAGCCAGCAACTCACGTGAAGATGAATTATTTTCACATCCTTCAGATTCGCTCCAAAATACCCATGGATGAAAAATATTAGGTTCCCAGTGATGAAGAGAGATTGGAGAAAAGAGTTGAAGGAACTTGGAGAGCTCTAATTCTGATTCTGATTCTGAAATTGGTTGACTTTGTTGACTCATGTCAGAGAGAGGTGTGATTCTGGTGGATGGAGAGGTGGTGGCCGGAAAGAAGGGAAGGTTTTGGCTGAAATCGAAGGATGAGGGGGACCAAAGTCGTTTATATCAACGAGGAGGGAGAGTAACATGAGAATTTAGATGCCCTGTCTACATCTAAAAATGTGCCCCTTATTCTACAAATGTACTACGCATTTCCTACGGAAAAAAGACCTCTCTCTGACATTTAATTGAAAAGCATCTAACTAATAGACAACATGCTTTTCAGGTTGTACATGCATATACTTTCAATATTAATACATATAGAAACCTTTTTTGTGTCTTGAACATTGGGTAAGTGATGCTAGAAACCTATAAGAAATATACAAAAACACATATATCACTATTAGAATAGTGGTCATTTTGCTACGGAAAATTCCTACGCAAAAAAATGCGTCGCAAATTCTGACACATTTACTACGCATTTCCTACGGAAAAAAGACCTTCATTTTTTTGGCCAATTTGCGACACAATAGTGACAAAAATACTAATTCTAAGTATTGTGTCGGAAATGCGTAGCAACTTGCTACGCATTTACGACAGATGAATTATATTTGTATTTGAATTATATTTAAAAAGCTTAACTAATAATATTCTTAATTATTGCGTAGGAAATGTGTGGCAACCTGCTACGCATTTATGACGAAATATTTATTATTATATTTAGATTATATTTTAATGTTTAATCAGCAATATTATTAATTATTGCGTAGGAAATGTGTAGCAACTTGCTACGCATTTATGACGAAATATTTATTATTATATTTAGAGTATATTTTAATGTTTAATCAGTAATATTATTAATTATTGCGTAGGAAATGTGTAGCAACTTGCTACGCATTTGTGATGGAAAATTTATTACCATATTTAAATATTTAACTAGTTTTATTATTAACATATTTTAAATATTTAAATTTATACCGAATTCTTTTCAGTACCTGCTATTTGGCGTTTTCAGTACCGTTACTTTCAGTTCAGTATGGTATCAATATTTTACTTTTTTTTTACTGGTAGCCATATTAGCGATTTTCGATACCGGTACGTTTGGTAGCAAGCTCATCTGTAATCATATATTTATTAATGGATCATATTTGGTCTTAAAGGATCACAATGGCCAATAGTAGATCATATATGTGTATTGAACCATATTGGGCCTTAGGGGCAGAACTACAGGAGAGTCAGGGAGTCAGTTGACCCTCTGGCGAGCAAAATGGTCAATACTTGTTCATAGATGTCCTAATATAAAATATTAATATAATATGTATTATTAAGTCTTACAGTCAGGTCTGGTTTTATACTATAGGAACTGGTCTGGTTTTATACGATAGGAACTGTAAACCAAACCATACTTTAACGTTCTAAATTTAACCTTCTAAATTAAACTTGAATTGAAAATATATTGAAATGTTCGGGTGTATCAAGCTTCTGGTCTGGTTTCATAGATGCCTGTACCTCTTCATGCCCTTATAACATACAAAAGGAAAGTGTTAGGGTATTATCAAGCTTCTTCACGCCCAAATAGTGCCCTTACACATGGCCTAACAACCCATACTTTAACCTTCTAAATTTAAACTTGAATTGAAAATATATTGAAATGTATAATAAATATAAGATTTAAAAAAATTACTTCATCTATTTATATATAGTATAAAATACAATTTTTGAAATATGTAGTTTAAAAAAAATGTTTTATAAAAATATATTGATCATTTATGTGAAACAATAATAAAACTCAGAAATTAAACAAAACAGAATGATATAAAAAATTAAATCTTGACTAGAAACAAAACTATATTTGGCATAATACTATTTATTATTATTTCTTCCAATTATCTTATCATAGTTTAGTTTTAATATTTATAATTTTGGACAATGGAACCTGCCTTCACATGTGGTAAAACACGTGAGCCAATCAAAATACTTGGTCAGCCATCACATGGATCACAATCCTAGGGTGATCCATTGCTCACATCCTTTTAAATCAACGGATGAAAATACACCCTACCTTTCATTCATCTCATATTCATACACACACACACACACACACAATTACCAGACCCTCTTCTCTCCCTCTCGATTTCCTTTCTCCATCCATTTTCTAAAAACCCCAGCCCCCATCTTATTCCTCTCTCACAATACACAATCTACAAGTCTAAATCTAGAGAGAGATTGAGAATTATGACAGAGAGAAACGGAGATAGAGAGGGAGTTGTGTGAGAGATGGAGCAGCCGACAACGGCGGCGTGTGGCGGGGCAGAGGGGAGGCAGCAGCAGCAATGCTGCGTTTCAGGTCCGGAGTGGCTTAGGGGAGGTGTATGTCGGGATGTGGTGAACGATGTAGTAGTGATGAAGGGGTTGCGGCAGCGAGGAAGTGGGCGGTGGTTGTTCGAGAAATCGAGGGAACAGGGTGGTGACGTTTGGATGGTGGTGAAGCCATCGGGTGACGGTCACAGTGATTCGAGCAACATCAATGGCGGATCTAGTGGCGGCGGCATCGCAATCTGGTTCACGACAGTTCTTGCCTGCAGATGTGGTTATGCTGGGTAGTTTTTAGTGGTGTCGTCGGGCAGGGGCTGCATAGTGGAGTGTGGCAACATGTTAGGTGAACTTTAGTCTGATTTAGATGGTTCGTGACGAAAATGGTGGTGGCTGTTGTATTTTGATGCATTTAATTGTGATTAACTATGTGTGTGTTTAATTACTGTATACTGAGGGGGTGTTCAGATGTGTGTTTAGAGGGTGATTTTAGAGTTTGAGGTTGTTGCAGATGATTATCAATAAAATGTGATTTTATAGTGAATTATTGATATTTAAGTTTTTGAACAAAAAATCACATTCAAAATGCACATCCAAACACCCCCAAATTCTCATGTTTTAATACCTGTTTTAAGTAATACAAGCTCACCTAAATATTATTGCAGCAGTCAGATGGATACATTAATGTTATTCTTGATTTGTTTTTAAATATATAAAACTGCAAAACATGGAAAAAATTTTTCTTTTTTAAATGTTCCGTCGCAAATGCGTAGGAAGTTACAAAACAAATAACTATATTCTATTTTATTTTATTTAATGTCGTCAGAAATGCATTGGAAAGGAGTGTCAGAATTGCGTAGGAAAAGAGTGTAGAAATGCGTCAGAAAGGAGAGTGTCGGAAATCCATCAAAAAGGAGAGTGTTGGAAATGGGTCAGAAAATTGTGTGGGAATTGGGTAACAAAACCAAAAATAATAATCGTATTATTATTAATAATAACAGTAATAATGCGTAGAAAATGCCTAGAAATTTCCGACACCAAATTTTTGTTGGAAATTCGTCGTAAGCTGCATAGGAAATGTGTAACAAACCAGTTTCCTATGAGTGGTTTTCCTACATATGCATTTTGTCATAAATTCGTCAGGAATCGCGATTTGTGACGCATTTCCTACGAAAAACGGTGTAGAAAGTTTTGGATTTTCTAGTAGTGTATAATTATCCGAGCCCCGGTTTTGGACCTTGGGTCACTTTTGTGCGCTTCTCGCTTCTGGTTTCAAGGCACATTTCATTTTTGTTTTGGATAAATTCATGGGATTTACTTGGAAAGAAAAGTTGTACACCCATTATTGGATTGATCAAGTAGCAACAAGCATACACTGTTGGCAAATTCAAGACATAAAAGAATTACTTGGTTGAACCCGCCAACCCGCGAATATGACCCGTTTAGCACCCCTAGACTAGGCGCTGATTAATCCTCGATTAATCACCGATTGTTTTGGATTAATTTTCGATTAATTACAACTAATCACAATTATATCTGATTAATGCCCGTTAATCACGATTGAAGGGGTATGGTCCCAAAAACCTTGCGCAGGCGCATTGAGCCATACCAAAACCTTATCCCAAAACATCCTGAATAAGAACCCTACGCGGGTGCTGTAACAACTCTCACTAAAAACATTACTTATTATGTTAATTATCTAATAAGGAAACCCTAATTGATAAACCCAAGTAATTCTACATAAACCCTAAAATTTTCAGAACAATCAGAATCAGGATCAGGGCCCCTAAAACTCACGGGGGGTAAACCCTAGCTGACGATTATCTAAATAACTTGCTGTGGAATTCGAATTTGTCGAAAACGTCAACTCAGATAAGCTAGTTAGGGGCGTGGCTACCCTATGGAGTAGGGTGACCCCTCGCGTCACACGACACCCATAGGGGTACCCCTCGCGTCACGCGAGGGGGGTCAAATTTTGTGTATAAATAGAGGGGTTTGGCAATCGAATTTTGGAACTTGAACAACGTTAAAACTCAAAATAGACGCTGAGATATAGCAGAAACAGTCCTAAACACACACATAGCACGAATCGTTGCCGCAAAACAGGGTAATAACTCGATCGCTATTACGATTCAATGTCCGATCGATTGAAACTATCCAACGATTGTTTGAGTGCTGCTCAAATTGAGTTTATACTTTGTTATTCATCGTGATTCCGACAGGATACTTGGGTATTGCCCAAATCCGGGCTATACTCTGTCATTCATTGTGAATCCGCTGAATATTTAAGTATCGCACTTTGTGAATCGTTGTGAGGGTTTAATCTCGTGAATTGTCGTAACTGCTGTGTTAGTTACTAACCCAGTTTGTGTGCATTGTTATTTAAATTAGGATCAAACAAGGCTAATCAGTAGGCTTATACACTACTCGTTAAATCTGCAATGTGAGTCATTCTCTTTTTATCAACTGTTTTACAATACTCCAAATTATTTTCCAGAGTTATAATTACAGGGATTAAGTCTTTGTAGTCTTTAATTACAGCCGGTATGTGGGGTATTGTGCACATTACTGTTGTTTTATCAGTTTAGGTGGGCGTACCTAAATCATGATACACTTTTAGGTGAACGGACCCAAATAGTGATTTACGTCACTTGTGGGTGAACGGACCCAACAGTGATATGACCACAGTCACCGAAACGAGTCGAGTGACAAATACTGTGGGTAATTGGTTGACATAGAAACATTGTAATCGCTCTTAATACTGCAAATTATAACTAAATATTGTTTTAAATAAAAAGAATGATTCACTTAGTATTTCCCCACTGACAAAACCTTTTTCAAACATGTTTCAGGTGATCTGTTGTGATCAAAGAAAAGTGCCGCGAAGCACTATCAGCTTAAGGAAAGTGGCTCAATATAAATAAATAAAGAAACATGTTTTGTAAAATAAAGATTTCCAAGTGAAATCACTTATTGTAAATTACAGGGTTTTATCCCTAAATTATGTAATAAAGTAAACGGGCATTTTTAGTATTAAAAGATCCTGTATTAGAGACTTCCGCTGTCGCCTAAATTAAATACCACGGGATTCCTGTCCCACGGCTCTGGACCGGGTCAAACCAGGGCTAGGGCCGTGACAGAAAAAGGTGGTATTAGAGCCACTGATTTAAGCAAACTAAGTATTCAGCAAAATACTTAATTCTACTGATTGCCATTCTGTGATTATGTGTTTTATTAACTAATTATTTGTTAGTTACAGTATAGGTAAACAAAGACTTTCGGATATCTATCATAAATTAGATACTACACCCAAGGAAAAAGGAACTTCCTCAAAATACCCAACGGATATGGAGGAAGGAATATTTGTCCGTAAAGCCCAGTTTGAAAAACCACTTTCTCCCGGTAAAAGAAATTCGATACTTAGGAAAAGTCAGGAAAAAGGAAAGAAATCCCAACAAAAGAAAGTGAGGTTTAATCCAGAAACCCAGAAAATAGGCAATAATCCACCATGGGAAGACAAACTGGATGAAAAATGGGTAGATCTTTACATGTTAGCCACTGTAGCGGTGAATGCAAACCTTTAAATTAGTACCTATAGTACCTACAAGCCCGAAGCTCTAGAAAGGTTATCCCGTAAATAAATAAGTGACAATAAATCCTAGTATGTTTAAATTTCAGTTGTTCTTTGTATTAAAATTGCACGGTATGCAATAATACTTAACTAGTATTTGTGAAATTTTGTTATAAAATTTTAACTTAGCATTTTTGTGCATTTCGCATATATGCTAAACAACATGAATGAGCTATCTGAAGCCCTTCAGAATCTCAATCTCTATCCAGTACCAATCGAAGTCTCCCACGACTTTACTGGTTACTTTGCTGATATGGAGGAACCTATGGAATTTCAAGCTCCACCTCCTGAGAAGGCAAAAGTTAAGAAGAGAAGAAGATATGTAGGCTGGAGGAAAGTACGTAGGAGGAAACCCGCAACTAGGAGAATTCCAAAAATAGAAAATCCTACGGATAAAGGAAAAGGGATCGAGACCGAAGAGAATTCTAGGCCAACAGGGATAGAAATTGGGGAAAATTCTAGGTCAGCAAGAATAGGAATGGGAAATAGTTCTAAACAAACTGAAGAAGTAACATTTCAAGAAGAAATAGATCGCCTACTGGCAAGCTGTGATACCATTAAACCCATCACCAACAATCTCTACCCTTATCCTGGTATAACCCAACTTCCAGTAAACTTAGAACCAGCCATCCCAGACCCTCTAATCCACGCTCAACCTTTAGGAGGAATGGACGAGTGGTGGACTAACGACTGGCAGTTCCAGAATATAATAAATAGTCCTTATACCTTTCTTCCTCAGTTTGACCCAGAACCTATACCAAACCCGCCGATGAGCAATGAAAACTTAGCCGAACTCCGCCAGTTTGGCGAGGAACTGATAGGTACAAGGAATAGGATCCGGGAAATGGGAGAACAAATCTCTTGGAAATACGACGAGAGGGAGCGTCGCTACTAAACTACCAGTTAACAAAAGGGTAGCGGGGTTGGGAAGTCTGTTTGTATAATAACACTAGTAACAAAATATAACTCTGTAAAATAACTCAGGAATAAAACGTTGTAAGATAAACAATGTGTATTGATGCCAAATATAATTTATAAAAATGGAAGTCGAGAAATCAACAATTTTGGTTATATATGTGTTAAGATTTATTTGATTATGCGCAATGGTTTTATTAGATTATCAATTGTTTGACACTAATAGTTTATACCTATAATAATTATCAGATGGAAAACGCTAGTAATGAACCAGTTAATGAAGGGAATCAGTCTGAGCAAAATCAGGAAAACCAATATATGACTAGGCAAGATATTGAGAATATCATTGCTCAAGGGATAGCCAATGCTATTCCAGCAATCGTGGCTGCTGCCCAGAAATCTGCTGAACCTCAACAAATCATTCCTAGTAAACGTACTCAGGAAGATAATTTCAGTAATAGTGTAAATGGAGGCGGCAATCATGAAAATCATAACAATGATCCACGGCAAGACCCATTTTTTAAGAAAATGAAAGCTGCAACGCCTGGTTGCACTTACAAAGAATTTCTTGCCTGTAAGCCAGCAGAATTTGCAGGTAATGAAGGGGCAACCGCAACACTACGATGGTTAGAGAAAACCGAAGCAGTGATTGCAATAAGTAAATGTGCCGAAGAAGATAAAGTAATGTACGCATCGCACCTTTTCAAAGAAGGGGCGCTGGAATGGTGGAATACAGTACTTCAAGCTAAAGGAAGAAATGTAGCTTATGCCATAAGCTGGGAAGAATTTAAGCAGTTAATGGAAAGAAAATTCTGTCCCGAATATCAAAAGGAACAAATGACAAATAAGTTTCTGAACCATCGTATGGTGGGGGTAGACTGTCGGGGATATACTTCGACATTCTTCGAATATGCGAGAGTGGTACCAACCCTGGCTTCGCCAGAACCGGTGGTCATTTCCCGTTATATTTGGGGATTGATTGGCGAAATCCGTAATATCGTTAAAGCTGCGAGACCTCGCACTATCGACGATGCTGTGGAATTAGCTAATACCCTAACTGACGAACTGGTGCGCACAAGAGAAGAAAACCGGAAGAAAGATTTGGCTCAGAAAATTACCCAAGGATTTCGTATGGGTAATAATAATAAGTTCAAAAAGAGAGGAACAGGGCAATCCTCAACTCCGCCTTTTTGCAGGAATTGCAGAAAGAACCATTTTGGAAGATGCAATGTAACCTGCAACTTCTGCAAAGTTGCAGGACATCGTGAAGAAAATTGCAGAAAGAAGACAACAGTCTGTTTCAACTGTGGAGAAACCGGACATTTCAAGACAGAATGTCCTAAGCTAGTTAAACCAGCAGACAATAAAGCTAAACCAGCAGACGGAAATACCAAAAAGAATGCCAGAGCATTCCAATTGACCACTCAAGAAGCAGAACTCATTCCAGATGTGATAGCTGGTACGTTCTTAGTTCACGACGTGTTTGCAAAAGTATTATTTGACTCTGGTGCAAACCAAAGTTTTATAAATACTTCGTTCTGCCAAGCTCTTAATTTACCTTTAACCACCCTTAGGCAGATTTTTACAGCCGAAATGGCAGATGGAAATTCTGTTAACATAGAGAAGGCTTTGCAAGAAGGAAAGATAGAACTTTTAGGCTATAAGTTTTCTCCAAACCTGTTACCTATGAATTTAGCTGGATTCGCTGTCGTGTTAGGAATGGATTGGTTAGTAGCCAACCATGCTAAAATTCTTTGTGATAGAAATTCCGTAGGAATTCGTACCCCTACAGGAGAAGTAATTTTAATTACGGGAGATAAGCCTCGAAAGCCACTGAAATTTATTTCAGTAATGAAGTTGGCCAGTTATTCAAGAAAACAGGAAGTAGTGTATATGATTTCTATAATCATTAACACTAAAAGTAAGGACCTTCATGACATCCCTGTAATCTCAAAATACCCAGACGTCTTTCCAGAGGAATTACTCGGGTTACCACCCGATAGGGAAGTAGAATTTAGAATTCATCTAATTCCTGGAACTACTCCAATAGCCAAGGCACCTTACCGACTAGCACCCACAGAAATGCTAGAATTGAAAAAGCAGTTAGATGAATTACTAAGCAAAGGTTTCATACAACCTAGTTCATCCCCTTGGGGAGCACCAGTGTTATTCGTGAAAAAGAAAGATGGATCGATGAGAATGTGTATCGATTATAGAGAATTGAATAAAGTTACAATTAAGAACCGATACCCATTACCTAGGATTGACGATCTTTTTGATCAACTCCAGGGAGCTAAGTATTTTTCTAAGATAGACTTACGCTCCGGATACCATCAGTTGAAAGTACAAGAAGAAGACATACCTAAAACTGCTTTCAGAACTAGGTATGGTCATTATGAGTTTACAGTCATGCCCTTCGGACTAACAAATGCTCCTATAACATTCATGGACATGATGAATCGGATTTGTAAACCATATTTGGATAAATTCGTAATTGTCTTCATTGACGATATACTTATTTATTCCAAAAGTCAAGAAGAACATTGTGAACACTTGCATGCACTCTTAACTTTGTTAAGAAAAGAAAAGCTTTATGCCAAATTCTCGAAGTGTGAATTTTGGCTGCAAGAAGTGCAATTCTTAGGACATATGGTAAATCACGAAGGTATTCATGTAGATCCTTCTAAAATAGAAGCGATTACCAAATGGAAGGTTCCGCAGACTGCTATGGAAATTAGAAGCTTTCTAGGCTTAGCTGGATACTATAGACGATTTATTAAAGATTTTTCTAAGATAGCTGTACCCTTGACTAAGCTAACCTGTAAAACAGTTAAGTTTGAATGGGGACCTAGACAAGAAGAAGCTTTTAAGATATTAAAACAAAGGTTGAAAAATGCTCCAATCTTAGCCTTGCCAGAAGGAACTGAAGATTTTGAAGTATATTGTGATGCTGCAAAATTAGAATTTGGATGTGTGTTGATGCAACGCAAGAAGGTAATTGCGTATGCCTCCAGGCAATTAAAGAAACACGAGGAAAATTATACGACTCATGACTTAGAGTTAGGAGCCATAATTTTTGCCCTTAAGATTTGGAGACATTATTTGTACGGAAGTAAGTTTACTGTATATACAGATCACAAAAGCTTAAGGTACATATTTGGGCAAAAATAATTGAACATGAGGCAAAGAAGATGGATGGAAATCCTAAGTGACTACGATTGTGATATTCAATATCGCGAAGGGAAAGCAAATGTAGTTGCTGATACTCTAAGCCGAAAGTATCATGAAAAGTAAAAGCAAGTCCGTGCTCTTAGATTAAATATGCAGTTAGATTTAATGGAACAACTAAAGAAAATTCAAGAAACAACAATTGAAGACGATGCTGAAGGAATGAAAGGACGAATAAAAGAGTTAGAGCAAGGAAATGATGGAATTTGAAGATTCCACTAGAAAAGAATTTGGGTACCTAAGCAAGGAGATTTAAGAAATAAGATTCTAGAGGAAGCCCATAAATCTAGGTATACCATGCACCCAGGTAACAATAAGATGTACCAAGATTTAAGGAATAATTTTTGGTGGATAGGAATGAAAAAGGATATAGCTGAATATGTATCTAAGTGCCTTACTTGTTCACAAGTAAAAGCAGAACATCAGAAACCTTCGGGACTACTACAACAGTTAGAGATGCCGGTATGGAAATGGGAACTCATAACAATGGATTTTGTTACTAAGTTACCCAAAACTAGAAAAGGTAATGATGCAATTTGGGTAATTGTGGATCGATTAACCAAATCAGCTCATTTTCTACCCATGAAAGAAACCTTTAGCATGGAAAGGTTAGCAAAGTTGTATGTAGACGAAGTAGTATCCTTACATGGAGTTCCACTCTCCATTATATCCGATAGGGACAGTCGTTTCACTTCCCATTTCTGGACTAGCTTCCAGGCAGCAATGGAAACCCAAGTAAATTTAAGTACTGCATATCATCCACAAACAGACGGACAAAGTGAAAGGACGATACAAACCCTGGAAGACATGCTCCGAGCATGTGTGATAGATTTTGGTGGTAATTGGGATAACCACTTACCCTTAATTGAATTCTCCTATAACAATAGTTATCATTCAAGCATTGAAGCTGCCCCATTCGAAGCACTGTACGGACGCAAGTGTAGAACTCCAGTTTGTTGGGCAGAAATAGGAGAAAGTCAATTATCAGGACCTGAAATTGTGTAAGAAACCACTGACAAGATAACTCAAATCAAGGAAAGACTGAAAACGACTCGAGATCGTCAGAAAAGCTATGCAGACAATCGCCGCAAACCGCTAGAGTTTCAAGTCGGAGACAAAGTACTTTTGAAAGTTTCTCCTTGGAAAGGAATAGTACGATTCGGTAAGAAAGGAAAATTGAGTCCAAGGTACGTAGGACCATTTCTAGTAATTCAACGAATAGGACCAGTTGCTTATCGTTTATAACTACCAGAAGAACTAGCTGGAGTACATGATGTGTTTCATGTATCCATCTCAAGAAATGTTTATCAGACGAATCCCTGGTAGTACCTCTTCAAGATATAGAGGTAAACGAAAAGTTGAAATTTGTGGAGAAACCCTGCAAATAGAAGATAGAAAGATCAAGTTTCTTAAACACAAATGACTAGTATTTGTCAAAGTCAAGTGGGATTCAAAAAGAGAACCAGAATACACTTGGGAGCTGGAATCAGAAATGAAGCGAAGATATCCTCATCTATTCCAGTAAATCTCGAGGACGAGATTTTTATTAAAGTGGGGAGGATGTAACAACTCTCACTAAAAAACATTACTTATTATGTTAATTATCTAATAAGGAAACCCTAATTGAGAAACCCAAGTAATTCTACATAAACCCTAAAATTTTCAGAACAATCAGAATCAGGATCAGGGCCCCTAAAACTCAGGGGGGGGGGTAAACCCTAGCTGACGGTTATCTAAATAAATTGCTGTGGAATTAGAATTTGTCGAAACAGTCAACTCAGATAAGCTAGTTAGGGGCGTGGCTACCCTATGGAGTAGGGTGACCCCTCGCGTCACACGACACCCATAGGGGTACCCCTCGCGTCACGCGAGGGGGGTCAAATTTTGTGTATAAATAGAGGGGTTTGGCAATCGAATTTTGGAACTTGAACGACGTTAAAACTCAAAATAGACGCTGAGATATAGCAGAAACAGTCCTAAACACACACATAGCACGAATCGCTGCCGCAAAACAGGGTAATAACTCGATCGCTATTACGATTCAACGTCCGATCGATTGAAACTATCCAACGATTGTTTGAGTGCTGCTCAAATTGAGTTTATACTTTGTTATTCGTCGTGATTCCGACAGGATACTTGGGTATTGCCCAAATCCGGGCTATACTCTGTCATTCATTGTGAATCCGCTGAATATTTAAGTATCGCACTTTGTCAATCGTTGTGAGGGGTTAGTCTCGTGAATTGTCGTAACTTCTGTATTAGTTACTAACCCAGTTTGTGTGCATTGTTATTTAAATTAGGATCAAACAAGGCTAATCAGTAGGCTTATACACTGCTCGTTAAATCTGCAATGTGAGTCATTCTCTTTTTATCAACTGTTTTACAATACTCCAAATTATTTTCCAGAGTTATAATTACAGGGATTAAGTCTTTGTAGTCTTCAACTACAGCCGGTATGTGGGGTATTTTGCACATTACTGTTGTTTTATCAGTTTAGGTGGGCGTACCTAAATCATGATACACTTTTAGGTGAACGGACCTAAATAGTGATTTACGTCACTTGTGGGTGAACGGACCCAACAGTGATATGACCACAGTCACCGAACCGAGTCGAGTGACAAATACTGTGGGTAATTGGTTGACATAGAAACATTGTAATCGCTCTTAATACTGCAAATTATAACTAAATATTGTTTTAAATAAAAAGAATGATTCACTTAGTATTTCCCCACTGACAAAACCTTTTTCAAACATGTTTCAGGTGATCTGTTATGATCAAAGGAAAGTGCCGCGAAGCACTATCAGCTTAAGGAAAGTGGCTCAATATAAATAAATAAAGAAACATGTTTTGTAAAATAAAGATTTCCCAGTGAAATCACTTATTGTAAATTACAGGGTTTTACCCCTAAATTATGTAATAAAGTAAACGGGCATTTTTAGTATTAAAAGATCCTGTATTAAAGACTTCCGCTGTCGCCTAAATTAAATACCACGGGATTCCTGTCCCACGGCTCTGGACCGGGTCAAACCAGGGCTAGGGCCGTGACAGGTGCGCAGCAGTCCTAAGCAGGATTTGGGAAGAAACACTTCAAAGACAAAGGAATATGGTCTGGAAAACCTCGCGCAAGACCATACCATTATCCTAAGCCAAGAACACCTTTAACAGAACCCTTCGCGGTTGAGCAGCGGTTGTAAACAAAGATACAGAAGAAAATAATCTTCGATGACCATGCGCCGGAGAAGGGGCGGAACTAACGTTCAACTAACACCCTTGAGCGGGCCCGCGCAAGGGTAAAGTTAGATTTGAAGACAAGATCCTAAATATCTCCGCGCACCGGGAATCAAGACTTGGACAAAAGTATCTTTTCTATTATAACAGAATACACACGTGGCAAAAACATAAAGGTTTACAGCTATAGATCTTCTAGAAGGCTTTCCAAACGCCCATCGTGCACAACCATTCGGTTACAACTGAAAGGTGACGTGGCATGATCCTGGACACTCATCTAGGTCACGATGATAGCACTAACTTGGAGAAGGATCCACACAAACCTACTTTCCACATGGCATCTCCCCAGCCATCGATCACATTCACGATCCATGTGCATGGATGTGACGTTAGTGATTGACGAAAAACAGCATAACCGCCAACGGAAAATACTTTCCGTTACTATCTCCGTCAACAAATTTTCCCGCCCAAATCTAGCTATAAATAAGTCATGCCAGGTATAATCTCACAATACACCCATACACATCCATACGTATATACATGCATATACATAGATATCAATCACATGCCATTGAAATAGACTAAAGATGTTGAGGTCCTGAATCGAGAAACTAATATAAAACCGTAACATCCTTCTAAAAGTCCTTAACCTTAATCCTACGTCTCCTCGAACTCCAATCCCCCACCATGTCTACCAAATCCTGCCTAATCTGCTACTCCCAAGTCACTTTCGGCTTGCATATATATAAATACACACACAGATACATTACATACACACACACACACATACACACATATACACATACACACATATATGTATACAAATGCACACTTAAGAACAAATATAATCACATCCACATACACAAATACACAAATACATATACACACACACACATACATACATATATGTATACAAATGCACACTTAATAACAAATATAATCACATCAACATACACAAATACACATATATATATATATATATATACATACATACATACATACCCACATACACAAATACACAAATACATATATAAATACTCACATTATACTCATATCCATACGTCCACATAGTTACATACATTTAATATTTAAAATAAGAATAATTATATAGGTTGTTTCTTACACATTTGTGACAAATCCTTAAATGTCGTAAGAAATGTGTCACAACTTGCAATGGATTTAGGCATTTTGTCATAAATGCGTAAGAAATTGTATTCATACATGGATTATTTCCTACGCCTTTGTGACAATTATATTTAAAAATAAGCATCTTGTAATAATTGTATAGGAATATGTTTATTTTATAATTATTATATACTAGTTTTATTATTATTTAACCTTTTGTAGATTATTTGTGACAGATCTGTGACGTAACTGTCAATTAATTAGATTTTTCTTATTTTTTGTCCGAAACTTGTCACAAGTTGTGACGGAATTCTGACGGATGGTTTAAGTTAATTAAAAAAATACATATTTCTTCATAAATGTGTAGGAATGATATTATTTTCCCTTATTTTGTTTTTCTTTTATAAATATTTATTCTGGAAAAAATAGTAATTAACCTTTTGTAGATTATTTTCTACAGATTTATGACGCAACTGTCAATTAATTAGGGTTTTTCTTATTTTTTGTCATAAATGTGTAGGAAACGATATCATTTTCTCTTATTATTATTTTTTTTTGTTTTGTAGGTTATTTCCGATAGATTTGTTACGCAGTTGTCAATTAATTAGGGTTTCTTATTTTTCGTCATGGATGCATCGAAAATTTGTAACAAAATCTTTAATATTTTTTGTAGGAAATTCGACATAAAAGTTTAGTAATCTGTGACGAAAAAAATTGTGTAGAAAATTTCTGTAGGAAATTGTCCTTTTTTCTAGTAGTGAAAGCCAAGTAAATAACCCGAATCTTAATAATCATTACTAAAAAGTTTGCATTCTCCGTAACCATACCTCATCCTGATGTATGTTGAGATGTAAACGAGCTTTAACTTGTTTAAGGTCCATAGGCTTAAGCTCGCGCAGTAACTAATTCGCACATGTATATCAAACTGTTTGGAATCATTAATCAATTAAGTATTTTATTTGATTAAAAATGAACAAGTTTTCAAATATGAAGCACCATAAATATAATAGTAAGACTATGATAATATAATACATTAAAACTAGTTAGCTTTAACTTATGGCGATATGCTTGATCCCTAATAATATGTGTTCAAGGTTCAAGCTCAAATTTAAGGCCCAGAACATTGATGTGACGGAAAGGGAATTTTTTATTGTAATGTTTCTAGCAAATAGGTTTTCAATGATAAAGAGTCAAAATATAAATTGTGTATAAATATTGGATAGACAATATGACATAAGAATATATGTATGTATGTTATTTGCTTAATCTCATTTAGCTTACAAATATATCATTAAATTATTTACTTCAAACGAACTGGTCTAAAAAAGCCTGGTTGCAATTGCGATCGGTAACAGTTTTTGTCATAAATCATTAGCTAAAAGTTCGGTTACAAAATCTATTGAAAAAGGCTTTGGTCACAGTTCTAGTCGCTAAATTTACAATGAAAAATTGGGTCACAAAATTAGTTGCAAAAATCATTTGCCACTGGATTTAAAGCGATACAAAACTGGTCATGAAGATCATTTCCGTCTGGTTTAACGATCGCAAACATCTTTTTTATAGTTGTATGTATAAACATTTTTATCATATTAAAACCTTATAAGGGTGAAGGGAGTGGTTACCTATTCCAAATAGGTAAACTCCTAATTCACCCAATTACACATTGTCATGTCAATTCATCTAAATAAGTTACCTAATACTCAAAAACGTTGACGGTGGTTTACCTAACGGGGTTTAGGTAAACTATTTAAAAAAAAAGAAAAAAATGTGTGATTGGTTGAGAAGGAATGGACCCCATCACACACCCATCTCTCCCCCCCCCCCTTCCCCCCTCTCACCGAATCGGTGTAGGTTCACCGACATCCTCAACTGAAATCGGTAAAGGTGTGGTTGGCGATGGTTTACCATCTCGGTAAAGACGTTTACCGCCTGAAACCGAGCTCCACTCCGCTCACCCTAAAGAAGCAACTTGTTTATGCATTTATGTATTGTAATTTTGGCTTTGGTGGTTTTCCAAAAAAAAAAAAAAATTATTTATATGGTTGTTCTAACCTTGGCTTTGGGGTTTTTTCAAAAAAAATTTTTTTTACTTTTCAACCAAAAGTATTTCATAAATTACTTTTAACCTAAAACTATTTGTTTTTTTTTTTTTTTTACTTTTAACCCAAAACTTTTTATTTTTTACAATCTATCCTCACAAATTTTTTTAGTTTCAACTTTGTTCCTTTATAGTTTTCATTTTCTGCGTTATGCTTGGTTCTAAATTTTGTGACTTAACATATCGCAACGTGCGTCTTTGGTTTAACGTTTTTACGTTTCGTTCTAAATTTTACATCGTCTATTTTTTCCCGTTTGACAGGTTCAACATAATGTACGTATCTTAAATCGAATTAGTTATAACTAAAGAATTCCTTCCGCATTATGACGGGTCGTAGTTCTAGTTAATTGTTAAAAGGTAACTTCTGGTTGTGACAAAGCTACTGTAGCTAATAGTACACATTCTTTTACATCGTGTATATGTTACATTTTCTTTTTCTTTTAAATATGTTGCTAGATTTGTTGTTTTACACATCTTGATTTCACACCAGCACTCTTGCTATTTTAGGATTTTTTTTAATTATTTTTTGTTATTTATATATTACAAACCAACGACTAAATAAATCCCTCTAAAAGCAAATAAACAAGTTGTATTGTGAAAGTGACACCTCCCTATCTTTTGATTGCTAAGACTTGAGCCCTGACATGAGCACTTGAGCTGAACCTTGAACCATTGGATCCTTACCACCTTCCGTGTAACTCAACCCTCCAAGGCTTCCTTAAAAGTTATAAATACCAAACACCAAAGTAAACCTCACCAA
The DNA here is from genome assembly GCF_002127325.2 of Helianthus annuus. NCBI lineage: Eukaryota > Viridiplantae > Streptophyta > Magnoliopsida > Asterales > Asteraceae > Helianthus > Helianthus annuus. The sequence continues at coordinate 125,981,016 of NC_035434.2, read as the reverse complement.
GAAATCGATCCCTCTTCAATTCTCTCATTACATTTCCATCATTCTTACCAAATACCTTATCTACTCCATTTTTGAGCAATAGCTAGACTTTCTTGTTTTCAAGACGGATGGATCTGAAAATAGATGTTCGGTTGCTTCTTTTACCTCTTGCACATCTTGTTTTCCCTCACTACGCATCTGCCATCATCACCATATTCCTTTTCTTTGTATCCTTCAAAGTACCCATCAGCTTACGACTAACAACAAATTCTCTTCTCCGTTTTCGAGCAATAGACTTTTCAGTTTCGGTGACTATATGTTTTTTATGTTTAATCTTCAGTTCAACACCCCACGTTTGGGTTGTTTATTCCGTTCTCTTTGTATGCTTGTCTCCCTGGGATGACTTGTTGCTTAAAATGTTGATGATGGTTTTATGGTTGTTATATCAGTCCCTTAGAAGTATTCCTATGCATCAAATTCTATGCATTTTTATTTCTAGACATGAAGAAGAAGAAGGAGCACAGCTGGGGGTCAATGAACACGTGGAGTTGAGTAATTTGGAAGCCGATGACCATTTTGTCATGGTAGATGTTTATGATCAACATGAATCCGAATAGAGGGCTATTGGTTATTACTTTTGTTGTATCATGAGGTTGTTTGTGTTAATTATGTATGTGGTCGTTTGTTACATTTTTATATTTTGTATTTCACTCTGGTATTAGTCTACGCTATATATTGATCATGTACTTTCTACGCGATTTAATGTTGTGAAGTGAATTTCGTTTTGGTTTGGCCATTGTCAAATGATAAATATTTTATATATGATAAGTGATTAGAGAAAAAACAAAACAACTTCTCCATCATAAAAATATGTAAAAATAACTTAACCCATATACAATTTAATAAAAGAAATCATAATAATAATACGTATGTACCGATGATACAAGAATCTCGGATCAAATATGACACAGTAACACAATTCTTAGTTAGTAAAAAAAATATTTAATTACCCTTGTTGCCTTTTAAGCAGATTGTTAATGTTAATATTTGACTTACTAACTCGCAAATATGTTCATATATATATATCAATCTGTTCGGAATGGTTAATCAATTTACGTTTTCAATTTTACTTGAATGAACAAGTTTTCAAACTTAAAGTACATTAATATGAGTATGAAAATATAATACATTAAAGCTATCTAGCTTTAACTTGATGGTGATATGTGCTTGATCCTTAATACAAGGGTTCAAGGTTCAGGTTCAAACTCAAGGTCTAGAACAATTGATGCGACCAATATGGAATTTTTATAGCATGTTTCTAGGAGATAAGTTTTCAGCATCATGTATAAGACTAAAATGACAATTGTTAAAAAACATTAATATGTTTCTAGGTAATGCAAAATCCTTAAAAAGCATAAACCAAAACAAGGATTATTAATATAATTATATATCAGTTTCTTCAAGTGATGACAATTGTATTAAGATAAAGAAAACACAGTCTTTATATAAAAAAGGTTCCTGATAAACCACTAGGACCTGATATTGGCTGTGGAGATGGTAGCACACGCATTCGAACTACAGTTCGATCTAGTTTTGTCGAACTTTGAATACAATCATTCATATCTTCATCAGATGTTAAAGATATCCAGTCTTGATCTTCATCAATGTACTCGAGCTCAAAAGTCCCTACACTCGACTTCAACTTCATACCAATTTCTTTCTCAATAGCTACAAAGGTTGCTTGTGAGATAGGGAGATGTAATTTGATAATCTTTTTTGAATACTCTGCTTTTAGGGTGAGGGCATCTTTGTTCAGGTTTAAAGTTGATATGCTCTCAATTGCTCTATTTTCTTCTTCATTTGTGTTGATTTGAATAATGGACGAATCATTTCGGTTTCTCTTCACAAAATTTGGTCCTTGCCACTCTAAGATGCGATGTTCCTTGCATTTGCGTTTGAGTGTAGATATAGAAACTATAGCACAATATCAAGAAAGAAGATTTCTTAATGTTTCATAGATGAAAGTGTAGTAAAAGAAACATTTGGTATCAAAATTCTTAAACAAGTGGTGATTTTAATATATAAGATTATCACTGAGATTTTCTGCAACTTCTTTCATTGTTTTTCCAAATTGTTTCTCAATGACTTCTCGAGGTAATACTTTTGGAGTTGTCTTGCATATCCCCTCAGAATGTGCTATGTCGTCCACAACCATTGATCTTTTTCATTGAATATCTTGAATTCAGTTCCATCATCTTTGTTGTGAAAGTCTACTTCGTCACCTATTTCTGCACTAGAAGCAAACTTGAATATGGGCAAACACCTTTTCAATGTTAAGAGTATGGCCTCCAAAATGATAACATAGTTTGACTGTTTGGTCCATATGAATTCAAACGCGTAACTAAAATCACCGATGTCATTACTCCTCAAGCATATTGCAAGAGCACGAGGTGGACTAGGTAACCCATTATCCCAACCTATGAGCTTTTCAGAACTAGAACGAAGCTTAGAAATACAGCGTGATTCATAATCTTGAAGGGTCACCAAAAGAAGTTCCTCCCCTATTAAATGAGGAGTTACATCACCAAATCTAAAGTATAGCTCAAATTCATCATGATAATCTTCAGCTATAGCATAAAGATGACTAGTCAATTTGATAGCTGATAATCCCTTTGTTTGAGTGTCCTTCAAAGAATATGGAAAAGGCACATTATATTCATACTCATAAAGGATCCAAACATTAGCTAGAGCTAAGACATGTGATTATGTTAAAATGTATGTTATAACTATAATATCTACTAATTCATATCACAAACATATTGGGCTGTATATTATGTTGTTGGGCTGTTATATTTGTTATATGGGCTGTTAAGTTGTTAACAGGTTGTTATGGGGTGAAGGGCTGTCCAGACATTCTATGAAAGTGCATGGGTTGAAGTGTAACTTCATGTCTAATCCGGTTATATAAGAGAATAGAGAGAAGGTTACAATCAGTTGTTGGAGATATTTTCTAGGGTTTCATCTTGTTCTCTCTGTGTTGTTCGTCCATGTACATCTGGTGTTGAAGATCATCTTCTGATGTTGATCATCATCTGGTGGTTTGAGATCTCAGTGTTGAGATTGTTGTTGTCTAAGAGATTGTGTTAATCTCTTCGTTTATATCCTTTGTATTTTGTATTTGTATTTCAGTTTATGTTCAACAGATTTCTTCAATCTGTTGAACTTGTACTTTGTATTGTTTAAGATCTCATATTCTTGAGATCTAGGGTTTGGTTGGGATCTTTTGGGTTGGATAAATAATAAAAGTTTTGTCATCTATTTTGTCACTATTTCTGGTGTATTCGTGTTATTCTTGTTAGATCTGTACCATTTTTACATGGTATCAGAGCTTGAATAGCTCGGCTTTTTATATTTCTTGGGATATCCGCTGCATATTATCTAATTGTTTGTCTTGTTTGTGATAGGGTTTCTTCTTCTCGGAAACCGTGTTGTGCCGACTGATCTTCTCAGATCTGTTGATTCTTGTGGTGTTCTTATTTTGTCTTGGTGAAACCCTAAATCTGGGGTACCTGCTGTTACGGATCAAACTTCTGCGTTAGTCTCTGAAACCTTGAAGTTTCAGGGCAAACTAACCTGAAGTGGTATTATTGGTATTCTGTATCAGATTTGTGGTTCTAGAAAACTACAGATCTGATATTTGTTGAAGATATTCGCACCCACTGTAAGAGTGTTCTTACCCTTCTTTGTCTTTTGATTGGTTGGTTAGTTGAAGTCGGGGTAGTGAGGACCGGCACATCTTATTGTGTTCTTTATTTGGTTGTTTTTGTATCTTGGGTTGTCACTTGTGTTAGCAACTGTATTATGCTTGTCCAGGCACCTTTAGAGTGATGAACCTGGAATCTAGCCTCTAATACAGTCTTGCTGTTGTTTGTATTGTATCTTATCTATTGTTTGTTTGTTTCTTTGGTTGTGTGTTTGTCTTATCTGTTTTAGTTGTTGTCTTGGCTTTACCTGACCCAAATGCTAGTACATCTCAGACGTTGATAAGTAAGTTAGATGTAGGAGATCCATTATATCTTCATCCTAGTGACTCAAGTGCTTTGACTATTGTTAGTGTTAAGTTGAAGGGTACTGGAAATTATTCTGTCTGGTCAAGTTCTATGAAATTGGCTTTAGAAGCCAAGAATAAGTTTGGTTTTGTTAATGGTAAATGTAGAAGATCTACTGAGGATGATGTGCTTGCTAGTCAATGGGATAGATGTAACTCTATTGTGTTAACATGGTTGTTAAATTCTGTATCTGAAGAGTTATTCTTGGGTCAAGTTTTTTCTACATATGCTTCTGAGGTTTGGGATGACTGACAAGAAACCTATGACAAGGTGGATGGTTCTGTGGTATATGATTTATATAAAAAAAATAAATTGTATTTCACAAAATGGTTCAACTGTGGCTGACTATTATAATAGACTGACCACTATGTGGAAACAGTTTGATGCAATGCTCAAACTGCCCACTTGTTCTTGTAAAGCTGCTAAAGACTATAATGATTTTTCAATGCTAATCAAGTTAATGCAATTTCTTATGGGGTTAGATGATGTTTATCAACCTGTAAGAACTAATCTTTTAACCAGAGAAGTGTTTCCATCTGTCAAGGTTGCTTTTGCTGTGGTTTCTAGGGAGGAATCACATAGGTTGTCTAGTGGTGGTTCAAAAGGTCAGAATGTATCGTTTGTGTCTAAGCCTAACCAGTTGTTTGAGTCTAAGAAAAAGGCATCTAATCAAAGAGGACCTAATCCAAATTTAAAATGTACACATTGTAACATGGTTGGTCATACTGTTGATAGGTGTTTTGAGTTAATTGGTTATCCTCCAGGTTTTAAAAAAAGGTCTAACACTGTATCTGGTAAATCTAATAAGTCAAATGTTGCTGTTGGGTCTTCTGCTAGTATGTCTACTTCTGGTTTACCTTTTACATCTGAGCAGATAGCAAAGTTGTTAAGTTTAGTTGGTGAAAAATCTGGTGTGGAATCAACAAGTGTAGGAGGTGAGTCTTGTATTGTTAATAACTGTGTTAGTTGTTCTAGTTCTTTATTCTTTGGAGGTGTGTTTAGTTGGATTGTTGACTCTGGGCAAGTCAACACATGGTAAATAATGATAAAGACATGTTTAATACAGTTGATGTTTATGAGTTTGACATTAAAGTTGGTCATCCAAATGGCACTAATGTTAAAGTTTTAAAAATTGGGAATATCAAATTAATGAATGACATTGTTCTAAAAGATGTGTTTTATGTCCCATAGTATCATGTCAATTTGTTGTCTGTTCATAGGTTAGCAAAAGTTGTTTTTAATGAGGATAGTTATGTGTTACAGGATTCCAAATCAAAGAAAGTCCTGGTGACTGGTAGCCAGGATAGTGGCCTTTATTTTGTTGGAAAAAATGGTAATTCTGTGAATGTTTGCTTTAATAGTTTTGTTAAGGCAAGTTTATGGCATAGTAGATTAGGTCACCCATCTGATCAAGTGCTAGCTGTGTTAAAAGACAATTTTGATGTTAAAAGTGTTGAACATGGGCCTTGTGATGTGTGTCATAGGGCTAAACAAGTAAGAGTTCCTTTTCCACTTAGTGAACATAAAACAAAGTCTGTTGGTGAGTTAATTCATCTTGATTTATGGGGTCCCTATAAAGTTACTAGTTATGAGGGTTTCAAATATTTTCTAACTATAGTGGATGATTTTTCTAGAACTGTTTGGTGTTACTTGTTAATAAATAAAACTGAAGTGTTTGAAAATTTGTGTAGTTTTTATGAATTGATCTTAACACAGTTTGAGACAAAAATAAAAACCATAAGAAGTGATAATGGAACAGAGTTTGTGAACAATCAGATGAACTTGTTTTGTAAAAACAAAGGTATTTTACATCAAACATCATGTTCTTATACACCACAACAAAATGGTGTGGTGGAAAGAAAACATAGACATCTTTTAAACACAGCTAGAGCTTTATTGTTTCAGAGTAATTTGCCTCTTAAGTATTGGTCTGATTATATTTTAACTGTTGTTTACTTAATTAACAGGTTACCCTCTTCAGTTTTAAATGGTAGGAGTCCTTATGAAATTGTTTATGGTTTTAAGCCCTCACTTATTCATCTAAGGAACTTTGGATGTCTTTGTTTTAGTACTGTCTTGTCTGAATCTGATAAATTTGCTTATCATGCTGATAAGTGTATTCTTATTGGTAATTCAAATGTTAAAAAAGGATACAAACTGCTATGTTTAGATAATAAAAAAGTGTTTTACTCTAGAGATGTGAAGTTTTATGAAAGTGTGTATCCATTCAAGTCTAATTTGAATAAGAGTCAAGAATTGTTTTCTAACACTGAGTTAAATCAGATAAATTTTTTTGATTTTACTGAAACAATAACACCTGAAGTTCCTATAGTTCCCAATGATGAAGAGGGTACAGCTGGTGCTCAAGATCACTACAGTGATGATCAGCAACCAGTGTCACCCTCTACATCTGCCACTGCACCAAATGTTGATAATATTCAACATGAGGATGAACAGTTAGGTAGTAGTTTTCAGGGTAACACTGGTGGGGCAGAGGACACTGTAAGATCATATGATGAGAGCGACCTATCTGAGGGACAGTCTACTAGGAAATCTTCTAGGAAAGTTACTTTTCCACAAAAATTTAATGAGTTTGTTGTTGAAGGAAAAGTGAAATATGGAATTGAAAAAGTTGTTAACTATGCAAATTTGTCTGTTGATAATTTGTGCTTAATTTCATCTCTGAACAAATCTGTTGAACCTAGTTCGTATAATGAGGCTATTAAAGATCCTAGGTGGATAGAAGCCATGAACAAAGAAATGGAGGCTCTTAATAGAAATAATACCTGGGTAGTTGTTGATTTACCTAAAGGTAGAAAACCCATAGGCTGTAAGTGGGTTTATAAAATAAAATATAAAGCCAATGGGGAAGTTGAAAGGTATAAGGCTAGGTTAGTAGCAAAGGGGTTTAACCAAAAAGAGGGAATTGATTTTGGAGAAACATTCTCTCCAGTTGTTAAGATGGTCACTGTAAGAATATTTTGAAAATTGTTGTAAATAATGACTGGCCTTTATATCAACTTGATATAAACAATGCTTTTTTATATGGGTCATTATCTGAAGATGTATATATGACTTTACCGTTAGGATACTTTACTAATGATAAAAATAAAGTGTGTAAGCTTGTTAAGTCTCTTTATGGACTTAAACAAGCTCCCAGAAAATGGAATGAAAAACTAACTTCTGTGCTACTTGATATGGGTTTTACTCTAAGTTTATGTGACCATTCTTTATTTGTTTTATGTAAAGATGATGTTCTAGTTGTCTTGTTAGTCTATGTTGATGATATAGTGATTACTGGTAACAGTTCTACCGAAATCATAAGGGTTAAAAGGTGTTTGAGTGGAAGTTTTTTAATGAAAGACTTAGGTTTGCTTAAATACTTTCTTGGTATAGAGGTTTTATATTCAAATGAATCAATTTGTTTGTCCCAAAGAAAATATTGCCTTGAACTTTTAAATGAGTTTGGGTATCTTGGGTGCAAACCTGTTGGGACACCGATTGAACAGTCTCATGTTATTACAAGCAAAATTGAAAAAGATAAAAGTTTTTTAGAAAATGTTAGTGGTTTTCAAAAGTTAATAGGTAAGTTGATATACTTATCTTTAACTCGCCCAGATATAAGTTATGCTGTACAGTTCTTGAGTTAATATATGCACAAACCGTGTTAGTCACATCTGGACATTGCTTTAAGATTGTTAAGATACTTAAAGCAAAGTCCAGGAAGGGGTATTATGTTCAGGAAAACAGGTAATTTTGATGTATCAGCTTTTGCTGATTCGGATTGGGCAAAGTGTCTTATGACCAGGAAATCTGTCACTGGTTTTGGCATATTTCTTGGAAGTACACTTGTATCTTGGAAAAGCAAGAAACAAGGTTTTGTTTCAAGATCTACTGCTGAAGCTGAGTACAGGGCGATGTGCTCAGCTACTTGTGAAGTAATGTGGATTAAAAATGTTTTGTCTGAATTAAAAATAAGTTGTACTTTGCCTATAACACTATTCTGTGATAGCAAGTCTGCTATTTCTATTTCTCTAAATCCTGTGTTCCATGAAAGAACAAAACAAAAAAATTGCTTCTGAAGAACAGATAGCAGACATTTTCACTAAAGGTCTAAGTGTTGCTCAACATGATATTTTGTCTGAAAAATTGGGGTTGTTTAATATGTTTGCTGTATGAATTATAGGGGGGGTGTTAAAATGTATGTTATCACTATAATATCTACTAATTCATATCACAAACATATTGGGCTGTATATTATGTTGTTGGGCTGTTATATTTGTTATATGGGCTGTTAAGTTGTTAACAGGTTGTTATGGGGTGAAGGGCTGTCCAGACATTCTATGAAAGTGAAAGGGTTGAAGTGTAACTTCATGTCTAATCCGGTTATATAAGAGAAGAGAGATAAGGTTACAATCAGTTGTTGGAGATATTTTCTAGGGTTTCATCTTGTTCTCTCTGTGTTGTTCGTACATGTACATCTGGTGTTGAAGATCATCTTCTGGTGTTGATCATCATCTGGTGGTTTTAGATCTCAGTGTTGAGATTGTTGTTGTCTAAGAGATTGTGTTAATCTCTTCGTTTATATCCTTTGTATTTTGTATTTGTATTTCAGTTTCTGTTCAACAGATTTCTTCAATCTGTTGAACTTGTACTTTGTATTGTTTAGGATCTCATATTCTTGAGATCTAGGGTTTGGTTGGATCTTTTGGGTTGGATAAATAATAAAAGTTTTGTCATCTATTTTGTCACTATTTCTGGTGTATCGTGTTATTCTTGTTAGATCTGTACCATTTTTACAGATTCACAAACGACCTTCAATATGTTGGAATTAATCTTGATGTTACGGGTCGTAAAACGGGTCATGTCGGTTACTGTTTTGTTTAAATGGGTTATCCATCTACTAACGGGTTGTGGATAAGGAATTGGTCTAGGGCTGAGCTAGTTTCAAGGAAGCACATGTGAAAAATGAACGTGACTTGACCGAGTATGCAGGAGGAATAAGTCATGCAGTTTACGTGGGCTGTTTAATGTGTTTGTTTTATTTACTATATAAGCAGATTAGAGGGTAGAAAATCGTAGCAACTGTGTGTGTTTGTGAGGGGCCTGAACCAACACAATACCTCTTCAATCTCGTCCTTAGTAACTTCTAGACAATTTATAGTCCGTTTTAGAATAGTGAACATCAAATTTCTAATCGTAGAACATAGAATGAAAAAGATCATCACTTTCAACAGTTATATGACAAAAATTTACAGAAAAAGATTTAAGTTACTGTTGGTACCAAATTCTGTTGAAGCACAAATGATATTTTTTTATAATTAATTTGGAAGGCTGACCTTGTATGGTATAAGATGTTGTAAATAAAACACATCCAGACCAGCATCCTGCAAACATAAGTAGCAAACAAGATATATATGTGTTTAGAAATTATCATATGGATGGAACTGCAGGTTTTAAAAAATCAAGATATTAAAAATATTGGAAGGCAATTCCTTTGATATGGTTTTGTAGAATCTCATAAACAAGTACCTTTATTTGATAATGTTTGTATTTTTTTTTAATTATCAAATATTAAGTTAGGTAATTTGTGAGAGAAAATAGTATAGAGAATGTGATTAAATATTCGTTTGGGTAAATTACTTTTTGAGTCCCTGTGTTTTAGTGGTTTTAACCACTTGAGTCCAAAATCAAAATGTTTAACGCCCTGAGTCTCTATAGCCACTTTTCTTAACCATTTGAATCAAAATTTCTAACTAAGTTAGAATTATTCTGTTAACTTAGAATTATTCTGTTAACTTTTGTTAAATGGCCAAATTACCCTTGTACTTAAAAAACTTTTGTTAAAAACCATTTTATTCATCTCTTCTCTTCGCCACCTCATCCCATTCTCTCCGCCGACCTCTGACGCACCGCCGTGATCCCCTCCACCCTCCGATCAACTACCTCAACCCAAATTGTGATCACTGTGTCGGTCTTCCAGAAGAAAGGGCGATCATTATCGAAGCGCTTGCTGGAAAGTTTGTTGTTGTTGTGGTTTCAAGTAGAGGCAAGTGCTGGTCGCTCATGAAGGAGACATTGATTGTTGAAAGGGTTATTAAATGGTGGGTTAAGAAACAGAATCTTGAAATTTTGCCACTTGTGGCTTTAGGGGCTTCATCGGGTGGTTATTTTGTTTCGATGCTCGCTAGTAAGATGAAGTTTAGTAGCATTGTTGTTATGATTTCTGAAGGGGTGTTTGAGTAGATTGGTGTTACGAAAGACTACCTGCTTACGCTTTTGGTTCATATGCCGAAAGATACACGCAGGAAGAGGATGATTGATGTGAATCTTGAAGTTATGATGAGGGAAGGTGTGGATGTCGCTGAGGTTAAGTGTCTTGAGTTGCCTTTATCACCGACTTTTCTTGTTGATAGAGTTCCGGGTCTTGACCGAAGGATGTATATGCAAAACTACAAAGGGATCCATCTCCCATTCTTTTCCCTTGTTGATAACATGATGTACTGCTTCTACTCTAGTCCAGTAATTTGTTCAAATTCAACTTTTAAGGAAGGGGAATTTGGTTTTGCTATTTCATCTGTGTTAAATCGATAACAGTGCGAAGAGTACCAGATAGTAGGGAACCAAAGCCGCAGATAGATAGAGTGCCATCGAGAGAAACAATTTGCTCGAAATCGGACTCCGTTGTGAGTTCTGTGTGGTGAGAGAGGATGTCGGTTGAGGACATGGTTATGTTTCCGGAAAAGATGCTCCGGCGGCTGCGTTGTGTGAGTGGAAGGTGAGTGCATGGAATTGGTAGGGTGTGAGATTGAAGATGGAAGACGCAATCGGAGCCATTGAAGATTGAAGATTGAAGGTGTGTTAATGGTGGAAATGATGGCTTGATTGAGATTGGTGTTAAATTAAATAGGGCATTTTAATACATGTGTTACGCCATTCACGGATTTTATTTTTCTATTTTTTTAATATATGGGCATTTTAGTCTTTTAATCAAAAACTAACTGAAAATTCAAATGGAGTTAAAAATTTAGACTCAAATGGTTAAGAAAAGTGGCTATAGGGACTTAGGACGTTAAACATTTTGATTTTGAACTCAAGTGGTTAAACACCCAAAACACAGGGACTCAAAAAGTAATTTACTCTATTCTTTTAAATGGAAAAAGAAATTAGGAGAGAGAAAAAAATCAATTACTTAAATGGAGAGAGAAAAATAGAATTATACCATTGTGTCTATTAAAATACATGTAAGTTACAAAAGATAATTACAATTTTATCACTAAATAAAAAATCTAGATCTACAAAATCAATGGTCATGATAAGTTTATTTTGTTCACAAATACATCATTGTTCACTCATGAACCCTACCTTATATATATATATATATATATATATATATATATATATATATATATATATAGGTAAAGAGTATGGTACAAATATGTTTATCGTACATTACATACGCTATATTTTGAGCCATACACTTGTCCTGATTCAGTTTCGTTTTAATAAGGTTAAATCAGACAATTAATTCAATCATCTGAGGGTAAATTCGTCTATTCATTCAAGTAGCGAGAAGTTCGTTACAATGATATCCCGGTAATTATTATTCAAATCAGTTTCAAATTTTCCATAATTCTCAAATTGCAGTTTTTGTTCTTCTGTGTTAGGGTTTCATTCAATTTGTTTATTTCGATGGATCCACAGAGTAGCACTAGACGAACAGATGTTGATTTTGAAGAAAATCGACCGATCGGTGATCATGCTCAATTATCTGCTTATCAGAGAGTATCGATTGAGGATGTTTTAAATCCGCGACCTGCAAATCCAATTCCAATTCCAATTTCAAGTACAAGTGCTGCAAACGAGTTTTCTAATGGTAATTATGTTAATTCAGATATCTAAATAGTTCGTATAATTGTTTTTTGTTTAATCGTAGCATTGTTGTAGCTGTTTTGAAGTTTGAATGTTGATTATACTTTTGTATTGAAAGCAACATGCATAAATTCGCATGTTATTACTCTCACAATTCGCATTTGATTTTTTTTTTTGCATTTTCGCATGTTATGGTATAATAAATCGCATATGTAATACAGATCATTTTTCGCATGTTTTGTTCATACATTTCGCATGTGTTTTATGTTTTCTGATTTTGATTCATGTAGATGAAAGGGTTTACACTCCAGAGGTTCAAGCATCAGCTACACCTGTTGTTGGAATGCAATTTATCTCTATTGAACAAGCATATGCGTTTTATCAATCGTATGCTAAGTTAGCTTGTTTTTCTATTCAGAAAGGTGGTGAAGTACACAGTGGTGGTATAATTAAAACCAAGTATTTTGTTTGTTCTAAAGAGGGACACAAGCCTCTGTGTATTGATGATCATTCGAAGTCAAAAAAGCAATTCAAAACAAGGAACAGGGGGACTATTAGGACTGGATGCAAAGCTCAACTTATGATTTGCACTGTGGATGGTAGATTATATACAGTAAAGAGATTTGTTGATGGCCATAATCATAATTTTGTATGTCAAAATGATATTCACATGATGCCAGCTTACAGACAATTGTCAGATGTCCAGGAAGAGATGGTATGGGAACTAGGCACTTTAAACCTTGGTCCTGTCAAAGCTTTCCATATAATGAGGAAACGTTATGGTGGTTTTGAGAGCGTTGGTGCCACGGTTGATGATTGCAAAAATTTTAGGAAGCGAATAAACAGCTATATAGGAGAATATGACGCTGACATGGTGATAAATAGGATGACTGACAAAAAACAGTATTTAGCTGATTATTCGTTTGAATACTCTGTTGATGATGAAAAAAGTTTAACTGGTTTGTTCTGGGCTGATGGTTTATGCAAGCTTAACTTTATGGAATTTGGAGATGTGATATCCTTCGATGCAACTTTCAAGACAAACAGGTAAGTGTTTCAAGACAAACATGTTTGTTACTTATTTTCGCATGTTTTTTTTGTTAATGAGCTTTTAATATCGCATGTATAGACAACAGAGTGGTATTGAATATATCGCATGCTATACTTTTGGTTTCGCATGTGATTAGTAATTCACATATCCTAAACGTGATTTCGCATGTGTTGTTCAGTACAAGATGGTGTTTGTTCCGTTCACTGGCATTGACAACCACTGTCGAAATGTTACAGTTTCAGCTGGATTGTTGGCATCAGAGAGTATTGAATCATATAAATGGATTCTGAATTCATTTTTAAAGTCATTTGGTCGGCAGCCAAATGTTGTAGTGACGGATCAAGACCCTGCTATGAAATAGGCTATTGAGGAGGTTTTCCCTATTAGCAGACACATATTGTGTATGTGACACATAATGAAAATAGTGGCAGATAAGGTATAGCATGCAATATTTTTGTGTTTTGTTGGTGTTATTTTTTTTTTAGTTTTTTGTTATAGGCTGATATAAAAAGCATTTATTGTTATAGGTTGGACACGAGTTTTGCAATAACGATGAGTTTAAAAGGAGGATGTGCGACATTGTTTGGACTGATTCGATTGAGCCCGAAGAATTCGAGAGACAGTGGAAGTTGGTGATGATTGAGTTCGGTCTCACTGAAAACAAATGGATTGATGATATGTTTGGGATGAGATCCATGTGGATTCCGGCTTTTTACCGGCACGAGCCAATGTCGGGTCTTATGAGAACAACTTCAAGATCAGAGAGTGAGAACCATTTTTTTTGCCAGGTGGCTAATTCACAACTCACTCTCGTAGAGTTTATGAATCATTTTGATGGCGCAATGGATGTACAAAGGTTCAATCATAGAAAGAATGATCATATTTCAAGATATACTGAGCCAGCTGATTGGAGTGAAACTACCTTGGAAAAAGATGCTGCTAAGATCTACACCAGGTCTATATTTTTTGATCAGCAATTAGAGATTCATGGAACAATTTCCGAATGTTTGCTGATGGACACCAAAGTCGAAGGTCCACGTATCAGAATATTGTTGAAGGACTTTAAAGCACATGGAGATGGTTTATTGGAGGTATTTTACATGTTATTTTAGACATTCGAATTTGTTACGTTACACATGCGATTTTATTTTATTCATTTTACATAATTTTTTAGACATACGAAATTATATGTTTCACATGCGATTTTAATTTTATTCATTTACATGATTTTTTAGACATGCGAAATTGTTATTCTATACTTGCGATTTTAAATTTTATTATTATTATTATTTTTTTTTTGTTATTTCCTAGGTGTGGTTCAAGAATCTTGAAAATGATGTAACTGCACAGTGTAGCTGTTTGCATTTTGAGCAGTATGGGCTGCTATGCAAACACATCTATTTTCTTTTCAAGATGTTTGGTGTTAAAGAAATTCCAAACAAATATGTTACGAAGAGATGGACGAAGGATGTGGTGCCAAATGAGTTAAATGTGAAGTACAATCTAAATATTGGTGGTAAGGATGTGCAACACAAGGCTAAACGGATTGCCCGTGAAATAATCCACACAGGGGAGTATTTGGTTAGTAATTTGATTTCTGACCTTGATCAACTTGTTTTAGTGAGGGATCAAATGATGCAGCTTAAAGAGAGAGTTGATCAGAGTCGTATAACCAAGCAACTTGATCTAAAATTTGACCGATTTTCAAAGTTGATTGGTTATCAACAACCAGTAACTAATGCTCCCCCTACTGTCTGTGTGCCGGTTGGTATAAGAGACAAAGGTCTCGATTCGCATAGAAGGATTAAATCTAAGAAGGAACAAATGATCAGCCGCAAAGGGAAAAGGTCAAGGACATGTAGCGTATGCAACGAAAAAGGTCATAACATTCGGACTTGTGGTGAGTTGAAAGCCAAACAACAAGGTAAACATGAAAAAAAGAAGATGAAGGGCGTCCAGATTGAAAGTGTTGGCAGAGACACAGACAATGAGGTCGAAGACGACGAAGATGAATTTGAAGATTACAGTAGTGATGATGGATCTGAAGAAGAAGATCAGTGGGAAGAGGTTTCGGAAGATGACGATAATCAGTAGGTTTTTTATAAATGCACATGCGAATTACACGAAACACATGCGATTGTATTTTCATCTGTTTATATCATATTATCATGCGATTTATAGGTTAAAACATGCAATTTTATAAGCTTCAGTGTATAATCATTCGTACATGCGATTTCACTTTTATTACATGCGATATTTGAGTTATCTTTAGTTTTGTTGTGTGACAATGATGGCTATATCATTCATGCGATTTAATATCTTATATAGCAAACATAATACGTGTTCAAAACATGTACCAAAAATATAATAATAGTTATTGTCTAACACAACCACAACCACAAAACGATTAAAAAGAGTTTTTAGTTACTTGAAGCAAATATTTTGTCACGTTCAGAAGAGCTGAACTCCATCTTCTCCTTCACAATGTTTAGAGCATCTGTCAGGAAAGAGAAGGCTAAGTCATCAGCTTGAGATTGCCCTTTTATGTGATCCAAAGCTCTGTCTTTGAAGCTTGATGGTGGTTCTTGAAGTAGCTTTTCCCATACATCTTGATTTTTCTTGATTTGTTCAAGAATTTTTCCCTGCACATCAAGAACCAGATGAGAAGAGGTGACATCAGTGCTTATTTCTGTCAACGTTCTAGTTGACAACAGCTCTTTGATTGCAATGTTTTTTATTTTATTTGAATCTTCAGATGCCATTTTTTGTTGGTCTGTTTGTTGTTTGTCTTTTTTTCTTATTATATATCTTAATATGGAAGGTAGTTATATCTAGGTTTTTTATATTAATATAGTAAATTTATTATATAGGTAGGGGGTAAGTTCAGTAGTATTTATTGTAAAATTGATGATTACATGTCAAATTACAGTCACATCGGTAATAAATTAAGTTTTTTTTTATATAAAATACTACTATTTTTAGTTTTTAATATTCGTAATTTGTTTTTTTTTTTTGCATTTTTAGGAAAAAGCAATTTTAAATTTTTTTGCACTGTTTTTATTCAAAATCGCATTTGAATGGGAAACAAGTTCGCAAACTTTAAGAAAACCTAAATATATTTATATTTTTTTTCTGATATTGCATGTGTAAAAGCATGAAATTGCACACTATATTAAATTTTAAAGAATACTTAATTTTTTTACTAAAATCGCATGTGCATTGTCGATGAATTCGCACACTATATGAGATTTCAATGATTTCTTCTTTTTATTGAAATCGCATTTTTATTGTCAATTAATTCGCACATGAAATCATACCCTGCATTATCTTCTTTGGTAATCAGTCCATTTGATTTGTTTCATTTCTGAATTTCTTAATTTCATCAGAAGTTCATTTTAACAGAAGGATTTGGTGATCAGGAATCGTTCGATTTTTGATTAATTGTTATAATTTCAATTTCGGTTTTGATTTTTAGAATCTTACGTTATGATTTTTGAGGTTTGCTGACTATCTGGGGTTTTGATCTCGTATTTGACGATTTTAACCTTGGCGGTTTCTTTTTATTAATTTTAATTTGATACATTTAATAGTAAAATACGCTGTTTAAATTAGATGATCGGACGGTTGTTGTTGTAGCGTACATAATGTACGATTAGGTTATTTGTATGATAACCGGCCTCTCTCTCTCTCTCTATATATATATATATATATATATAATGTAAGTATCTATAGAAAACCCACTTTAATTTAGAAAACCCGGGAAACTTAAAGCTCCCGATGTTTTTTTTTATTGAAAAAATTTACACATGTTATATACATGTTTTTAAGGGTTTTGGGCAAAAAAAATCAAAAAAGCGCCAAGTAGATATTTAAAAAAAAAATAAACAAGTTTTGTTGTAACACATGTTACAAATATGTCAGATGAATGTAACATGTGTTACACCAAAACTTGTTTATTTTTTTTAAAAATATCTACTCGGCGCTTTTTTGATTTTTTTTGCCCAAAACCCTTAAAAACATGTATATAACATGTGTAAATTTTTTCAAGAAAAAAAAACATCGGGAGCTTTGAGTTTCCCGGGTTTTCTAAATTAAAGTGGGTTTTCTATACATCCTTCCCCTATATATATATATATATATATATATATATATATATATAGTGTGAGGTTCATTGGAGAACACTAAAAAAGTGGGGAACAGTGGGGAACCGACTCAAACGAACTCCGATTAGACTCATTCCAGCGGCGTTGGAACCGGCTCATCGAACCCTAACTAGGATCTCTTAACCCTAAACCCTAAATCATAACTCCTAAACCCTAAATATATTAGGGTTTGGCTTTTATGGTTTAGCATTAGGGTTTAGCTTTAGCGTTTAGGTTTAGGGTTTATGGTTTAGCTTTAGGGTTCAACTTTAGGACTTAGCTTTAGGTTTAGCCTTTAGTGTTTAGCTTTTAGGGTTTATAGTTTAGATTTTACGGTTTAGCTTAGGTTTTAGCCTTATTTTTTAGCTTTAGGGTTTAGAGTTTAGGAGCTAGGATTTAGAGTTTAGGGTTAAGAGGTCTTAGTTAGGGTTCGACGAGCCGGTTCCAACGCCGCTGGAACGAGTCCAATCGGAGTTCGTTTGAGCCGGTTCCCCGCTGTTCCCCAATTTTTTAGTGTTCCCCAACGAACCTTCCCATATATATACACTAGCCGTTTACCAGCGCGATGCGGCGGGGAAACATATCACTTTGGTTGGTGAGTTTAGGGCTATGTATGGGGCGGTTCGGTTTTGAGCCATAATTCAACAGCTGAGTAGTAGCTAATAATATCACAAAATCATATTAAAATGAAAACCAAGAGAAAAGAACTATTTAAATAACTTGATCCACCGATGCTGCGTGTTTACGGCTGCAAACGCAGCAGCAAACGGCTGCGTTTTTACACCCATTTGTTGCTGTGTTTGTAGCCGTTAAATGGCTGCGTTTTTGCACCAGTTTGCAGCCGTTTAACGGCGCGTTTACGGCTGCAAATGGCTGCGTTTTTACACCCGTATGCTGCCGCGTTTGCAGCCATTTAATGGCGCGTTAACGGCTGCAAATGCAGCAGCAAACGGGTGTAAAAGGGCAGCTGTTTGATGCCACGTTTGCAGCCGTTTAACGGCGCATTTACGGCTGCAAACGCAGCAGCAAACAGGTGTAAAAACAAAGCCGTTTGATGCCGCGTTTGCAGCCGTTTAATGGCGAGCTTACGGATACAAACGTAACAGCAAACGGCTGCATTTTTACACCCGTTTGCAGCCGTAAACGCGCCGTTAAACGGCTACAAACGGCTGCGTTTTTGCAGCCGTTTAATGGCGCGTTTACGGCTGCAAATGCAGCAGCAAACGACTGCGTTTTTACACCCATTTGCTGATGCGTTTCAGCCGTAAACACGCCGTTAAACGACTGCAAACGACTGTGTTTTTAGCTGTTTGCTACCGCATTTGCATCCGTTTAACGACGCGTTTACGGCAGCAAACGGATATAAAAATGCAGCCGTTTGCTGCCGCAATTGCAGCCGTTTAAAGGCGCGTTTACGGCTGCAAACGCAGCAGCAAACAAGCTAGATTGACTCATATTAACATCGAAAAAAGATCTTTACATGCAGCAAATTTAAGTGACTCAGAGCCTAGTGTTTAGTGGTAACCTTTGGGCCTCTTCTTTAGACATGTTAGTTACATAAAGCCCAGCATCCCCACGAAGAAGGTGTACACAGATAATGAAAAGGAAAATTCTAATCAATCAAGGGCACATCAAGTGATATGGACGCCAACTCAAATTTTTTTTACCAAAAAATTGAGTACCTTGGACACTTTGTGAAGGCCTGTTCTTATTTCATCAGAATCAGAGCGGCCTAGAGCAACCTGCATGACCTTGTTCGACCCAAGACAAAATGTGAAACACCAAGCACAAAAAAGTCGCATATGTTATATCCAAATGCTTGTAATGTTACTCACCGAATATATTTGTTATGCATAGCTTTCAAAACTGTAACAACTCTCACCAAAACTATTATTTATTATTTTATTTGTCCAATTGGAAACCCTAATTGAGACCCCAAGTAGTATTGCACGACCCCTAAAAATTTCAGAACAGTTGGAATCAGGATCAGGGCCTCTAAAACTCAGGGAGGGGGGGGGGGGGGGTAAACCCTAATTGATATTATCCTTATAGTTTTTCGTAGGAATCGAATTTTCTCGTTCTGTCGACTCACCCAAGCTACAAATACACGAGGCTACCCTATGCTTAAAGTGACCCGTCGCGCCACGTGCTGGAGCCAGGTGACCTTGGCGCGCCACGCGAGGGAGCCAAAAACTCAGTATAAATGCAGGGGTTTGGCACTCGAAAGTCTGTATTGGTTCGACGTTAAAATTCAAATCCTACGTTGAGATATCCTCTGTTTAGTACAAAAACACACACGCAGCACGAAACGCTACCGCGACAACAAGGTAATAACTCGATCGCTGCTACGATTCAATGTCCGATCGATTGTAACCAATACAATGGATGTTTAAGTGTTGCCCACATTAGGGCTATACTTTGTCATTCGTCGTGAATTCGATGGATGTTTAAGTATTGCACTTTGTCACTCGTTGTGAGGGTTTTCATCTCGTGAGTTATCGTAAATGCTGTATTAAATGTTGTATTAGTTACTAACCTAGTTTTCGTGTGCATTGTTATTTGAATTAGGTTACAAGGCTAATCAGTAGGCTAAACTCTACCCGTTTAAATCTGCAAGGTGAGTCATTCTCTTTTTATCAACAATGTTTTACAATACTCCAAATTATTTTCAAAAGTTATACTTATAGGGATTAACTCGTGGTTATCTTGAATCACTGGCTAGTGGGGTGTTGTACACATTTCTAATTTCTCACGGCTAGGCTAATAATCCTAACAGTGATAATCATCACTACTTCGGTGAAAGAACCCAATAGTGGTATGACCATCTGTTGATGCAGATTTTGTGTCCGATGCGTGTCGAATAGATTAGTTGTTATTTTACGCTGAATTTGTAATAGTTAGTGAAACGGTCTATCGAACGTGTATAGACCCGCTCGTTTGAAGTGGTCAAACGAGAGGGTTATTCGTTTGACCGTGTGTGTTTGCTAGACAAATTATGGTTGTATAATGTTTGGTGTCGAAGGATAAGGCATCGAAGGATTGTGTATATCCTTCGATGAGCTCGAAAGATATCCATCGAAGGATGAAGATGGACCTCGAAGGATATGTCATCCTTCGAGGTATATGTGTATCTTTTGATAGCTGGATGATCGACAGATGATCTATCGATCAGTCAGTTAGATCCTTCGACCATACAACCTATGTTGGGTATAAATACCAACACTTTGTCATTTGCAACACAAGAGAGTTGGAGGAGGTTTGAGACCTCACCGGGAGAAATCACCACTTGGTTTCTCCCCGGATGTATACTTCTTTGGTATTAGTTCGGTTATTATGTAATCGGGCCTACTTGTAATGTTTTACTACCGGATTAATACAAAGTTTGTTTGTTTATCATCTCTAATCTCTTCCATCTATGAACATAATCATGAAAATCACGGTTTCGGTCCTGAAACCCGGACCTACAATTGGTATCAGAGCCATGGTGCCCGATTTAGTAAAACTAACCGTTTACTAAGTCACATGTGCTCTAGATCTGTGATTTTTGTGCTTTTTGTTCAAGATGTAAAAATGGTGAAAATTAAGAAAAACTCAGATCTGGACCCGAATATTCAGATCTGTGCTGAAACGAGTGTTGGGTTTTATGTTTTTCACCTAAGTACTCAAGTTATCATCATCAAAAATTATCTACAAAGTGTTTTCATCAATCATCAGATTTACACAGTCTTCTGTGTTCTTGATGTTCTTGGTGCCTTCATGTTTCGAAAGATGTAAAAGTATGCTCGAAAGCTTAAACTGATTTCGAAGGGTCAGATCAACAATTCGAAAGATCACCATTAACACCTAACAACTTTGAAGGATCACTTTTACTCCTAAATAACTTCGAAAGATCAGCTCTGTTTTGTATCGAAGGGTCAGATCCAAATCCTTTGAAAGATCAAACTGATTTCGAAAGATCATCACAACAGAATCGAAAGATCATCTATCTTTTTCGAAGGGTCATCTCAACAGAAGGATTACCTTTACCACTCAACAACTTTGAAGGATCATACTTTTTCTCGAAGGGTCTTCCTCACCTCGAAGGATCAAAGCAGTTCCTCGAAGGGTCGTCGAAGGGTCGTCCTTCCTTTTCGAAGGATCATCAGCTTTTTGAAAGGTCATCTTTGGTCGAAGGATCATCCTCAGATCTCGAAGGATGCTGTTTGGGGCTCGAAAGATTGAACAGATCTTGAAAGATGATGGTGCTGCTGTTGTTGTATCGAAGAGATTGAGGAGAGAGAAAGAGGTAGGTGTCCGCACATGGTTGGGATTTGATTTTTCTGCTCTTGTTCTATGGATATTGCAGGAGAGAGAGAAAGAGTGACTTGAAAGTGGATGGAAGATGATATGTCGGCTGCTCTTTGAAACTGATGTTGTTTGTTTGTGGGCTTAGGTTTGCATAAGGGGCCCAAACTGATGTTATTTCCTTCTAGATTGCATAAGGGGCCCAAAATTGGAATGTATAACATGTTCTTGTCGTGATCTGATTTTGGGAAGCAATTAGATTTTTTTTGGGGGCCACAAAACTCCAAGGAAAAGTGGAGATAATGCAAAGTGGTTTTGACTTCTTCAGTTCTGGTGAACCCGACGTGAAGTGGTTTGGGCCTTGATGTTGGGTCACTTGAAGTGGTTTGTTGAGCAACATCCAACTAATAATGCTTGTCTATGATAATGGATCCATTACACAGTTCTAATAACTTTCAAGTGTATTGGGCATTTTTCTTGGACCTGATTATTCGTGAGTTGCAAAGTGGGGTCGGGTGTTCGCAAAATTTATTTGAACCACGCTTCTACATGTCAAGGTCAAAATTCGTATGGGTTTTGGGAGCGCGCGGGATGATGCGGCATGATGAAAACAAGAGATGATGAAAACTTGATTTTTGAAAAATGTGGGGTAGTCACGGTTACCGATGCAAATGGCAAAAATGGTAACGCGATTATTATGGGCCAAAAACAACACGGTATGTTCACTTCCGCACGTCAAAATTTATGATTGTTACCGGTTATTCGGAAATGTTCGAAAGCAGTTTGTTTATTGTTATATTCTCGCATTTGAAAACGATCGTATGAACCTGGAACGTCTATACCGGTCCTAACGAGTTCACAAAGTCTTTGGAGGGATACAAGTCGGATCCTACGGGGTACTAGGCGAAATTTCTTTATCAACTAGAATATGCAACGAAGAAATCTTTTTGTTTATTGTCATATTCTCGCATTTGGTAACGAATGAATGAACCTAGAATGTCAATACCGGTCCTAACGAGTTCACAAATTCTTTGGGGGGATACAAGTCAGATCCTACGGGGTACCAGGGGACGTTTTTATTCAACTAGAATATGCAAAGAAGAAAGTCATGTTCGTGAATTTTCGGAACCGAGAACATTCAATGAAGATTGACGACAGTTCCGCTCAGTGGAGGGAATTGGTGAACATTTAACGACAGTTTCTTTGAAGTGGAAAGAATCTGTTAAGGTTTAGAGATTTTACCAAAGAAATGGGGGGATAAAAATTTTCATATGTTGAATTTCTTCGGTAAATTTCTAAACGCAATCTCAGGTGGTAGAGTTTGTGATTTTCTGGTGATACAAACGGTTCGGAGTGGAATGTTTTGCACAGACACATATTTGAGGATTTTAATTAATTCTCCAGCCAGCGTGAAGGGTTTTGCACGGAAACATACAGGTATCTAAAGTCGACAGTTGTTTCAAAGCGCTGTTTACTGAAGACCTGGGGGAATCTTTATGGAAGTTGATAATTCAAGGCTGAAGACCTGCAGGATTCGGTTTTGGGTTTGATGTTTCTTTGGGATTTTACAGGGATCTGGGGGTAACTCAATTCGTTGAGTTTGCAAACGATGTACTTGGTCAAGCTGACTTCCTGAGTACTGATGCTGAAGATTCGTAGTGCATTACGTGGTCAACTTCACAAAGGCGAGACAATGAGATCTGGATGTAGTTCAACTAAGCGTGCCGTTTGGTTGAGCTTGCAAGGGATACACTTGGTCTAGCTGACTTTCCTGAGTGTTGATGCTGAAGATTAAAGTGCATTACTTGGTCGATTCCACAAAGACGGTTTACAGAAGACAGTTCACCAGAAATCTCTATCAATGTAGTATGCTTGAAGATCAAGACTTGATGCAGGTTTTAAAGAATGGAACCCTTATCAAATGCCGGTTGGAGTATTGGAAGATCAGCGGAAGATCGGTCAATTGAGCCTTTTGAGGAAATTGCACAACACCCAACACGGATACGCGTACTTTAAGGGGGAAATATTATACAAGGAGCACCAAGATACTACTTACCTGGATCATCGGTCAAGGGGGAATTTGTTAACACAGAGAAGATGAATACTTGACTGAAGATCGATTGCAGTTGCATTTTCAGCATTCGACAGCAACGGACAAGGGGGAATTTGTTGATGCAGATTTTGTGTCCGATGCTTGTCGAATAGATTAGTTATTATTTTACGCTGAATTTGTAATAGTTAGTGAAACGGTCTATCGAACGTGTATAGACCCGCTCGTTTGAAGTGGTCAAACGAGAGGGTTATTCGTTTGACCGTGTGTGTTTGCTAGACAAATTATGGTTGTATAATGTTTGGTGTCGAAGGATAAGGCATCGAAGGATTGTGTATATCCTTCGATGAGCTCGAAAGATATCCATCGAAGGATGAAGATGGACCTCGAAGGATATGTCATCCTTCGAGGTATATGTGTATCTTTCGATAGCTGGATGATCGACAGATGATCTATCGATCAGTCAGTTAGATCCTTCGACCATACAACCTATGTTGGGTATAAATACCAACACTTTGTCATTTGCAACACAAGAGAGTTGGAGGAGGTTTGAGACCTCACCGGGAGAAATCACCACTTGGTTTCTCCCCGGATGTATACTTCTTTGGTATTAGTTCGGTTATTATGTAATCGGGCCTACTTGTAATGTTTTACTACCGGATTAATACAAAGTTTGTTTGTTTATCATCTCTAATCTCTTCCATCTATGAACATAATCATGAAAATCACGGTTTCGGTCCTGAAACCCGGACCTACACCATCGTCACTAGGAGGTAACACGGCGCCAGATAAAAATAAGATGGAAGCCATTGTAATCGCTCTTATGCTGTAAATTATAACTATGTGTCATTTTATCAAAATGAGTGACTCGCCAGTATTTCCTTGCTGATAAAACCTTTTTAAAACATGTTTCAGGTGACCTGATATGAATCAAGGAAAAGTGCTACGGAGCACTAACCAGCTTGAAGTAGTGGCTCAGTAAAATAAATAAACATGTTTTTGTAAAACATGGATTTCTCGGTGAAATTTCCCTTATTGTAAATTACGGGGTTTTATCCCGAATTATGAACTAAAATAATCGGGCATTTCAAGTTTTAACGATCCTGTTAATAATTCCGCTGCCACATATAATAAATACCACAGGTTTCTGTCCCATGGCTCCTGAAACGGGTAAAACCGGGTCGGGAGCCGTGACAGAAAAAGGTGGTATCAGAGCCACTGGTTTAAGCCAATTAAGCATTTAGAAATACTTAATTTTTCTGATTGCCATTCTTTGATTATGTGAAAATTTAATTCACAAGGTTTTAACTTAGAATTTTGTGTGCGTCTTCGTGTGTGCTAACACCATGAATGAACTATCAGAAGCCCTTCAAAACTTTACTATCCATACCACAGATATGGATACCACTGGTACCTTCACTGGATACCAGGCGGATATCGAAGAGCCAATGGTGTTCAAAGCCCAACCGCAGGAGAAACCAAAAGTGAAAAAGAGACGAAGGTTTGTAGGTTGGAGGCGTGTACGTAGGAAGAAACCAGCGACACAGAAAGCTACCAAGACGAAGCATCCAAAGGACAAGGGAAAAGGAATAGAGACTGGTTCCAGGCAAACCCAGGGAATGCCATCCTGGGAGGAGTTGGACCGTAAATTGGCACTTGGCGACCTCATCGGACCTGCCGATGAAAACCTCTTTAATTACCCAGCTGAAGCCCTACTTCCCGTTAACCTAGAGCCTGCCATTCCAGATCCCATTGTCAACCCCCGATCTCTACCAGGAGCACTGGAAGAGTGGTGGACTACCGACTGGCAATTTCAAAACCTTATGAATAATCCTAATACTTTTTTCCCTCAGTTCGACCCGGAGCCTGCACCAAACCCACCAATGAGCAATGAAAATTTGGCTGAACTCCGCCACTATGGCAATGAGCTGGTGGACGCCGAAAATAGGATTCGGGTAGTGGGAGAACAGATCTCCTGGAAGTACGAAGAGAGGGAACGTCGTTTCTGAAGTGCCAGCTAACAGGGATGTATGGGTAAGCAAAGAATTTCGGACATCTATCGTCAACGATAGTTCACCAAAAGATAAGGAACCTCATCTCAATCAAATTCCTGAAGATACTCAGCAAATACTAAGGAAGGAATATTTATTCGTAAGACACAGTTTGACAAACCACTTACCGCTAAGAAAAGAAGTTGGATTGTTAGAAAAAGTCAAGAGAAAATAAGGACATCACAATCAAAAGGAGTGATAATTAATAAGGAAACTCAGGAAATAGGCAATAACCCGCCATGGGAAGATGAATTGGATGAAAAATGGGCAGATCTCTATATGTTAGCCACTACAACAGTAAATCTTGATTCTTAATTAAGATAAACTGCCAAACCTGGACCAACCAATGAAACTATATCTCAACACCCTGACCCAGTACTAGCACCCATATCATCTATGAACCAGAAACTTTAAAGAATCTATGCCCATTAGATAAACAACATAGTAAGAGGAGATAGAATAAACCTTATATAAAAGCATGCTAAGCATAATAGTCCTAGCTAAATTAAAATAATAGTATATTTTGAACTTCAATTGTAAGTTGTAATAGACATATATATAAAAAGTCGTAATGTTTAGTATTTTTTTTATTAAATCTAGTTGAACAGTTGTATCTAGATGTTTGTACTAAATATTAGCCTGTGATTGATAAACCTTCAGATGGAACACGCAGTGAATGAACCAGTTAATGCAGTTAATCAATCGGAACACAATAACGAGGATCACTTTCTAAATCGGCAAGATATAGAAAACATTGTCGCTCAGGGAATAGTTATTGCTATTCCGGCAATCGTCGCTGCAGTTAAAAGTCCTGTTGAGCCTTCACAAGCTCACCCCAGTAAATGCACGTGCGATGATAATTTCAGTAATAGTGTTAATGGAGGCGGTGACAATGAGAATAATGTGATTCAAGCACCAATACTCAAGAGAATGAAAGCTGCAACACCTGGTTGCACTTACAAGGAATTTCTTACCTGTAAACCAGTTGAATTTGCAGGCAATGAAGGGGCGACAGCCGCACTGCGTTGGTTAAATAAAACTGAAGCAGCAATTAAAATAAGTAAATGCGCAGAGGAATAAAAAGTTATGTATGCTTCTCACCTTTTCAAGGAAGAAGAATTACAATGGTGGAATACGGTGTTACAAGCCAAGGGAAGCGACAGGGCTTATGCCATGAATTGGGAGGAATTTAGGCAATTGGTGGAAAGAAAATTTTGTCCCGAATATGAAAAACAAATGGCAAACAAGTTCCTGAGCCACCGAATGGTGGATGTTGACTGTCGAGGGTATACTTCGAAATTCTTCGAGTATGCCAGAATTGTGCCAACTCTGGCATCGCCAGAGCCGGTACTTATTTCTCGCTACATTTGGGGTTTAATTAGCGAAATCTGCGATATTGTCAAAGCTGCGAGACCCCGCACGATTGACGATGCGGTGGAATTAGCCAACACCTTGACCGACGGACTGGTGCGCACGTGAGAAGAAAATAGAAAGAAGGAAGTGGCCAAAAAGATTACCCAAGGATTTCGTGTGGGTAATAGTAGTAATTTCAAGAAGAGGGGAACCGGGCGATCTTCCACTGCTCCATTCTGCGGTACCTGGAAAAGAAAGCATTTTGGAAAATGCAATTGGTATTGCAATTTCTGCCAAATTCCAAGACATCAAGAAGAAGATTGCAGGAAGAAGAAAGCAACAATCTGCTACAATTGCGGAGAAGCTGGACATTTTAGGCTAGACTACTCGAAATTAGTTAAACCAGCTGACAACAAGGCTAAACCTACAGAAGGAACTACCAAGAAGAATGCAAGAGCCTTTCAGTTGACCACGCAGGAAGCCAAACTGATTCCTGATGTCATAGCTGGTACGTTCTTAGTTCACAACATTTATGCGAAAGTATTATTTGACTCTGGTGCAAACCAAAGTTTTATAAATACTTCGTTCTGACAAGCTCTTAAACTACCTTTAACCAAACTTAGGCAGATTTATACCGTAGAAACAACAGGGGGTAACTCTATTAGCATAGATCAAGTTTCGCAAGAAGGTAAGATAAAACTTTTAGGCCATGAATTTTCTGCAAATCTGTTACCTATGAGTTTAGCTGGATTCGATGTTGTGTTAGGAATGGATTGGTTAGTAGCCAACCATGCTCGAATCCTTTGTGATAAAAACTCTGTAGAAATTCGTGCACCCACCGGAGAAGTAATCATGGTTACATGAGATAAGCCGCGAAAACCCATGAAGTTCATTTCAGTAATGAAAGTTGCTAGTTATGAACGAAAGCAAGGAATAGTGTATATGATTTCGGTAATCATTAACACTAAGGGTAAGGAACTTAAGGAAATTCCTGTAGTATCAGAATACTCGGATGTATTCCCAGAAGTATTACCAGGATTACCACCAGATAGGGAGGTAGAATTTAGAATTCATTTGATTCCAGGAACTACACCCGTAGCTAAAGCACCCTACCGATTAGCACCCACTGAAATGTTAGAACTGAAGAAGCAATTAGATGAATTGCTTAGTAAAGGATTCATACAACCTAGTTCATCCCCTTGGGGAGCACGAGTGTTGTTTGTGAAAAAGAAAGATGGTTCGATGAGAATGTGTATCGATTATCGGGAATTGAATAAGGTTAAAATTAAGAATCGATACCCATTGCCTTGGATTGATGATCTTTTTGATCAACTTCAGGGAGCTAGATATTTTTCTAAGATAGATTTACGCTCTGGATATCATCAATTAAAGGTACAAGAAGAAGACATACCTAAAACTGCTTTCAAAAATAGGTATGGTCACTACGAGTTTACAGTGATGCCTTTTGGATTAACAAATGCTCCGGCAGCATTTATGGATATGATCAATAGGATCTGTAAGCCGTATTTGGATAAATTCGTAATTGACTTCATTGATGATATACTTATTTATTCCAAAAATCAGGACGAGCATTGTGAACACCTACATGCACTCTTAACTTTGTTAAGAAAAGAAAAGCTTTACGCCAAATTCTCGAAGTGTGAATTTTGGCTGCAGGAGGTGCAATTCTTAGGTCAC
The DNA here is from genome assembly GCF_002127325.2 of Helianthus annuus. Lineage (NCBI taxonomy): Eukaryota > Viridiplantae > Streptophyta > Magnoliopsida > Asterales > Asteraceae > Helianthus > Helianthus annuus. The sequence continues at coordinate 125,952,427 of NC_035434.2, read as the reverse complement.
ATGGTGAATCACGAAGGTATTCACGTAGATCCCTCCAAGATAGAAGCAATCACCAAATGGAAGGTCCCACAATCAGCTACGGAAGTTAGAAGTTTTCTAGGATTAGCTGGATACTATAGGCGCTTTATTAAAGATTTTTCTAAGATAGCAGTGCCATTAACTAAGCTAACCTGTAAAGCAGTAAAATTTGAATGGGGACCTAGGCAGGAGGAGGCCTTTAGGATTTTGAAGCAAAAGTTAACAAACGCCCCAATTCTTGCCTTGCAAGAAGGAACAGAAGATTTTGAAGTCTACTGCGATGCTTCTAAGTTAGGATTAGGATGTGTGTTAATGCAACGCAAAAAGGTAATTGCGTATGCCTCAAGGCAATTGAAAAAGCACGAAGAAAACTATACGACTCATGACTTAGAATTAGGAGTGATAATTATTGCCCTTAATATTTGGAGACACTATCTGTATGGAAGCAAGTTTACGGTTTATACATATCATAAAAGCTTAAGGTACATATTTGGGCAAAAAGAATTAAACATGAGGCAAAGAAGATGGATGGAAATTCTAAGTGACTACAACTGTGATATTCAATATCACAAAGGAAAAGCAAATGTAGTCGCAGATGCCCTAAGTCGTAAGTTTTATGAAAAGCAAAAACGAGTTCGTGCTCTTAGATTAAATCTACAGTTAGATTTAATGGAACAACTGAAGAAGGTCCAAGAAACAGCAATCAAGGATGATGCTGAAGGAATGAAAGGGAGAATAAAGGAATATGTCCCCTGCCGTGAGATCGCCGCTTGAACCACTTGATGTGGGAGATCGAAGGCAATCACCTCACTTCTGGCTCAATCGTCAAATTTCGCTAGGTTCGTTTCATATTCATCATTTTACGTGATGGAATTTGGAGATTCCACAAGAAAAGGATTTGGGTACCTAAGCAAGGAGAATTAAGAAATAAGATTCTAGAAGAAGCCCATAAATCTAGGTATACCATGCATCCTGGTAATAATAAGATGTACCAAGATTTAAGAAATAATTTCTGGTGGATAGGAATGAAAAAGGACATAGCTAGATATGTATCTAAATGTCTGACTTGTTCACAAGTTAAGGCAGAACACCAGAAACCTTCTGGGTTACTCCAACAACTAGAAATGCCTGTATGGAAATGGGAACTAATAACCATGGAATTTGTTACTAAGCTACCCAAAACCAGAAAAGGTAACGACGCAATTTGGGTAATTGTGGATCGATTAACCAAATCAGCTTATTTTCTACTTATGAAGGAAACTTTTAGCATGAAAGATTAGCAAAACTATACATAGATGAAGTAGTATCCTTACATGGAGTTCCACTCTCCATTGTATCAGATAGAGATAGTCGTTTCACTTCACATTTCTGGACAAGTTTCCAAGAAGCCATGGGGACGTGATTAAATTTAAGTACAACTTACCATCCCCAAACAGACGGACAAAGTGAAAGGACAATTCAAACCCTGGAAGACATGCTCAGAGCATGTGTAATAGATTTTGGTGGAAATTGGGATGACCACCTACCCTTAATTGAATTCTCCTATAACAATAGTTATCATGCAAGTATTGAAGCTGCCCCGTTCGAAGCACTGTATGGATAAAAATGTATAACTCCAGTTTGTTGGGCAGAAATAGGAGAAAGTCAGTTATCAGGTCCTGAAATTGTACAAGAAACCACCGACAAGATCACACAAATCAAGGAAACACTAAAGAGGGCTCGAGATCGCCAGAAGAGTTATGCAGACAATCGACACAATCCACTAGAATTCCAAGTCGGTGACAAAGTACTCTTGAAAGTTTCTCCTTGGAAAGGAGTAGTGCGGTTCGGAAAGAAAGGGAAACTAAGTCCAAGGTACGTAGGACCATTCCCAGTAATCTAGCGAATAGGACCAGTCGCCTATCGCCTACAACTACTAGAAGAGCTAGCTGGAGTACATGATGTGTTTCATGTATCTAACCTCAAGAAGTGTTTATTTGACAAATCCCTGGTAGTACCTCTTCAAGATGTAGAGGTAAATGAAAAGTTAAAGTTTGTGGAGAAACCACTGCAGATAGAAGACAGAAAGGTCAAGTTTCTCAAACACAAACGACTAGTGCTAGTTAAAGTCAAGTGGGATTCAAAGAGAGGACCAGAATACACTTGAGAGCTTGAATCAGAAATGAAGCAGAAATATCCGCATTTATTCCAGTAAATCTCGAGGACGGGATTTTTATTAAGGTGGGGAGGATGTAATAACTCTCACCAAAACTATTATTTATTATTTTAATTGTCCAATAGGAAACCCTAATTGAGACCCCAAGTAGTATTGCACGACCCCTAAAAATTTCAGAACAGTTGGAATCAGGATCAGGGCCCCTAACACTCGGGGGGGGGGGGGGGGGTAAACCCTAATTGATATTATCCTTATAGTTTTTCGTAGAAATCGAATTTTCTCGTTCTGTCGACTCACCCAGGCTACAAATACACGAGGCTACCCTATGCTAAAAGTGACCCGTCGCGCCACGCGCCGGAGCTAGGTGACCCTGGCGTGCCACGCGAGGGAGCCAAAAACTCAGTATAAATGCGGGGGTTTGGCACTTGAAAGTCTATGTTGGTTCGACGTTAAAATTCAAATCCTATGTTGAGATATCCTCTGTTTAGTGCAAAAACACACACGCAGCACGAAACGCTGCCGCGACAACAGGGTAATAACCCGATCGCTGCTACAATTCAATGTCCGATCGTTTGAAACCAATCCAATGGATGTTTAAGTGCTGCCCACATTAGGGCTATACTTTGTCATTCGTCATGAATTCGATGGATGTTTAAGTATTGCACTTTGTCATTCGTTGTGAGGGTTTTCATCTCGTGAGTTATTGTAAATGTTGTATTAGTTACTGACCTAGTTTTCGTGTGCATTGTTATTTGAAATAGGTTACAAGGCTAATCAGTAGGCTAAACTCTGCCCGTTTAAATCTGCAAGGTGAGTCATTCTCTTTTTATCAACAATGTTTTACAATACCCCAAATTATTTTCAAAAGTTATACTTACAGGGATTAAGTCGTGGTTATCTTGAATCACTGGCTAGTGGGGTATTGTGCACATTACTAATTTCTCACGATTAGGCTAATAATCCTAACAGTGATAATCATCACTACTTGGGTGAAAGGACCCAATAGTGGTATGACCATCGTCACCAGGAGGTGACACGGCGCCAGATAAAAATAAGATAGAAGCCATTGTAATCGCTCTTATGCTGTAAATTATAACTATGTCTCATTTTATCAAATTGAGTGACTCGCCAGTATTTCCTTGCTGATAAAACCTTTTTAAAACATGTTTCAGGTGACCTGCTATGACTCAAGGAAAAGTGTTACGGAGCACTAACCAGCTTGAAGTAGTGGCTCAGCAAAATAAATAAACATGTTTTTGTAAAACAGGGATTTCTCGGTGAAATTTCCCTTATTGTAAATTACGGGGTTTTATCCCGAATTATGAAATAAAATAATCGGGCATTTCAAGTTTTAACGATCCTGTTAATAATTCCGCTGCCAAATATAATAAATACCACGGGTTTCTGTTCCGCGGCTCCTGAAACGGGTAAAACCGGGTCGGGGCCGTGACAAAAACGGTCAGTGTTCAAACAAAAAAGCTAATTTAAATCACTGAAGTTTTCCCAAATATACATGAAAGTTTATGTTTCCATATGGTACTTGTTTCTCCCATACATAACATTTAAGTTAAATACATAATGTGTTATATCTAAAATACCTGCTCGTGGATTTAAGCTGCTCCCTGACATGTTTAATCTTAATATTCCTCATGTTCTCAAAACTAAAAACATAAATGGAATTATATTGCTCTACAGCCTCCCGAATGGAGTTCACAATGTTCTCTTTATGCGCTCTCCTGTTTTTCTTTGTCTTCGACAGCGTCACTACATTCAACAACAATACACAATTTTTCTAAAAAACAGGCCCAAAACATAAAACAGCTACACACGATAAAAACTTCAAACTTTTGATAATACTTTTAGAAGATCTACAATATGAACAGATTTATACCTGTGAAGCATATAAAGATTCCGGACACTCTTGTCGGCATCAGGAGATAAATATTTTCCTTTCTCCCTGTCTAGGTCGAGCTCAAGTGGAAATTCATTCCGATTATTTATCTACATAGGAATCAGAACAGGTTCATGAAAACTAATGTTTTAAAAAAGGAAAAATTACAAGTTTTGTCCTTTATCTTTATACCACTTTTCAGGCGATGTCCTTTTTAGCGAATGTTGACAGGCGGTGTCCTTTACTAGATATTTTGTTGCAGGTTTAGTCCTTTACACCCAACCAAGTTAAAAAACCCTGTTAATTGTTGACAGACGGTCTCCTTTACTAGGTATTTTGTTGAAAGTTTAGTCCTTTACCTAGGTATTTTGTTGCAAGTTTAGTCCTTTACACCCAACAATTACAAGGTTTTTTAACTGGTTTGGGTGTAAAGGACAAAACTTGCAACAAAATACCAAGTAAAGGACATCGCCTGTCAACATTCGTTAAAAAGGACACCGCCTGAAAAGTGGTATAAAGATAAAGGACAAAACTTGTAATTAACCCTTAAAAAATCAGGAACATAAAAGAGCTAAAATTACTCTAGAAAGTGGAAAAAGTTCTTGGACACTTACGTTTACCATTGTATCACTCGTGAAGTCATATTCAAAACGCTTTAGCCGGAGTTGAAGAACATGTGGGAAATCATTAAAAAACACACCCTTCTTAGCATCCTGAATAGAAACAAACATGTGAGCTTCACCCAAAACAACTTTTTAGGTTAAAAATATTATGAAGTATGAACTGATATTCAACCTGTAACCCATGTGCTTCAGCATGATATTTATTGTCACCCTCAAGCCGTTCCCCTTCAGCATATTTGTCAAAAGAAGCATAAACGCCCTGACAGCCTTCACATCAAGTTGAAGATCTGATATAAAATTTTTTATGATGTTATTAACAGTATCATTAACTATTTATGAACCAACACACTCAAGCTGCTTCACATATTCAATACCATAAAATGATTCTTTTCTTGTCGATTTGAAGTCCACATTGATGCATTCAATGTAGTTCATATGGTGTCCTTCAAATAACTTCTGTATTGTCCCTTCAACAACTGTTCCTGAATCCACAACAATCGGAAGTCAGAAAAAATCACAAGCAGCAGTTTTAGATTCATGTAAACATTTTCAACACCTTCATCTTGTCTTCAAGTTTCCACCCATGACCAAAGTGGTTGAGGAACCCAACACATATGTGAAAGTGTTACAAATATCTAACTCAAATAACAAACAAAAACAGTAGGTATAGGTAAAAACGGTACTGAGAGGTCAAACCCAGTCGATCTAGTGTCGGATAGAGAGATTTCACGATCTAGTGTCACTGAGCCTTGATCTTGAATCGACTCGGATAATCTTCAATCGTACGGGGAAACCCTAGATCTGAACCGCTGGAGAGTAAGCCATGGGGGCAGATGTTTTTCAATTGAAAAACCCTAAATAAGAATCAAATTTTGAATGAAAGATTTTGGCCGCCCAAATGAGGATGAGCGGGATACCAAAAGGGTATAATGGGAAAGTAAAATCTAGTTTTTATTTCATGTGCTTTAAACACTTGTACATCATGCTTTAAAGGTGTTTTAAATAAAGTGGCAAATTACCTTAAGCTATCCTTTGGATATGCTTTATAATATTTTATTGGGATAACTTTGTAGAAATGTAACGAAGTTTAACAACTGTTTCAGTTAAGTCACTGAAACTTATTTTGTTTCTCTAAAGTCACTAAAGTTTTGTTTGTTGTTCTAATCCTATGTAATTATCAGGTTAGCAGGTTATAAATGATGATGTGTCAGGTTTCTTTTAATTTTCTATTTTTTAATCTTTAATATGATTTAGACGATATAAATAATACATTTTTCAATTAAAACTATAACAAATCATCATAAATCCATACTTATCTTCTCACAAATTCAGTTTTAATTTTGTTCATCCCACCCATCGACCCACTTGGTCTGCTCAATCCAATAAATCCATACACCACTCCCCCACTACACTTTGGCTTTCCATCACAATTCTCTCAAATATCAATCAGATCTCACAAATAGTCCATCGACTTTCAATCACAATTCTCACAAATATCAATCAGATCTCACAAATAGTCCATCGGCTTTCAATCACAATTCTCACAAATTCAGTCCATCGGAATTTATTTGTTGAGATACTCTTCAACATTGCAAAACAAATCTAAGGGCATGTTTGGGTAAGCTTATTGAAACAACTTATTGACTTATTGGCTTCTTGGAAAAGTCAGGATTTTGTGACTTATTGACTTATTGGCTTTTCCCCCTCACATACACCCTCTTTGCCAAACATCATTTTAGAGCTTATAACTTTTCAAAAAACCAATAAGTCAATAAGTTGTTTCAAAAAGCTTACCCAAACATGCCCTAATAATTCATTATGGAAGTGTGAATATTGAATATGAAGATTAGCTCTTACAGTGGTGATACAACGGTGTAATCAAAATCGAAGAGCAACTTCGTCTTCCGGTGATGCTGCCCTCGTCTCCGACAATGTCGTTGCTACCATTTATTATTTTTGTTGGTCATGGTGTTTGCGACCTTACCTTGTTCTTCATAGGCTAATGGTCGGCACAATAGAGGGGTAGATTGATCATCGAAGAATATTAGATTGAATGATAATGATACAGATAATATCTACTATTAAAAGAAAAAAAGTAAGAGAAAAAAAAAGTAACCTGTTGACCTGGTAATTACGCACCATTAAAACACTAAATTAAAGTTTAGTTATTTTAGAGACACAAAAAAAGTTTGGATGACTTAATTGAAACACTTGGCAAACTTGATTACATTTACGTGACATTTTCCTTATTATATATATATATATATATAGCCGCTAAATAGAAACCATCCCCAGTTGTAAGAACCACGAGAAACACTCTCAACCAATCAGAAAAAAGGGGTAGTTTGGTCATTTACCCCAAATGTCAAACTCATCCTCTCTCTTCATTTATATCTATTTTGTCTCTCTCTCTTCTTTTGTCTCCTTTTTCATTTCTCTTTCCTCTCTCTTCTTCAAACACCCTGTAGATTCATCTTCTTCCTAAACACCCACATAATAACAGGCCACTCTTCTCTCTCAATCTATACTAAAAACACACAGACACATGAAATCAAAATCTTGACCATCTCTCTCTCAACATAGCCGACACCCTAAAACCGTTGAAACATCCCAGCCGCACCCCCTTTCACTCTCCCTCCCGTTTTCGAACCACCCACAGGGATGAGAAGGAGACGACTGTGGTAGCCGGCCACCGTGAGTGGTGGTCCGGCGAAGGTACGACAGTGGCGAAGGTCAGAATTTCAAAGGAAACAACCACCACAGCGGCCGCACTGTGGTGGATGGCGTCGGGTAGTTGTATCGGACGAAAGAGAGAGAGAAAGTGATGAGAGAATGTGAGAGAGAGAGAGAGAAAAAGAGACCGGAGATAACAAGAACACATGCCTGTGTTGTTATCTCCGGCGGTGTTTTGATGAGAGAGAGAAAGAGACGAGGGGTGGAGTGTCGGACGAAAGAGAGGGACTGTGTTGTTATCTCCGACGGTGGTGGAGTGTCGATGGCGGAGGTGGTGGGTGCTCGATGACGGTGGTGGAGTGCCGATGTCGGAGGTGGTGGGTGCTCGATGACGATGGTGGAGTGTCGATGTCGGAGGTGTTGGTTGCTCGATGGCAGGTGGTGGGTGCTCGATGTCGGAGGTGGTGGGTGCTCGATGATGGTTTGAGTTGGGTCAGTGAAGGTGGGTTTTCAATTTTGTTTTTGCTTAGGTATCTTTGATTTTTTGTCTGATGAACTCTTAGGTCTATGTGGGTTTGATATGTGGACTATGTGGCATATGTTCTTGTTTATCTGGTGATTTGATCAGTGGACTTTTGTGGGTTTGACATGTTGGATGGGGCGGCGATGATGAAAAAAAACGTCGATTTTGATGACGATGACGCGACAAAGACGGCGGAGGGTAGGTTTTTTAAACCCGCAACCCCACTTTTGCAGCCTTTTGATTATCAATTAATCTGAGCCAAACCCCATTTTTTTCGAGATAGACTTTGTTTTGATGTTGTTGGTTTTTTATTTTCCCCCCTAGTCGATGATGATATCGATATATCTGAGACATTTCCCGAGTTTGCGATTTCTGGGTGCGTTCGTTTTTGCGTAAAGAAGTTTTTGTAAAAAAAAAAAGTTAAACCGTAAACTTTTTAACGTAAAACGTAAAAAGTTTCACGTAAAACGTAAAACGAAAAAAGTTTTACGCAAAACGTAAAAAGTTTTATGTAAAACTTAAAACGTAAAAAGTTTAAAAACTTTAACATAAAACTTAAAAAGTGTAAAAATCCGCGTGTTAAAAAAACGTGTAAAAAACGGCGCGTTAAATAAAACGACGCTTGAAAAACGGCGCGTAAAAAACAGCACGTTAAAAAAACGACGCATAAAAAACGGCGCGTTAAAACGATGCTTGAAAAAGCTGGGCGAAAAAACAACGCGTTAAAAAACGTACAACGTAAAAAGTTTAACGTAAAACTTAAATTGTAAAAATTATAAAAAATCTTTTAAAAAATCTGAATTTAAAAATGCTTTTAATAAAAAAATTATATGTAAAAAATAAAAAGTAATATAATAATACAAAAACTAATAAAAACAATAAAGACAAAAAGACAAAATAGAGTCATTTTACTAAATTACCCTTTTGAATTAAAATATTAAAGACATAATAAGACAAAAAGCATTTAATATTATTTTTTGTTACTTTTAATCTCATCCATTGATCTTGAAGATCTAATGGCCAGAAAGTGGTTCTCTCGGTTCTTACAACTGGAGGTGGTTTTTTATTTTAGCGGTCCCCTATATATATATGACTAGGTTTTTACCCGGGATTGCTTCCCGGGCTCGGGAAAGTTATTTAGATTAATTAATTACTATTTGTTTGTAATACGACCACAATATATCAACCATCTCATTCGATTCAACATCAATGTCTTCAAATCACCGGATTAGATCATGAACTCATATGAGAGGACAAACAAAAGAACAACGGGACCATATGAATAATATCATTTCCAATTTTACACCAATGCACTTATATGATAGGGTGATTTGGAATTTTGAAAAAAAATCTTTGTTTTTGTACCTCTTTTACAAAATAAGAAGTTGACCAAATTTGAAACAGATGTTAACCAAAAGCCAATAAGATATTGACAAATAGTTAAACAGATGTTGAGCTTAAACAGATGTTTGGTTTAAGGCCTAACATCTGTTTATGGCCAAACATCTGTTTAAGGTCAAACATCTGTTTAAGTCCAAATATCTGATATAGAAGACGAACATCTGTTTAAGGCAAAACATCTGTTTAAGGTCAAACATGTGTTTAAAGTCAAACAACTGTTTAAGTCCAAACATCTGATATAAAAGGCGAAACATTTGTTAAATGCCAAACATTTGTTTAAGCCTTAACAGATCTTTAACTTGTTAAGATCTACTGTCTTCTAACACAGTTTTCCTTTTCAAAACACTGTTGAACCTAACATGGGTTTCCATTAACTATTGACCAAAAGGCAAACAGATGTTCAAACCACTATTTGTTATTGAAGCTCTTTAAAAAATTAGATAGAATTCAAGAAAACGGAACAATGACTTAAAGGACTATAATTTAACACATAATCTAATTGGCCAAATTTAAAACATAAAGTGCTAATAACAGTGTTTTATCATCTTAGCCATACATAGCAACAAATCATCAAGTTAATAATTTAAGAAAAAAACCTACAACATCACCATCAAAAAATTCATAATTAGTATCTGATAATAGAACAGACTTAAAATGTGTTTGTTAAACTGATGTAACTTGATTTAATACTATCTTCTGTTGCGAAGACACGTATGTGAAATGCAACATATCACCAAACCTCAAGTTATTGTCAGTCATAAACTTTCGCCAACCGTCCAACGCATAACGTGGCTTCAATTCATTTAACTCCAACTTAACATCATAAACCTCAACAACTCCAACCATGCTTTGAACTTTCAAAGGATGAAGATCAAGAGAAAGACCTGCTCGTCTTGCAACTTCAGCAGGAAGACGCTACATGTATTGTGTGGAAAAAAATAATAGTCAGACAAATAAACGTAAATCATTAGTTTATTATAAAAAATGGTATACCAGCCTATAGTCTCCTTTGCGATCAAAATGAAAGAACTCAGGGTCAAGAGGACGTCCAGAATGTTTTTTTGCACTCTTTGCAATCTTATTTCTACGGTTAAGCTTTTTCTGAACGTTGGCAGCTCTCTTCCCCTTGATGAAGAAGTAAACATATACATGTGACTTAAATGAATGATCAATATATGCACACACAAAAAAAAAACAGTTTATATAACATATACTAAAAAACTAGCAAGTATATACCTTAACTTTATTAACAGACGAAGAACATCCAGTATGATTACTTGTGTCGACAGGTAAGGCTGCATTTCCCTTAGTCCTATTCTTGACGACCTCCTTTCTCTCAGAAGTAACTTTACCTTTCTTCTTAACCTGTTGTCATAGAGTAACTTTAATAACAATAGTAATATAACAATCTTTAAGATGGTAAACTTACATCTTGGGTTTTGTTCAACCGTGAAGACATGCGTCTCTTGGACGTGCATTCAGCATTGTTTGGTAAGTTCTTGTAAATAATACATTATTGAATAAATATAACATCAGTAAACAACATTACTAATAGTTGTAAAAACATTAAATTCTTATATGTGTTAAATTAAAAATAAATAATTTTAATGATTTAGCAAGTACCTGAGTAACGGTTGTACCTTCACCTACAGAAACAACTTCTTCATCCTCATAGATATCCTGGTCAACATTAATGAAATAATTAATATAATGTTAAAAAATTAAAACTTTTCTTGCTAATGCTAAATACTTATGTACCTTGAATGCATTATAAACATAATCAGCCTTTGATATCTCAACTACACTATCATCATTAGATTCAAAATTAGAAATGATATGCAAAGTAGGCAAAAAAAGAGAAAGAACGTCAATTTTAAATTACCATTTTAAATTTAATGTCCAAAGCTCAAGAAATTAGTATTAATTACTGATTTGATTTGCAACAAATAGTCATTAACATCCAAGTGTATAGGAATTTTATTTGAAATTCACATTTTGCTTAACTAAATATAAACACTTAAACACTGTTAACATCCAAGTGTATAGGAATTTTATTTTATTAAAATAAAGATGAAACAACTGTTCAATTAATAGTACAGATAAAACCACTGAAGTGATGTGATAAAAACAACTGTTCCTAAACACTGTTACATATAAACACTGATGCCATAAAAAATCGTTACATATAAAACACTGAGGTGATGGCAACTAACAACCTAACAGTCTATAAAACATTCATGGGGAAAACACTGTTACATATAAACACTGTTAACATAAACAAATAAACAAACATAGAATGACTAAAGTTGATGCTGAACCACTGTTGTAGTTTGACACTGTTGTTGGACGTCATAAATTTCAGATTTAATTTCAAAGGTAAAAGTAGTGTATACTCTTACATGCTGCTTTATTAAAGTAATTAAATATTACAAATGATATGCAAAGTAGGAAAAAAAAAGAGAGAACGAAAATTTTAAATTACCATTTTGAATAATTTGAATTTCAAAATTACTGATATTGTTAGTAACTACTGACTTGATTTGAAAGCAAATGCCATAATGACTTTTTTAAATTTTATTTTAACTTTAATCAATATATAATAACCGTCAATTTGAAATTCAAAATTTGCTTAATCAAATGTCCAAAGCTCAAGAAATCAGCATTAATTACTGATTGATTTGAAACAAATAGTCATCAAGATTTTTTTTTATTTTTTAATTTAACTTTAAATTTTATCATAAAAATAATGTTGGTGGAACTCTTATGTAATTGGAATGTAAAGATTAGGTAAAATGGTAATTTGATTGTAATTCTAGTTTTCATTTGATAATTTCAATGTATCACAAATTAACAACATCAATAATAAAAATGTGAGCACTGACTATTTTTTAGGGAAACCGTTGATGGTCAATATCAGTGAATGATAACAATGTAAAAGTGAACAGTGGTTATTTTTTCCAATCAGTGGATACCAACCAGTTTTCGAAACCCTGATGTTCGGTCAGTCAGTGGTCAACATGGAGATTGAAGAAACCGAGGTTGTATTTCAGCAGTGGAATACTTGAACAATCAAATGTGATAAATAGTGTTACATAGAAACAACAGTCCTAAACACTGTTACATATAAACACTGATGCCATAAAAATGCTTACATATAAAACACTGAGGTGATGACATCTAACAACCTAACAGTCTTTAAAACATTGATGCGGAAAACACTGTTACATATAAACACTGTTAACCTAAACAAATAAACAATAGAATAACTAAAGTTGATGCGGAACCACTGTTGTAGTTTGACACTGTTGTTGGACGTCATAAATTTCAGATTTAATTTTCAAAGGTAAGTAGTGTATATATTTATACGCTGCTTTATTAAACTAATTAAATATTAGAAATGATATGCAAAGTAGGAAAAAAAAGAGAGAACGAAAAATTTAAATTACCATTTTGCATATTTTGAATTTCAAAATTAATGATATTATCAGTAACTACTGACTTGATTTGAAAGCAAATGTCATAATGACTTTTTTAAAATTTATTTTAACTTTAATCAAGATATAATAACCGTCAATTTGAAATTCAAAATTTGCTTAATCAAATGTCCAAAGCTCAAGAAATCAACATTAATTACTAATTTGATTTGAATCAAATAGTCATCAAGATTTTTTTTTTATTTTTTAATCAAACTTTAAATTTTATCATGAAAATAATGTTGGTGGAACTCTTATGTAATTGGATGTCAACAATGTAAAAGTGAGCAGTGGCTATTTTTCCGATCAGTGGATACCAACCAGTTTTGGAAACACTGATGTTTGGTCAATCAGTGGTCAACAGGGAGATTGAAGAAACAGAGGTTGTATTTCAGCAGTGGAATATTTTGAACAATCAAATGTTTGAACCAATTTCAAGAATACTATACCCAAACAATCAAGATGAGGTGCTTAATATTCATCCAAGTGTATAGGAGTTTTTTTAGTATAAAAATGAAACAACTGTTCAATTAATAGTACAGATCAAAACATTGAAGTGATAGGATAAATTATGTTACATATAAACACTGTTAAAATAAACAAAGATAGAATAAACACTGTTAAGATAAACAAAGATAGAACAACTAATGTTGATGGGGAACCACTGTTGTTGGAGAGTGTTTCACATTTAGTTGATCAGTGCTTGTCTGGACTTTGGTCTTGATCAGTGGTTTTTCATAATTGAACAGTGGATGATGTTTATCAAACTTTATGTACAACCATCGTTATATCCAACACTTGTTAGGCAGATCTGCAAAGGATTACAAATGAATCAATGCACCAATAAACAGTAAATCAAAACGTTAGAAATACAAAAAAATAAATCACACCAATTTAAGTTACCTTGGTGATGTCCTAAACTTTTGTACTGGTATCACCTATCAACACACCTGGTATCACCTTTCACATTTCCATCTCCTCAACAACCGTCCGGCAGAGGTTGCTTCTAATAAAAAAACTCTATAAACCAACAAAAAAGCTTTAGAAAGACAAAGTACAAAACATATCAAAATAAATCTACTCGTAATCACATGATACAACAAAGCAAACATACCAGAGTCACCGATTAAGAGGAGCTTGTAGAAAAGCGTTCATCGAGTACGATAAGAAACCCTAGGAGATCTGTTTCTTCTTCTGAGGATATAAAAGGCTTCATCATGTTCAGTATGAGAAAATAGATAAAACGAAATAAAATTTCTGACTAAAAAAATAGATCTTACATGATTATTCTCTTCTTCAACCACTCGACGGTACATGATTTAGGGTTTTAAACGCAGATGTATCCAATAGAAGTAACCTCTGACGTACATTGTTGAGGAGATGAATATGAGAAGAAGAAGAAGAAGAAGAAGAAGAAGAGGAAAGATAAACATCAGAGAGGATAAACATCTATCGGAATAGAGCAGAGCAGAGAGAGAAAGAAAGCATTAGCCCTAAATGAGTAAATGAGGGATGATATAAATAGAGGAGGGCAGTGTTACTGTTGGGCGGGAAAAGAGAACTGAGGATGCTCTAATTAAGTGATACGTGGCCCAAATAACTTTCATTTATTATATATAATAGATAATAGATTAGGTTGAATTGTGAAAATATTGCTTATCACTTCCAATAACCATGACTGATGCATTAATTATTTATAAGAAACACCAAAGAATGAAGAAAAGTTGTGTACCAGTCAACCCAACTCAACCCAACTCAACCCAACATGTTTTGACCCGTACTAAAAACGATCCATTACAACCCAAACCTGTTTTGACCCATCACCCGACCCAAACACCACTAATAATTACCTTCAACTGTCTCTCCTTTTGCAGCAGATAAAAATTCACGCGCATTTTTTGTTGTCAATACTTCACCACCCAACCGTTTCATCGCTGACTCAAATGAAAGCCTGGTTCTTGTCGAAGGCTCGTAAAAAGAAGTAGCCATTAAAAAGCCTTTTAAGATCTGATTCCCACGTGACTTTTTCTCAATCGTTTCCATTTCATGTGCCACTTCGAATATAGCACTCAAGATCTCTCTATCAAACTGTTGTGCTTCAATCACATTATGAAGCTGAAACAATCGCCCTTTCAAGAAAGCATCGGTGTTTTTAACATCTAGTGCCCTGCATTTTAGTCTACTTCCAGTTTGTTTCCATGTCATCGAGTTACGCCAGATCAGTTTCAGATGCGACACGTCAGCAAAGTGCAATTTTTCTTGAATTAACTTGGTATTTTGCATACGGATTCATGATTTGGCAGCGTCTCACGCAATGCAGATGTCGAAAATGCACAATGAGCTGAAAGGAAAAACTTCTGTTAATAAAAAAAATAATGATTACCAAACAATATAACAGATAATAAAGTGGTGGATTACTTATAAACATTGTGTTCTAGTAGGCCAGGTGTCTACACAGGTGAGATACATGATGGTGTACATCCCAGACCGTGGCAATGCGCTCACAATCCAATTGTAAACTACTAAATTCCCCCATATGGCAATGTGTTGCAATATTGTAAATGAGTTGCACACATCACATCAGACAAGTGGTGACATCATTATGCAACATGCAAAAACAGATAATTAGAATAAAAAAAGTTTAAAATGAGCACAAAATGTGGTGGTGACTTACTTGGTTTCTAATGTGACCACAAAAGCCTGCAACCAAACACACCCAGAAAGTGCCACACATCCAATTCATTGATTCTGATCACCTCCAAGATCCTCATCAACATTCAAACTGTTAACCGGATCAAAGAGAGCCTGAAAGGGACCACTCATACACCTTAAAGAACAACTTATGCATCAGAATTAAATTCTAAAAGATGATTATGGTGAATGCCGAATGGTTGAATAAACTTACCACAAGACTACCGTTTTTTGAACTAGTAGTATATCTGAGGGTCCAGAAATCCCTTGCTTGAGCCAGTGTGGTTTGAGCGTAGACCTAAATGCAAATTCGAAGATCAGTTAATCCGTTTTAACCGAGAATAAAATAAATGTAGAAACAATGGAAATTCACCTGCGTATAAACTAGTTCAATAGTTCCACCATTTCTGACAGGTAACATCGTCAAAACTTCAAGATTCTGGCAGTCTCAAAACCAAGATGTACGATCTTTAAGAATCTCCACAATCTAAACAAGAAGATAAAAAATAAACAAAACTGAACAATGCAATAAACCTCCAAATTAGCTTCTAAAAAGGAACAACTGATGTAAAACTTTTACCTTTGTGGGCTCTAAACTTACAAGACCGCAGGATCTAGCTGCCACTCCACTGCAACTTTGTGAAATGGCAAAGATACCAACCGAATCCGGACCAGGTTGGAACATAACCAACAAACAATAATTTTAATAATCAAAACACAAATACAAATACAAGATTTCTTGTTGGGGCAAAAAGATTTCCTTTGTAAAACCCTAGTGAGAAAGATGAAGTAGTGGCAATGTTTTTGCATATTCATGTCACAAAAAGCATCTAAATTTTGTGAATTTGTGGGATGATGATCCCATATGGTTGGAGTAGTATGGTCAAAGGAGTCAACCATTGGATTGTAATGCATTTGTTCATCATCTCTATTTCCCCATCAATTTCACCATCACCAACCATCTCACAAAAGTTATGTAAGTCCCGTAAACCGGATCTTTCAATGATATCAAACCTAATCTTGTGAGAGTGCGGAATCCAATCACAAGATGATTCAAGATAAATCGAAAAATATGAAAAGCAAGAACAAAACCGAATCACCTTTAAACACTTGCACACGATTCTATTACTTGAAAAGCAAAACCGTCTGGTACAAGTGTTCACAACCAAATCGAATTCTCTAGCTCTCTCTCTAGGAAATCTGTAACAATGAAGTTCCAACCCTAAAACAAGTTGTAAACTTGTTTATATACCTAGGCAAGCCCAATTCCCTACATGGGCTCCCCTTGGGCCTGCTTGGCCCACATGGCCTAAAGCTTGGCCCAAGTGACCTATAAAGGTCCACAACCTAATATAAACTAACCCGGTAAATCCCAGTTCGTAACCATAGCCCGTTGTATTAATTTGATGCGTCAGTCTCACACTTTAGGGCCTAACAATCTCCCCCTAGACTGATGCCATCAAATTTTCTTCATAACATGAATTCTGGAAAGTCTTCAACGTCGTCTATGGTCATCACTATGCTGCAGATGTTGTGGAAGTTCTTGACTTCTGAACTCTCAGCACTGGGTCTCTTTCTTCAGCTCTTGTGGTTAGCTTCATATCAGGATCTCGATCAGCATCTTCTTGAAAGTCTTTGTTAAAAAGAATGTGAGAGGAGGATTCTCAACAGCTCTTTTCTTCTTCAATCTTTGTCTTTCAAGCAAGTTCACGGTACTTCTTCAAATGTACTTTCACTGTCAGACGGCGTTTCGTATCCGGTTATTCTGACTCAGGTACATCTTGTTGTTGTGATGCTTTGGGCTTCTTCAGCAACTAACAACATCTCAGTCTTCATCAACCCCTGTTCTAGATTGAAATCAAATTCTGCACATGCTCACAAACTCATAAGCAAACATTTCTTATGCAACAGGGAGAGTACCACATGAACACTAGGTACATAAAATTTCACGATTTAAATTCTTTTAACTTTTGATGATCAGTCAAATCTTCAAGAACGGTTATAATTTTTAATTTTAAGAAAATCAAATAAGCACTCTATTTTTGAATTTTTTTGATTTTATAGAAAAACAAGACACTATTTTTGTATTTTGAAGTTTCCATTTTTTTTTAATTTTTTTTAAATAAGAACTAAAAACAAATAAAAATTCAAAATATAAACAACTACCATAATATACAATTACAATTGCAATGGGATCAAAATTCGTTCTCAGGCAGACTAAGGAACACTTTTCAGTATGAGCCTAATCAAACTGGTCTATGCGATTGCCAATATGTTTGTCCACTTAAACTTTAACGCTCAACTTTCAATTTTTCAACTTCGTGATATGCTTAAGGTAATATTATACTATTATACCCATGTGTCCCATTCCAAGGCATACCCCCGCGATCAAGGTAAGCACAACGATTCATCGTAGCAGGTGAGTATACTGATGTCATCCTTTAAGATATCTTGACTGTGTCTAGGTCTGCATATAATCTGTTTTATCTTGTTTTGATTTCTTAACAATGAACACCCAAATAAATACTAATCAAATCCCGGAAATATAAACAACACACTCTATCATGCAAGTATCTTCCCTACCACATATTTCACAAGTCCAATCCAGATTTCTGAAATCTTAACTGGGAATAGGTTGAGAAGAGAACAGAATAGATCTTTTGCAGAGATGGTATAATATACAGATCAAATGAGTTTTTTCTCAATTTGATATAGGTTTCTTGGGGTTTCTTTTGGGCACTAGAGGGCCTCTTTCGGGTGTATTAGATCTATAGCGCGACAACGTACAGCTAGGTCACCATGTATCTGGATGCAGCAGAAGCTGTCGTTGCCTAGCACCTCCAGGTCAGCATGTATCTGGATACAGCAGAGGAGGTACACGACTTTTTTCAGAGAAGATTTCAGAATCGGATCAAAATTGTGTGTATCGGGAAAACAAACAGACATTCAAATAGAAATGAGCTAATTCCAAGTGACTTTCTTTCCTGGGGTCATGTACAATTTTAGTTCTAAGCAGAAGAACAACCAAGATATCCCCGGATGATTCAACAATATAAAGACCCGAAACCTCAGATATTGGCTATCTATCAACGCAAGATTTAAGACCATAAAATCATACGCCGTTGGTATGTTACCCACATGATACATAGTTCGTTATGTTTATATCACTTAGTATCTTTTATCATGTTGAGCGTCAAGCCTATCGACATATCGCAGTAGATCCTAGTCTTTTCAGCTATGGCACCTTACATGTGTTAGTCAAACCCTTTAACACGAACATCTATTTCACTTCCCATATCATGCAATTTTTCTTTTTGGCTTTTTCATTTTTCTAATATTTTTGTATTTTTCTCATTTTCTCCCCCTAAACTCTATATATGTCTCTCTCTCCCCCTAAATTTGTGCATAAATCTTGTATTTTTGCGCAAATTTACCATTTACTAGAGAAAGGACACTTTATACACAAAGTTATAAACTAAGAAAAAGAGAGAAAAATATTTTTGTTTAACCGTTCTATCATCAGATTGAAGACTAATCAAATTCAAATTAAAGTACTGAATTTAAACGGTACCTTTTGCTGATCTTATCTTACTTCTCTTATCTCCTCCAAAGGAAACATATCATCTGAAAAAAAAATTTGAACTTTTTGCAACAGTGAAATGTTACCCGTTTTTATCTCTGGAACAACCGCTATCAACATTCCAGAGATTGTCAACAGCTCCTCCTTGGTTGTTCCTGAAAATTAAGGAGATTAGTAAGACATGGGTACCCAGGCCATCGTGGTCCTGGGTTTTCCTGAAGCATCAAAATAAGACACTTCCTTTAAACATAAGTCCCCTTTCGTTTCAAGGATTGGAGACATTGCTGCTTTGGATTTGGGTTTCCAAATCTGTTTCGGTCCAGTAAACGCGTTTGTTGCCTTCGGTTGAGCAACTTTAGCTGTTTCAGTTTTAGAAAGACGTTTTTGTTCTTGAACAGCCTTGCGTTTGTTTTTAGCAGCGTTCCAATCCCCATCAGAAGGTTTAACCTTGGGATTCACATTCTTCATTGCCTTAGATGAAGATACCTTCATCGGCTTGGAATGATTGGTATCCTTTGATGTAACCCTCTGATTTTGCATATAGTAGAGTACGTAGGGACGCCTTGTGCAGTTTCTAGCAATGTGACCCGCAATGCCACAGTTGTAGCAAGTTTGTCTTTTCACCGGAAAGACGTTTTGAGCCGCTTGATTCGCTCTAGCAGGTCCTGAAGGACAAACCGGTCCTTTTTGCGCTGGATGTGCCTGCACATTTCTCTTAGACGAAGACGAATTGGGGTGCTTGTATTTGTTGTTTGCAGAAGTCTTGTTGCTCTGAGCACCATTTTTCGTCTTTTCTCCCTTATTGGAGCTTTCAATCACCTTGTCATGAACCTTATGAGATCGTGATTGTCCTTGATAAGCAGACTTCGCATACCCCCGACTTTGATCTGCTTGTTTTGACTCATTCCGCTTGTTGTGAACCGGCTCACAAACATCAGCACACGAGTGAGTGTTGGCATTTCGTTGCACTTTTGGACGATGAACACAATTTCTAGCAATGTGTCCAGGAATTCCACAGTTGAAACATGTCTGTCATTTCAATGTGTGGATATTCTGACAGCTAGCAGCAGTAGCTGATTTGGTGGGTCTAGATGACCGAGCTTGCGTTGCCTGTGTTCCATGTGCCTTTTCTGAGTTCTTCTGTACCTGTTGATCAGAACTAGCACAATCATGAGATTCAGACGGATGATGTTTTTCGTCTTTTATAATTTCAACAGGATCATTTTGAAAAGACGATTCAGTTTCTGTTTTAATTTCCCTTTTAGAAACATTTTCTTGTGACTTTTCAGTTAATGTGACCGCTTCTTCTTTTGAAAAATCTGGTTCAGTTTTAATTTCAGAAGATGTAGAAGTTTCATCAACACATGTTTCATCAACACACATATCATGTGAATCTACTTGTGGTTTACTTTCAGCTACTGTTTCCAATGGGGTCCCACTCGATTCAACATTAGGGACACCCACTGAGATAGATTCAGAAGAAGAATCGGGATACTCTTGATTTTCTTGAGAAGTCGTTTCAGTGGTTTCACTGAATGCGTCCTGAGGGACCTCACCTGTAACACTTTCATGAACTGAAACATTAGAAACGTTAGGATCACACACATTAGCTGAAAAACAATCATCACCACACTTATTGTTCAAATTATCAACACAAACATTATCAGTTTTGCCCAAAACAACAGGCTCACAAGACGAAACATAAGCTGAAAACGACGCAAACAAAGAACGAGTAAAAGCAATGTCAGACTCAGTTGGTTCAGAATATGGTTCAAAATATGGTTCAGAAACATTTGAAATAATGACCGGTTCACTCCCATGAACATCACCACACTTTACTTCAGAGCTAT
The DNA here is from genome assembly GCF_002127325.2 of Helianthus annuus. Lineage (NCBI taxonomy): Eukaryota > Viridiplantae > Streptophyta > Magnoliopsida > Asterales > Asteraceae > Helianthus > Helianthus annuus. The sequence goes on along the minus strand of NC_035434.2, from coordinate 125,931,549 downwards.
CATCTGCACATGAAGATGAAACATTAGGATCAATTGTGCCTTTGGGAACAAAATTCAATGGAGTAGACTTTTGTGGCTCAACATGTCTGTCATGAACAAACGACTTGTTGTTTTTCGAACCATAAGTCATTTTACTCTCGTTCATCATCTCCTCCTCAGTCATTGGTAGATAAGTGTAATTATCATTATACGGAGGAGGAGTCTGATTGTAACCCAAACCACACCCTTTCTTTTCTTTGTATGCGAGTTGTTGATCACATAGGTTTTTAACTAGTTTACTGGAAGAATCAAACTTCTTGATATTAAGTTCATTAATTTGATATCTGTTTCTAATATCTTCCAGTTCCTTAGTTAAAATGCATACCTTTTCTTGAGCTTCTAGGAAATGAGTTGTTTTTACACTCACATCATCCTTTAGTTTGATGATGTCTTTTCGCTGAGCTTCAATCTTTTCTTTATAAAGTTTTTCGTTTTTTGATAAAGAAAAGTTTTTATTTTTGATATTCTGATAATCTTGAATTAGCTCAGCGTTGTGTATTCTATAAACTTCAACTCTTTGTCTACACTCAGGAGTACAGAAAACCGAAAGTGTATCTTCAACAGTCATTTCTTGAACCACGGGTTTGTGAAAAACTAATGCCATGATTTCAGCGGATGGTTGATACGTTTGTTCTTCTCCTCAAAACACAAACCAAACAAGAACCCGTGTACTCGCTCACTCAAAACCCTTTGCACGCGAATCGAGCCCGCTTTCTGAACCGCACCTCAAAACCTGTCAAACCGAATTCACCACCAAACAACCCCTTGTTTTTTATTTATTAATTTTTTTTAATTAATATATAAGAAAACTATTTATTATTATTATTATTAAAAATCAATGATCATGTAATAATTACTAAATGATTATGTTATGATTATTATAATTATTATTACTAAAATTAAAAACTAATTCAAACAAAAAGAACCAACTGTTCTTCTTCGTTACAAAAAAGACCCAACGGAACTCTAATATCAATCTGTAACCGCCAAATCTATAGACGAGCAAGACGATGAAGGTGAACGGTTGTGAGACTACGGTGGTTGGAGTATGAACGGAGACGAAGATGAACGAAGAACGGAGAATGATGACGGCGGACAAAGGTGGTGAATGATGTACGATCAGAGGTGAGTGATCGGAAAAGTTTGTCGGAGACGGGAAGAAGATAGTTGCAGAGATGATGATGGAACGAGAGGCTGAGATTGCGACAGGAACTCGAAATCAATGGTTGCGAGTCGAAACGGTTGGACTCGGAACCGTGGTTGCGAGTCAGAGAGTGACTCGAGACCGGAGTTGATGAGTTGCAGGTTTTGACGGTTGCGACTCGGAACGACGGTTGCGACTCAAGATGCTGTGATGTCGAAACCACAAAAGATGATTGCGAGTCAGACGTTGGTAGATGTAAAGATGTAGACGTTGCGAGTCGGAAGCAGACCTGTTGATCGAAGGGAATCGAGACCGTGAAGGATATGCTTTCGTACTCGAGACCGTGAAGGATGAAGATGGTGAACGATGATAACCAGCAGATGATGTCGAAACTGAGTTGCAAGTAGAAACCGCGGTTGCGACTCGAGATTGCGAGTCGGATACGGTGCGAGTCGAGACAATGGTTGCGACTGGAATGTTGATGAGTCGAGAACGGCAGTGAGTTGTGTCGAGACCAGTGAAGATATCGATACTTGATGAGTCGAGACAATGGTGATAACAGTTGGAGTCGAGACCTCAGAATTGATGTCGGTTGCGACTCGTTGTCGGTGGAGAAGAAGGACTCGAAACCTGCTGAAGGTGATGACAGATGCAGGTAGCGACTTGAATTCGGTTGCGACTTGAATAAGAGGACTCGAGATCTTGCAGATTTGTTGCGACACAAGAATGATGAGTCGAGACCTTGGAGGTTGCGACTTGGAATTAGCTTTCTGATAATGAAAGTTGGAAAACCAGAATCCCGAGATCGTGGAGATGATGGGACCGAGACCAGTTGAAACTTTCCAAAGTCAAATATCAATTTCGAAAATTTGGGATTTTGATAAGCTTGGAAAGATAATACCGAATATTTAAAAGATTTAAAAAAATCGTTTATCTAGTAACAACTTTCAAAACAAATCAAAATCCAAAATATAGGAATTTTCAATAAAATTCGGATGAACACAATGAAGAACACCGAAGAACGCGAAGAACACCAAACCAAAAACAACGAATATCTTGAATATTTTGATATCAAACCGAGCCTAGAAACAGGTTCTAAAGGCTCTGATACCACTTGTAAGTCCCGTAAACCGGATCTTTCAATGATATCAAACCTAATCTTGTGAGAGTGCGGAATCCAATCACAAGATGATTCAAGATAAATCGAAAAATATGAAAAGCAAGAACAAAACCGAATCACCTTTAAACACTTGCACACGATTCTATTACTTGAAAAGCAAAACCGTCTGGTACAAGTGTTCACAACCAAATCGAATTCTCTAGCTCTCTCTCTAGGAAATCTGTAACAATGAAGTTCCAACCCTAAAACAAGTTGTAAACTTGTTTATATACCTAGGCAAGCCCAATTCCCTACATGGGCTCCCCTTGGGCCTGCTTGGCCCACATGGCCTAAAGCTTGGCCCAAGTGACCTATAAAGGTCCACAACCTAATATAAACTAATCCGGTAAATCCCAGTTCGTAACCATAGCCCGTTGTATTAATTTGATGCGTCAGTCTCACACTTTAGGGCCTAACAAGTTAGAAAAAAAAAACCCTAATCAATTTCAAAACCATAAGATCAAGAAAACAAACCCACAACAATTAAAGCCTCAGATCAAAAAACCAACGTGAAAGAAGCTTAAAAGAAGCTAAAGAACCACCTATACCATGATAAAGTTAAGGTCTTAGAACAAATAAAGATGGCCCAAACATCAAACTTATGTCACACCCAGAATGACAAGAAAATGTTAGGGATATATATCACACAATTAACAAGAACAAACACACACACTCTAAATCACAAGAACAAGAACACAAGATTTATAGTGGTTCGATCAAGCTTGATTTACGCCCACTCTCCACAACTAGTTTGCTCTTTGTATTAGGTGCTCAAAAGTTACAGTACATGAATGAGAAGTATTTATAGGGGATACAATTAGGGTTGTTGAATTTAAGCTACAGTGACAAATAAAACCTCTGCTCTGGTTAAAACTTCATAACCCACATCTAGGTTATCTGTTGCCACAACCCAGGCGAGTTATCTGGGCATCTGGGTTATCAGTTGTAGCTAAGGCATAACCCATACGAGTTATCTGGTCATCTGGGTTATCTGTTGCGTCTGAGGCATAACCCAGACAAGTTAACTTGGTCATCTAGGTTATCAGTAGCTTTAACACTCTCTAGTCAAATCCTCCACAACCGAACAATCTCCCACTTGGAGGCTTTGACGACTTCAAACTGCACTCCATGAAACTTCATATTCATAAGTACCTCTGTAGCCTCTTCATCTTTACTAGTTGTGGGCGGCCTTCTCATCAGTTAACTTGAAGGCCAGTTGAAGCTATGCAAAGCTTCAACTTCTCTAAGGTGACAACCTTAGTCAACATATCAGCTGGATTCTCAGTTCCTTTTATCTTCTTTAACTTCAGAGTGCCATCACTTACTTGATCTCTGATAAAGTGATATCTCAACTGTATATGTTTCGTCTTAGAATGGAAGACAGGGTTCTTTGCAAGGTGTATTGCACTTTGATTATCACAGAACAGTGCGCAATCAACTTGTTCCTTGCCAAGCTCTTTGAGAAAATTCTTCAACCAAATAAGTTCTTTCCTTGCTTCAACAACTGCCCTATACTCCGCTTCTGTGGTTGATAGGGCAAAACTTTTCTGAAGTTTGGATATCCAACTTACAGCAATGCCTCCCACTGTGAAGACATACCCTGTGGTGCTTTTGAATGACTCTTTACACCCACCAAGGTCAGCATCCGCGAAACCCTTCAGAATAATATCTTTCCCCTTAAACTGCAATGCCACTTTGGAAGTTCCCTTTAAATATCTTAGCAGCCATTTAACTGCTTCCCAATGTTCTCTTTCCGGATTAGACATAAACCGACTAATAACTCCCACTGCATGAGCAATGTCTGGTCTCATGCATACCATTGCATACATTAGGCTACCAACTGCAGATGCATACGGAACTTTAGCCATTTCTTCTTTGTCTTCATCTGATTTGGGTGACTGAACTTTAGAAAGCTTAAAGTGACTTCCTAAACGTGTGCTTCTGATCTTGGCATCTTTAAGGCTGAATTTCTCTAACACTTTCTCAATGTACTTCTCTTGAGAGAGTGTCAAAGAACCATCTTCTTTGTTTCTGAAAATACACATCCCGAGTATTTGGTTTGCAGCTCCCAAGTCTTTCATCTCAAATTCTTCAGACATTTGATTCTTCAACTTCTTGATCTCTGTCATGTCTGAACCGACAATTAACATATCATCCACATAGAGTACTAGAATGATATAAGAACCTTTGAACTTCTTGATGTAACAACAATGGTCATTGTCACATCTCTTGTAACCAAATCTTCTCAGGAAGTTATCAAACTTCAAGTACCATTGTCTGGGCGCTTGTTTCAGACCATACAAGCTCTTCGTCAATTTGCACACCAAGTTTTCTTTGCCTTTAACATGAAAACCTTCTGGTTGTGTCATGTAGATGTCTTCTTCTAGGTCACCATGTAGAAAAGCTGTCTTGACATCTAGCTGCTCTAGATGCAAGCCCTCTATTGTTACAATACTGAGAACAAGTTTGATGGTAGTCATCTTCACCACTGGAGAGAATATTTCATTGAAATCAATTCTCTCTTTCTGTTGAAATCACTTGACTACTAATCTTGCTTTGTACCGTGTGGTACCATCATGTTCATCCTTGACCCTAAAAACCCATTTGTTCTGAAGAGCCTTCTTTCCAGATGGAAGCTTTGTCAAGTGTCAGGTCTTGTTCTTCTCAAGCGACTTCATTTCATCTTTCATTGCAAGCTCCCACTGCAATGAATCTGTTAACCCCATAGCTTCAGAGTAACACTGGGGTTCACCATTTTCTGTCAAAAGTATGTAGTTGACTGATGGTGAGTACCTGTTTGGTGGTCTAGTGGCTCTAGACGACATTCTTGTTTTAACTTGAGGTGTTTCTGTGGAGTTTGGAGTTGAAGGAGTAGCTTTTTCTTCCTCCAAATCATTACTAGAATCATCCCCTAAGCTCCCACTTTCGCTTGACTCATCCCCATTTTCTGGAATGTCGATTGAAGCTTCTTTTCTTGGTTCACCACTTTCGAATTCAACATATTTTTTTTGAACTTCAGGCCCTTTGGTGTTTATGTCTTTGTACAATTCGTTTTCATTGAAGATGACATTTTTGCTTCTGATTACTTTTGTGCCTTCGTTATCCTAAAGCCTGTAACCCATTTTTTCTGACCCATAACCAATGAATGTGCACTTCTTGGACTTTGAGTCTAACTTATCCCTGTCACCTTCTTCTAACAAATCATAAGCACTACAACCAAAGACTCTTAAGTGTTCGAGACTTACCTCCTTTCCTTGCCACATTTCTTCTGGCAGTTTGAAACCCAAGGGAACTGATGGAGATCGGTTGATCAAGTAGGCTGCAGTGTTAACTGCATCTGCCCAGAATGTTTTGGGCATCCCTGCATTCAACCTCATGCTTCTTGCCCTCTCATTCAGTGTTCTGTTCATTCTCCCAGCTACATCATTCTGCTGAGGAGTTCCAGGAACCGTCTTGATCATCTTTATCCCTTTCTTGGCCCAGTAGTCAGTGAACTGCTTGCTTATGTATTCACCACCATTGTCCAACTTTAAGCACTTTACCTTCAAATTAGTTTCATTTTCAACAGCAGATTTCCATATCTTAAAAGCATCAAATACATCAGATTTATTTTTAAATAAAAAGACCCATGCCTTGCGTGTTGAATCATCAATGAAGGTAACATAGTATCTCGAGCCCCCTAGAGATGAAACTGATGTTGGTCCATATACATCCAAGTGAACAAGCTCCAGCTTCTGAGCTTTCGGTGTCCTCCCCATCTTCATAAAAGTGGCTCTCTTTTGTTTACCAAGGACACAAGATTCACAGAATTCAGTTTCCACTTTCTTCAAATATGGAAACTTCCCTTTCTGAGCCAACATCTTCAATCCCTTCTCGCTCATGTGCCCGAGTCGACTGTGCCATAAAGTAGATGGACTCGGACTGGTGGTCATGGAATAAACACCTTTGGCATGAATCTCTTCCATTGTATAGAGTGCCTTGCTTCTTTCCTTTGGCAATCACTAAGTTGCCTTTGATCACATTCCATTGTCCACCCCTAAAGTGAACATTAAACCCTTCATCGTCCAATTTACCAACTGAAATCAACTTTCTCCTCAAATTAGGAATAACCCTGACATCTTTCAATGTCCATATAGTTCCCAATGAGGTCTTCAAGTCTACATCTCAAATAACCGAAATATCAAGCATTTGGTCATCGGCTAAACGAACTTTACCAAAGTTACCTGTTCGTAGATTCTTGACCATATCTGGGCATGAGATAGCATGGAAAGAAGCACCACAATCCATAATCCAGGATTCACTGAATTCTCAACACAACATATGAGAGCATCTCCTGATTCTTCAGATGATAAACTGTTTACTTCTTTCTTTGCAGCTGGTTTTGTACATTGGCTTCTAAAGTGACCTTTTTCTTTGCAGTTCTAACATTTAATGTCTTTTCTGTTCTTTGACTGCCCCCTTTTTCTGGACTTTGGTCTACCTCGATTAGTTCCTCGATCGTTTCTTCTTCCTCTACTTTCTGTGTGCAATAAAGAACTTGAACTGGAAGTTTCATTATTGCTTCTCCGTCTGATATCTTCATTTATAATCAAGTCACGAATACTCTCAAAAGTGAGTTTGGTAGTGCCGGATGCATTACTAACAGCTGTGACTGTGCCTGACCAACTGTCGGGCAAAAATGATAGAAGGAGGAGCGCTTGTACTTCATCATCAAACTTTATTTCAACCAAGGCTAAACGAGAGATAATCGAGTTAAACTAGTTTATGTGAGAGGTAACCGACATGCCTTCCTTCATCTTGGTGTTAACCAATTGTCGGATGAGGAATACTTTGTTTGAAGCAGATGGTTTTTCGTACATGTTGGACAAAGCTTTCAATACACCGTAAGTAGATGTTTCATTGACAATGTTATATGCAACACTCTTTGCCAAAGAAAGCCTAACCACACCCAAAGCTTGTCTATCCAACAACTTCCATTCTTCATCATACATGTCATCTAGTTGTTGTCCCAACATAGGCAAATGCGAACCCTTTTGATACAACAAATCTTCTATTTGCATTCTCCAAAATCCATAATCACTACCATCAAACTTGTCAATCTTGATTTTACTATCTTCTGCCATTTTTAACAAATAATTATCAACTGCTACAAACTAAACGAGTTCGTATTGCTAAAGGATAATTATACTAGCGGAAGAAACAAACGGAAACAAATACTTATCTGTTTCAACCTTTAAAATGGCACTGAGCAAAATAGAGATGGTTGATAAGAACTTTGTCAAAGTTGGGGGTTCTTCTAGCAAATAAGAGAAACTTAATTCCCTTAAAGAAAGACAAAAAAAAAAAAAAAAAAAAACAGAACACGTCTGTACTTCTTTTTCTTCCTATACACAGAACAAAAAAAAAGCTTATTTCTCCTTCTGAAATCCAGTGAATCCCAAGCAAAATGGAAATCCTTGACCTTCGATTTTGAAACCCTAGAAGCGATTTCTAGCAAGGATGGTCTCTAATTTGGAACCCTAGGCGGCGGCGGATGTCCTAGTGGCAGGAAGATGAACAGCGGCAGCGGCGGCTACTGGGTTTCTGAAACCCTAGTCGCGCTTTGCAGGTATCTTCCTCTTCACCTATGTTTGTTACTAGTTTGTGTGAATCAATCGAGAGCCTGAGCTCTGATACCAGTTGTTAAGGATATATATCACACAATCAACAAGAACAAACACACACACACTCTAAATCACAAGAACAAGAACACAGGATTTATAGTGGTTCGATTAAGCTTGATCTACGTCCACTCTCCACAACTAGTTTGCTCTTTGTATTAGGTGCTCAAAAGTTACAGTACATGAATGAGAAGTATTTATAGGGGATACAATTAGGGTTGTTGACTTTAAGCTACAGTGACAAATAAAACCTCTACTCTGGTTAAAACTTCATAACCCACATCTGGGTTATCTGTTGCCACAACCCAGACGAGTTATATGGGCATCTGGGTTATCAGTTGTAGCTAAGGCATAACCCAAACGAGTTATCTAGTTATCTGGGTTATCAGTTGCTTCTGAGGCATAATCCAGACAAGTTAACTTGGTCATCTGGGTTATCAGTAGCTTTGACACTCTCTAGTCAAATACTCCACAACCCAACAGAAAGTCATCAAAGAGATCAGAAAAAGTGTTCAGGGAGCAGGTAATTTAAACACAGATGAAAAAGAACATGTTTACAGTATCATGAATAAGCCTTAATTTCTTCATAACATGATTCACTCTGACCAAACCCTAGTTGGAGAAAAAGATACCCATTTCAGAGAATCTTAGCCAACTTTTGATACTCTCTTCTATAGAGTTCAAGAACCTAGATAAAAATCATAAAAGCAAGAATCTTTTACTTGAATTTGGTTCAAGAAACCTCTTTTCTTGATGAAATATTCAACCCCACAAGAAAAAGAAAGATATACAGAAAATATTTTGAGTTTGTTTGGATATTAGTGTGTGTTTTGTGGTGTAAATGTGTGTTTTTGATGAGGAGTGAAATGGGATTTGAAGGAAAACTGAAAGAGAAGCCTGTCAATGGCAAAGGTCTGAATTGTCGATGATTCCGAGAGAGAGAAAGAAAGAGAGAAAGTAGTAGAAGGCTGCATTTGAATTTTGAAATGAGATCTAGAGTTTTCAAGATGAGGATGAGCGGCAATTCAAAAATAAGATGAAAGTTGTGGCCGCCCAAAAGGTGAGGGTAATATTGGAAAGTGAAGTTTATTTTTATGTCATGTGCTTTAAAGACTTGTACATCATGCTTTAAAGGTGTTTTAGGTAAAGTGGCAAATTACTTTAAGTCGTCCTTCGGATATGCTTTTATATATACCACTATATATATATATATATATATATATATATATATACATATAAAATTCTCGAAAATTAATATCTCTATAATTTAACATGTCCAAGTACTCGCAACTCTCCAGTCAACCGACGTAAGAGCGGCTAGCGACTTCTAAAACCATAATTATAATATCTAAAAATCTAACAATAATACCTGAAATTCACAGGTAATCAACGATGAAATTTAAAATTGTGACGTTAATCACATTTGGAAAGTCTTATCCGAACTTTTGTAATGGATGTTAATGCACTTTTGGGTGATAAGTGCAAGGCTTCCAACATTTAGGGTCTTTATTGAACAATGTCCAAAGTTTGGAAAGAGTTTATGTTTTGGAAAGAGTTTATGGCTAGAAAGAGTTTATGGCTAGAAAGAGTTTATGGCTAGAAAGAGTTTATGTGTAGAAAGAGTTTATGATTAGACAGAGTTTGTATAGTCTAGTTTTGTCTGAGTTTTGTAGCAAAAACTCTGTGCTTGCTTTGTGCTTCATGTTTTGTCCGGGCTTTCTATTTAGTGTGGAAAGTCCGGGTTTCACCTTGTATATATACTTTAATATGGAATAGACAAGGTAACGATTTCTGTGTGAATTTATGTGCCCTAATCATTCTCTTTTGTCTGGCGGCGCTTTGTGTGAGTGACGTCATTCATCTTCATCAAGAATACTCTGTGTATTCTTGATTTCTCTCTCAAATCCTTGCTTTCTAGTGTTTCATCTACAGTGGTTGATCATCAGGTGGATTCCGCACACCTGTTGGTTGCTTTAGCTGAGTGAGATCTTGGATTGGAGGCCTTACAAGTGGTATCAGAGCAGTGTGCTCATACTACTGTAGGTGTTCTTAGTTTGAAGGTTTTGGTGAGATTAGTTCATACTTTGATAGGGTTTTGGTGAGATTTTAGTGAGTTTTTGTGTGTTATTCATGATTCTTCATTCATTTCTAGTGTTTGGATGATGGATTTTGAGTAGGTTAGTGAGTTTTTAGTGTTTTCTTCATCTGGGTTTTACAGGGGTTTTTGTTCTTGTTCATACAGAGCTTTGAAGGAGATAAAGATTCTGAGTTTTGATCTTTGGAAGCTTGGTCTGAGGTTTACACTTTGTGTTTGTGTCTCCGGGGTATTATTGAACCAGTGTGTAGTCACATTGGGGAGATACTCCGAAGATTGGTTCTTTCTGAGTTTTGAAACTTGTCTGAGTTTCAAACAAGTCTGAGCTTTTTCCCTAGTCTGAGTTTTCCTTTTAGAGATTATTGAGTCTGAGTTTTTCATTGGTTTGGTCCGAATTTTTCCTTTTATAGGTAAATTAGTCTGAGTTAGTTTGTAGTTTGTTCTGTCCGAGTTTATTTTACATATTAAAGTCCGACCTTTATTTTTCCTTGTTCCGAGTTTGTTTACAATCCTAGTTTGTTTTTTTTGTTCCTTGAGTCAGAGTTTGTTTGTCCGAGTTTAATTATCTCTTGTCTTGTCCGAGTTTGTATTCAGTCTCTAGTCTGAGTTTATTAAACATATATATATAGTCTGAGTTATTTAGAGAATATATAGGTCCGAGTTTACTAGTGTAGAATGTCCGATTTTATTTCCTTTGGGTCCTTAGTCCGAGTTTTGGTGTAATTGTTATAGGTCAGAGTTTGTTTTAAAGTGTTAAAGTCTGAGTTTAGTTCATGTATTAATCTGGTCCGAATTTTATTCATTATATATAGTGTCCGAGTATTAAAGTCACTTAGAGTCCGAGTTTTTTAAATGAGATATTGAGTCTGAGGTATAATATCAATAGTCCGAGTTTTTATTTTATTTTATTGAGTCCGAGTTTAAAGTTTTATTCTGTATCCGAGTTTAATTAGTTTATATTGTCCGAGTTTAAATAGTTTTTATCTTGAGTCTGAGTTTGTCAATGTTTTGAGTCCGAGTTTGTTTAGAAGTCTTTGTATCCGAGTTTAGTTAACTTGGAGTAAGTTTGTTTTCTTTTTAAAGTGTTAGTCCGAGTTTGTCGTCTGAGTTTACATTTATCCTGTAGTTAGAGTCCGAGTTTAATACTCTCTCTCTAGTCTGAGGTATAAGTGCAGTGTGTCCAAATTTTTCAATCAGTAAGGGTGTCTGAGTTTTAAATTTCTAACAGTGTTGTGTCCGAGCTCTGTTGTCTGTGTTTAATTTCAGGTTTCTGTGATCCGGGGTACACACTCTGACTATAGCTCACCTCACTGTTTGGAAGTTCTGTTGTTTCCTAAAAATGGCGAACAACAATCTGACTACGATGGTGCAAAGCCTCAAGCACAATGCTGAGGTAGGAAGTAACGACAAACCTCCTTTGTTGATCAACGAACTAGATTTTCCTGAGTGGAAGGAGCGTTTCGAAAGGTATGTTCGAGCAAAAGACATCAAAATCTGGTTGTGCATCGTTAAAGGATGTGGTGCTACTCCGGTACGTACGTTGACGATTGATACGTATTTGGCACTCACTGATGATCAGAAAAAGTTTTATGACTGTGAAGAGAAAGCTTTGTCAATGATAACGATGGCAATGACACAATCTATACTTCATACGTTCCGTAAGAGAAATAGCTCAAAGGAATTATGGGATAGTATGATCCAGCGATATGAAGGAAACGAAATGTATAAGAAACGACGTCTCGAACGTTTGAAGACTCAATTCGTTGTGTTCAAGGCTTTGAAGAATGAATCGTTCGATGACACAGTGAATCGATTTTATCATCTGCTGAGCGAACTTGATAGAAGTAAAGAGGGTATCTACACTGAATTCGAGAAGGTTGAGAAGTTTCTGAATTGTCTTTCGAGAGAATGGAATATGTACACCGCTTTGATCAGAGAGGGTGTTCTTTACGAAGAGCTTACATTGGAAGAAGTTGTTCAGAAGCTGAGGGGTTACGCTTGGAATATGGAAGATCAAGCATCTGAATTCGAGAAGATCCAAGATCCTCAGTTGTATAAGGCTTCGAAACCAACGGATAAGGGTAGTAATGGTGGAGTCGGTGTTGCTTTGTATTCGGAAAATGAAGGTCCTGCAAGTGAACACGCCTTCATAAGCAACAATGTCAGTTCAAGTGGAACAACCAATTCAAATCAAGGGATGTACTCTTCTAGTGGCGCTCATAAATCTCAAGGAACAAGTGTGAACATTCCTAAGATAGATGCAAGCTGTTTAAAGATGATTGAAGAAAACATGAGTCTGTTGGCATCCTTCATGACTGCATACGAGAATTTCTGTCTTGGGAAACTCGTTGAACCGTCAAGTCTCGATGAAGACTTCGATCAGATAGATCAAGACGAGATGGAAGAACTTGATCTACAACTCAATATGGCATTGCTAGTCCGTAGAGCGAAGAAGTTTCTGCTGAAGACGGGTAGGAAGTTCATAGGGGGTCAGACAAAGACTCGAATGGGGGTCGACATGTCAAAGGTAAAGTGTTACAACTGCGGGATCTACGGGCATTTCGCACGTGATTATCGAAAGCCGAAGATGGAAAGATCTGACAGAGACAACAACTCCCGAGGAAACAATTCAAGACCTCAAAACAATGCATCAAATGCTAACTCCAACTCAAGTGCTCGTTCAAGTGGGTCTGAAAATACCACATCTTCGATAAACAATGCTATGGTGGCTCAACCTCTACAGAGTGTGACTGAGCCTTATGACTGGGGTTGTGCTTTGGAAGACATCTCAGGAGCTATTGTGTCACAAGCTTTTATAGCTGAAATTGTGAACGAAGAAGTGTATGAAGAGGTGGTTGAAGGGACAAGCATTGAGGAGCTTGCAGTTGTAGCTGAAGTTCTTGGGGAAGAGTTGGATTCCGGAAATGTTACTGAGAATGAAAGTCCTTCGATCGAAGAGACTGTTGAAAAGCCTAGCAAGACAGAAGATGGAGAAGAAGGAGAACGCTTTGAATTCAACATCTCCACAGCTGAAATGCAGCAATTTGCGGATGCAGAAGCTAAAAGGTTGGAAGAAAATTCCGTAGAAAACGAGGCTTGTGCATTCATGGCTGGCATTGAGGTAAAATCATCTTCTGTAGATAAGTGATGTGCTAGATGTGTTGAGTTTGTGACTAAGATAGATAGATATGCACTTCATAACACAAACTTAATTGCAGATTTAGAAAAATCCAGAGAACTCATTGCTGTTTTGTCTAATTCGGATAAAGAACACCGAATTAAGATAAAAGCACTGAAAAATGATATCTCTGAATTTGAGAGACTTGTGGCTGTGGGTAATCTTAGAAATCAGGAATTAAAATCTGAACTTGAAATGAATCAAAATTGTGTTTTAGAAAAGAACAAAATCATTTTGGAAAAAGATAATCTGATTTTAGATTTGCAACGAAAGATCGAAAAGTTTAGGGATTCATCCGAAGTGATGAACTTCTGTATTAACAGCCAACGTCTCAAAGAATCTGAGGAAGGAATGTTTGGCATTGGTTATAACAAGGTGCCTCCACCGGTAAACCATAATTATACATCAATGCCAAGCATCGATCCTGAATTGGCAAACTTTGTGCCAACGACCCCTCTGACAGTTGAACCACAAAGTGAGTCAGAATCTGAACCAGATGAAGTCACTGACTCAGATCAGTCGAAGAAGAGTGGAATTTCAAAGAAAAATGAGGTGAACCTTGAAAACATTGAAAATTTGATAAGCAACAAGATTTTAGAAATTTTCAATCAAGTTCAAAATGAGAAGTCAAAACCTAAGTCACGTGGGAAAACTAAAAAGACTTTGAAAAATATCCCTAAAACTGAGTTTGTTAAAGGGGAGGATTTTGTCAAAGAAGAAGTAAAAATCGAAACAGGTTCCAACTCTCAGTTTGTGAACCAAATTTTGAAAAATTCCACCAACGGCTCATCATCTTCGACCGATCATGAGGAACGTCCGAAGAACGCTGCGAAAATTCGCAAATGCTACAAGTGTCGTGGGAAAGGACACTTAGCAGCAGACTGTCCAGATGACAGGGGTAAATCACTTGTTGATCCTGATCAAAAGAAACCTTTTGTTGAAAAACCACAAAATGAATCAGTTAATGTCGAAAAGAAAAATGGCAAAAATCAAAAGGTTGAGAAAAACAAAGTGATTAAACAAGAAGTAAAACCAGTTGTTAAACCAAATGTTAAATCACAACAAAATCAGGATCAAGAGGAGAAACCCGTTGTTATTAACCGTGGGGCAGAAAATGTACCTCAAAGACATGATACTCGTGAGAAAACCCCTCACAGACGACAAAATCATGTCACCTTTCAAGGCGTTGAGAATGACAAACGTTCTGGAGGTTCGAACAACAACTATGCTAGACCTCATGCACAGAACAGATTCGTGAATGATCGAAATGGGTCACCCCCCCCCCCCGATTTCCAAATCAAAGACCGCATTCGGATAATCATCCACGATCATTCTCAAGACACGAAGATGATCCTAGATTTGGTAGGAATTTTGAGCCTCCCAGGAATCAAAATTACAATTACCAAAACTATGGAAGCCGTGGGTATGGAAACTCTGGTTATACCAACAGATCGTCAACTCCGTATAATCCACGATTTGCGGGGACTCATTCCAACATTTTCCGAAATGGAAATGGTGGACACAGAGGCGATGATGGTTATTTCAAAGAGTTTTCTTATGTTGACGAATCAGGACGACCCAAGACCATCATGGCTTGGGTCCCACACTCTAACTAAATTTTTGTTGGGGAGTGTAGGAGCAGCTGAAGAGGGCTATCTATATTTGGTATATCGATAGTGGCTGTTCCAGACACATGACAGGAAATAAAGAATTATTGAACAATTTCAAACACTTTCGTGGTGGTTATGTGAATTTTGCCGGTGAAAAGGGTGGTTACATCACCGGTGAAGGCTCTGTGTCGAATGGAAAAATCACGCTGCATAAAGTGAACTACGTTGAAGAACTGAAGCATAACTTGATGTCGGTTTCTCAAATCTGTGATAACAAGTACACGATGCTGTTCACTGATAAAGCTTGCTTCGTTTTGCGTCCGGGATTTGTTGTTCCTGAAGATTGGATCGTTATGAGGGCTCCAAGGGTGAATAACACATATGTCATGGACATGCGCCCGTTGGTTAACTCATCGGCTCCAGTGACTTGTCTACTTTCAAAGGCGACTGAAGATCAATCGTATCTCTGGCATAGGAGAATGGGCCACGTGCATCTGCGAAAAATGAACCACTTAGTGAAAAACAACTTGGTGTCGGGGGTTCCTTTACGTAGTTTCAATATGCACAACAAATGTGAATCATGTGAAAAAGGAAAAATCAAACGAAAGCCTCATAAACCGAAAACAGTTAACTCAATCCAAAAACCACTTGAGTTGCTTCACATGGATCTTTTCGGCCCGATCCATGTTGCTAGCATTGGTGGTATGTCTTATTGCTTAGTTGTCACTGACGATTTCTCACGTTACTCATGGGTATTTTTCTTAAAAACAAAGGATCAAACCGCTGGTATTTTAAGAGACTTATTCAAACAACTTGAGAAAAATTATTCACTTCCTCTTAAGAAAATCCGAAGTGACAACGGCACTGAGTTTAAAAATCGGTATATGGATGAGTTATGTCGGGAAATGGGAATCATTCATCAGTTCAGCGCTCCATATGTTCCTCAACAGAACGGAGTTGCAGAACGGAAGAATCGTACCCTAATTGAGGCGGCCCGTACTATGCTTTCTGAATCAAAATTGCCAATTTTCTTCTGGGCCGAGGCGGTGAACACTGCATGTTATGTGTTAAATCATGTGCTTACTGTCAAAAGAGAAGATAAAACTTGTTATGAATTGCTTGAAAACAGGAAACCGAACTTATCCAGTTTTCAACCTTTTGGGATTAAGTGTGTTATCAAACGCACCAAAGATACTCCGAAAATGGGAGATATTGGTGAAATTGGGTTCTTTTTGGGTTATGCCAATGGAACTCCAAACAAACGCGTTTATAACATCAAGAAGCGAACAGTGGAGATCGTGTTTGACATAACTCCTTTGAGTTTTGATCCTCCACCGTCCGAATTCGGTCCCAAAAGCGGATATGATTATGATAAATTATTTGATTCGTTTGATCTTCCTGATGTTTCAGAAGAAGATTCGGAGGTTGTATACACACATCTTGTGAACAAAGATGAAGTGGATGCGAGCTGGAGAGCAAGTATTCCTACAAATGTGTCTTCGAGTGTTCCAGTCGCTGATTCTTCGACCGTAAATGATGTTGTTGCTGAGCAGATCCCCAATGCAGCTGCTCAAACTACAAGTGGAGATCTATACGTTGACTTTTCAGCATATCCAAATGTTGATGCGTCTTCTGGTAATGGTGGAGCTTCTAGTAGTAATGCACATGCTGAGGGGGAGATTCAATCGAATTTGGGAAACAATCTTCAAGCTCCGGCAATCCCAGTTCCAAGAACAAATATTCATCATCCTGTTGATAATATTATTGGGAATCCAACTGCGGGAGTGCAAACGCAAAGGAGTATTTCAGAAATGCAATGTCTGTTCTCTGCTATCAAGAAAGAGGAAATCTACAATCTTAGCCTACATGAATGTTTTATCTCTCAGATAGAGCCGAAGAACTATCAAATGGCTCTGAAGGATAATTCTTGGTGTGAGGCGATGCAAGAAGAGTTAGCTCAGTTCGACAAGTTAAAGGTGTGGAATTTGGTCGATCTTCCTAAAGGCCAGCATGCAATCAACACGAAGTGGGTCTTCAAGTGCAAGAAAGACGATAAGGGTGTCGTTGTCAGAAACAAAGCACGGTTGGTTGTTCAAGGCTTCAATCAGGAAGAAGGGATTGATTATACAGAAGTTTATGCACCGGTGGCAAGATTGGAAGCTATTCGTTTGTTTCTAGCCTTTGCTGCACACATGCGCATCAAAGTCTATCAGTTAGATGTGAAAAGCGCCTTCCTTTACGGGAAATTGCATGAAACTGTGTATGTGTCCCAACCGCCGGGTTTCGAAGCTCCAGGGTTAGACAACAAGGTCTATTTGTTGGACAAGGCTCTCTATGGTCTCCATCAGGCTCCTCGAGCTTGGTATGAGACGTTGTCAAAGCATCTTTTGGAGCATGGGTTCTCGCGTGGTGCAATCGACTCCACACTGTTCATTTTGAAGAAAGGGGGAGATTTTCTGATCGTGCAAATTTACGTTGATGACATAATCTTTGGTTCTTCAAATGAAGAGTTGTGTCGTGAGTTTGAGAAGGTGATGAAGTCAAAGTTTGAAATGAGCGCGATGGGCGAGTTATCATTCTTTTTAGGTCTTCAAGTGAGTCAAGGAAAAACCGGGACGTACGTGCATCAGACAAAGTATGTCCACGAGATTCTCAAAAGATTTGGATTGGAAGATAGCTTACCCTATGACACGCCTCTGCCGACAAATCTCAAGCTTTCACCCGATGATGAGAAAGATCCTGAAGTGGATCCGACTCTATATCAAGCAATGATAGGTTCATTGATGTATCTTACTGCTTCACGACCAGATATTATGTTCTCTGTTTGTTTGTGTGCTAGGTACCAATCAACTCCGAAGGAGTCGCACTTGAAAGCTGTCAAGCGTATTTTCAGATATCTGAAAGGGACGCCTAAGCTTGGATTGTGGTATCCAGCTGAAGGTGGTCTGGATTTGATGGCGTATGCTGACGCAGATTTCGGAGGGTGCCGGATGAACAGAAAGTCAACCTCTGGCGGCGCACAACTTCTTGGAAATCGTCTTGTCTCTTGGCAATGCAAAAAGCAAGTTGCCGTTTCTCTATCCACGTGCGAGGCCGAGTACATTGCTGCTTCAAGCTGTTGTGCTCAGGTCTTGTGGATTCAGCAGCAAATGAGGGACTACGGTTTGAATTTTACTCGAACTCCTATCCATGTTGATAATAACTCTGCCATTTCCATAACAAACAATCCAGTAAATCACTCACGCACTAAGCACATAGATGTTAGGCATCATTTTATTCGCGACTGTGCTGAGAAGGGTTTAATAGAAGTGGTTAGGGTAGACACCTTGGATAATCTTGCCGACCTGTTTACGAAAACATTCGATCGGGCTAGATTTGAAAATCTGGTCCGAATGATTGGCATGATCAACCCAGAGTAAAATGCTTTCCAAACTCGCATAGAAACTTTATTTTATTTTTCTATATAGTTCTTACCGCTTTCGGAAATTTGAAAAACTCCAAAAAATATTTTACTTAGTTGTAGGATAAATTTCAGAAAAATACAAAAACATATGAAAAATCTAAAATGAAGTCGTGTTGAGATATAAGGAAAATGATAGTACATCGGTTAGTCGTATCTGGTGTAGGACTATGGCTATATATATATGAGATTAACTATTAAATGTGACAGCTTCATTATACGTTGCATCGGTAGGTTTTACGCGTAAATAAGAACCTGTTTTTGGTATATAAACATAATGAACTACGTAACTCGTGTGGTGCATCTCTCGGATATATGGTCTTGGTACCGTAATTTCGTTTGATAGATTGCCGAGGTTCTGAGATACGTGGTCTTTATGCTGTTTATCATCTGGGTATCATGGTTGCTTCTTTTACCGACAAATAACGGGGACGCAAGTCTAGATCTTCCATGATACCATACATACGTGTAAATATCTTCAAAACATGATGCATCCGACCCGAATAAGTGATAAACAATCACATGTCCTTCAAAATCTTGCGGGAGTCAAGTCTATCCTCAATAAGTGATTCTATCACAAATGACTTGCTCCTGTGCCCTTTGCATCTGAAATCCAAATAAGTGAGTATCTCACATTAGCTTATACGTTCAAAAACAGATGATAAATGGTATACTCACCAGTAAGATGATCTCTCGCGCATACCTTGATACGGGAGTATATTCTGAGGTGGGTAAACATAGTTACTGTCAGCATTAAAACACTTAATTCCATATCTCGAAAACAGTGTTCGAAAGCGTGCTAAAACTTAGGTGGACCACAATACCGTTGAACGTCTTGAACTGTCAACATTATTCTAAAACATTAAAGCTAAATGCCATGGTTCTTGTGTTTGGATACTGACAGAAAAACCGATATGATTCCTTTGCTTCGATTTCACAAAAAGAAATTTAGTGTAAATACGTTCTAGGTTTAATTTCCATTTAAGTCAAAAATTGAAAAAAAAAACAAAAAGATTTTGCTTTCTTGTTTCTATGTGCGAGTTATCATATTAAGTATACTCTAGGGTTGTGAAAATTGTTTAAATAAGTTATTAAATATTGATTGTTTAAATGTTTCAATTGTTCATTCTGGGGTATTAGAGTTTATTTTTGGGATTCAGGTTTGGGCCGATGTCTCCAGGGTCAAGTTTCTTAATTCTGGGTTAAGTGTTTCAGGTCTGGATCGTTCATCTCAATATGGAAGATTTGGAGAAGCTGTGTGCGTTTGGATCATGCATCTCAAGACTGGGGAATCAGTGATTTCTAAAACGAAAGTGACGGAGGAGATTGCTAATGTGTTGGATCTGATTTGGCTTGCAAACTTAAGGGGAGCACATCTGAAGAAGCTTCGGCGCCTGCCTCTAAAATACAATGAAGAAGATCGTGTTCTTGCGGACCAGTTCATCAAGGTGGTCCAGTTCTGTGTGAAGAACAAGGTCTGGGCAGGTAGCGACTTTTCAAAGAGGAATTGAAGATCTCAAGTTCAATGAAGACCATGCACTGATCAAGGGGGAGTTTGTTAATGCACTTTTGGGTGATAAGTGCAAGGCTTCCAACATTTAGGGTCTTTATTGAACAATGTCCAAAGTTTGGAAAGAGTTTATGTTTTGGAAAGAGTTTATGGCTAGAAAGAGTTTATGGCTAGAAAGAGTTTATGGCTAGAAAGAGTTTATGTGTAGAAAGAGTTTATGATTAGACAGAGTTTGTATAGTCTAGTTTTGTCTGAGTTTTGTAGCAAAAACTCTGTGCTTGCTTTGTGCTTCATGTTTTGTCCGGGCTTTCTATTTAGTGTGGAAAGTCCGGGTTTCACCTTGTATATATACTTTAATATGGAATAGACAAGGTAACGATTTCTGTGTGAATTTCTGTGCCCTAATCATTCTCTTTTGTCTGGCGGCGCTTTGTGTGAGTGACGTCATTCATCTTCATCAAGAATACTCTGTGTATTCATGATTTCTCTCTCAAATCCTTGCTTTCTAGTGTTTCATCTACAGTGGTTGATCATCAGGTGGATTCCGCACACCTGTTGGTTGCTTTAGCTGAGTGAGATCTTGGATTGGAGGCCTTACAATGGAGTTAACCATGAAAATACTATCAAAATTTTAATTTCGTTAAGTAACAAATATTAAAACGAAATAAAAACCGAAAGGAAACAAAAAAAACCAAAAAGATAAAAAACGATTTGAAACGAAACCGAAAAACCGATTAGAAAAGAAATAAAGAATCAAAACCGAATCGAAACGAAACCGACTAAAACGAAACAAAAAAAACTAAAGAAACTGAACCGGAACGAAGCAAAACAATAAAACTGAAAAGATCGAATCGATCTGAAACGATACCGAAAAGACCATTCAAAGCGAAACAAAAAATCAAACTGAACTGCAACAAAACCGACCAAACCGGAAAAAAAAAACGAAACCGACCAAACATGTAGGACGGAAGTGGGTGTTTGGATAATTTTTTTTTTTTTTATTATGACATCTTTGAATCAACTGGTCATCATTATCAACTAATCATGGCTCAAGTTGAATGTATTATGTCATCTACGAAAAATAGCTGTATGTTTTATTTTATCAGAGTTGTCGCTAACATATAAGTAATGACAAGAATGGTTAGAAACAATTTCAAAACTTAGATCTAATCTAAGTAGCTGCCAAAAGAATCCACAAAACCCCAAAAGTATAAACTGTCTGCCATAATAGATGGAAAAAGTGAAAGTTCACTTCAAAACATCTCTAGACTCTAGATGCCTAAAAATTACACAAACAATTTACAGTCTAGAGATTATCAAGTTAACATGATTAATACCATTGGTGTACTGTGCATAAAAACTATCACAAAAGATAAAAACTATACGTCAAACCAGATATACCACCATCTTCAACCA
Source organism: Helianthus annuus (assembly GCF_002127325.2). NCBI lineage: Eukaryota > Viridiplantae > Streptophyta > Magnoliopsida > Asterales > Asteraceae > Helianthus > Helianthus annuus. The sequence continues at coordinate 125,910,278 of NC_035434.2, read as the reverse complement.
AATAATGTTCTTGCTTACAGAGAAACAAATGTGAGACAAAACCATCTTGCTAAAACCACTCATTTCAATTATAGTTAATGTAAAATCCTTCAAAACATAAACCAAACAGGAATTATATATTAATGTTCTTATATCAGTTTTTTTTTCTAAAGATGGCAGTTGTACTGAAACAAAGGAAACAAACACATTTGTTAAACAAAAAAGGTTCCTAAGGAACCACCAGGACCGGACATTGGTTGTGTAAATGGTACCACACGCAATCGAACTTCTTTTGATATTGATTTTCTCGAACTGTCGATACAATGTCCCATTTCTTCATCAGTTCTTAGTAGTATCCAATCATCAACTTCATCACGATACTCGAGCTGATAAGTCCCAAGACTCAAATTGAACCTCCTACCAATTTCTTTTTGAACAGTCACAAAGGTTGCTTGCGAGATAGGGATACGGAATTTGATCATAGATTCAGCTAGCCCTGCTTTTATAGTTAGCTCATTTTGGTTTATATTGATGGTTGATGGCTCCTGAATTGCCCCATTGTCTCTTTCATTTGCGTCGATTTGAATAATGGACGAATCATTTGCCTTCCTCCTCTTCACAGAAGTCGGTCTTGGCCAATTCTTGACGCCATTTTTTCTCAAGATTCGTTTCACAGTAGATTCAGATACTATAGCACAATATCAAAAAGAAAGATTTCTTAAACGTTTAGTATATTAAAGTTGCAGTAAAGAAAACAGTTTGTATTTGAATTTCTTAAACCAGTTGTGATTGTAATATAAAGGATTATCATTGATTACTTTCTAGGATTTTTGCAGCTTCCTTTTGGGTTTTTCCATAATGTTTCCCAATGTCTTCAAGAGTTACTTCTGTTGGAGTCGTCTTGCACTTCACCTTTGAAGGTACTATGGGGTCCACAACCATTGGTTTCTTTCCTTTTTCTGTTGCTTTCGGCATCGGTGATGATCTTTTTTCTTGGAAAACACCAATTTCATCGTCCACATCATCTGTAGAACTCTCAACAATTTCATCGTCTTCATCATCTGTAGAACTCTCAACAAGAATAGCATCTAAACCGTCACCTAGTTCTGCACCAGAAGCAAACTTGAATCTGGGCAAACACCATTTCAATGTTAAGAGTATAGCCTCCGAAAGGTTAACATAGTTTGATTGTCTGGTCTTCCATAAGAACTCAAAAACGTAATTAAGATCAGCGGTGTCATTACTCCTCAAGCATATTGTAAGAGCACTAGTTGGAGGAATACAAGACCTATTCCCCCAATCTACGAGCATATCTGAATGAAGCATAGAAAAATACCGTGATTTAAAATCGTGAAGTGTCACCAAATGAAATTCACCCCCTATTGGAAGAGAAGTTACATCACCAAATCTAAAGTATGGCTCAAAATCATCATGTTCATCTGCCTCAGCATAAAGATAACCAGTCAATTTGATCGCTAACAATCGCTTTGTTTGAGTGTCATCCAAAGAATATGAAAAAGGCACATTATTTTTATCCTCCTCATAAGGGATCCAAACTTGAGCTAGTGCTAACTTATGTGATTGACAAACGAACTTTAGTGCCTCTTCAATCTTGTCCTTGGTAACTTCAAGACCACTTATAGTCTGTTTTAGAATAGTAAACATCAAATCTCTAACCGTAGAACATAGAATGAAAAAGATCATCACTTTTAACAGTTATATGACAAAAATTTACATGAAGATTTAAGTTATTGTTGGTACCAAATTCTGTTGAAGCACAAATGATAATTTTTTTTAATAATTAATTTGGAAGGGTTACCTTGTATGGTATAAGATGTTGTACATAAAACACATCCAGACCAGCTTTCTGCAAACAGAAGTAGCAAACAAGATATATGTCTTTAGAAATCGAAAGTATTCCTTTGATATGGTTTTGTAGAATCTCATAAACACGTACCTTTATTGCCTCAACTGTGTAAAAAAGAAACTCCGCCAAGTCAAGTTGTCCCAAAATAAACTCGAGAACACCAATACAATTGCTTTTGAAAGGCAAACAAATAGGAACCATAACAGATATCAAGTCAACATCACCATCAAATTCCAACAGAAACCCCTGGGGTTCATCTATAGACGCCCGACAATTGAGGAAAGCAGTGGCGGGTCCACCACTTAAGATCATGTGGTCCGGTTCAATGTGAAGCTTATTCATATCAATATTATATTTAAACTTCTCAGAATGTAGTCTACGCATGGCGAAGTTGTTGGAAAGATCCATGACGGCAAATGGTTGATCTGAAGTTGAAAGTAGCCGTCTGCTGTCTATTGTTACAGGTGCCCAGAACTGAACAAAGAAGCCGCTGTAACTTTTAGTATTAGAAAGTGCAGATTTGATCATTTCATGAAACATGGGAGTAGTGGCAAGATCAGCTGCATAATAATTATTTATTAGAAAATGCAGATTTCATCTTAACAATTGATAAAGGAAAGCAACTACTGACCCGACGATGAATTATTTTCACATCCTTCAGATTCCCTCCAAAAAACCCATGGATTTTTATCAGATTTACGTTCCCTATGATGAAGAGAGATTGGAGAAAAGATTTGAAGGAACTCGGAGAGCTCTAATTCTGGAATCATATATGAAATTAGTTGACTTCGTTGACTGACAGTCAAGAAATGAAAAGCACACCCCGTTCAAAGAGAGGTGTGTTTCTGGTGGGCGATGACGATGGAGAGGTGGTGGCCGGAAAGAAGGGAAGGTTTTGGCCGCAGTTGAAGGAAGTTGTTTATTTCAACGACGAGGGAGGGAAGGTTTTGTAAAATAAATGGCCTTGTCTAATATGTCTCAACTTTGTAAGTCTCATATTATAAAAATATCACCGGTTTCATATTTCACGCGGTATCATGGAAAAAAATGTATTTATAATGATGAAATAAATTTAAAACGAAAAATCAGTGTTTTAACTACGACTTGAGGAGTATATTATATACGTAAACAATCGTGTATAAAAGAGCCAATTCATACCAAGTATAGGAGAAGGTTTTGGTCTATGACCAAATAATTTAATGATTTGAGATTAACTTATTCAATGTTTGCGACTCAAATATCTATTTCTTTCACGATTTTCAAAAAGGCTATAACTTTTTGTAAGAAAAAAAATACACTGTACTAACGACCATTTTGTTCTTTGAAAAAATTGAGTAGTGTTTACACTATGGGTTAACACAAACGCACGCCCTAGATGTCTCCTTTAATGAGAAAAAACATTGTGGTGGTGTTTGTTTGCATCCAAAGCTCAGCATTGGAGGTGTTCTAATAGGTGAAACTTGCTAAAATATAATATATCATAATATATGAGTTAATTACATAGATGGACCCTGTGGTTTATAGTTAGTTACGTCTTTGGGTACTAACTTTTTTTAACAGGTTCAGGTTTTATGATTTCAATTTTGTAAAACCTCTTGGTACTAACACCAAAATTAGTTTATTTTATCAATATAATGACCTTAATACCCTTATAATTTATTTTTAATTTTATCAGTGTAACACATTTGGGTACTAACACCTAATTTTATTTAAGTTAAAATCCATTTTACAAAGAATTTTGAATTAAAATTATTTTTGTATATAACAATTTTAAAATTGTTCTCACCTGCAACACAGAGTTTTCGAGTTGAACCACCACCTTCACTATCCACCATCTTCTCCGTCGTCATCGACACTCTACGTCACCTTGATCATCTCTGCCACTATAACAACCACCGTTTCAACCTCGACATCCCATTATCTCTCGTTCATCGACATCACATCGTCCACCATTTCCGTTGATCCTCTGTTCTCCATCATCATCTTCTGCATTTAATCTACCATCCTCCACTGTCACAGAAAGCTCCATGATAACCACCGTCACGTTCACAACACTTCACCATCGTTGTCCATCATCTGCCGATCATCATACATCACACACCTCCACCATCGTTAACCTCAGTATGTTGAGTTTTCGGGTTCGAGTTTCCGAACTCTGAGTTTAAAAGCTAAGTCTGTTTTCAGGATAAGCTCTACTCCGACCACTGTGCACCTTTCGTTTAACCAACTGTAACACCCATGTTAATTTAATTTGAATTTACTACTAAATACGCAAAAAGTTTGCGTAAAATACGGGTTAACAAAATTTGTTAAGTTTAATATCCATACATGATTAGAGTATTTAGGATTAATATCTCTACTAGTTTAAGATGTTCTAAAAGTGACATCAAAGTTACATGTTCATATTTAGTTAAAACAAAATATGATAACGCGGAAGCTTCAAGTGTTGTGTTCGGTTCTTGAAATCTTGCTTGATCACCATCCGGAGTTTCGCCAACTACACCTAACATCAAAACCAACTTAAATGTTAGTTTTGACAACATTAAAATGTGTATAATCAAGTTCTAGTATCAAACAAACGAAAACAAAATCAAATTTCGGAATATAGAGTTAAATCCTTCGCGGGCTGTGAGCGGCCCCGCGTGTCGCGCCTGATCGATTGTGCCCCGTCGCGTGCCGCGGGGGAGTCATTTTTCCAGCAGGTCTGTTTCTGGACCTGCATTTTCTGCCCAACTCTATTTTTTTTTTACAAAATCAAACTTCAAATGTGCATAACTTTTTCCTACACGTTTTACGCGATTCTTTTTCCTACACGTTCGTAATTTAATTCTCCATCTCATGGAGTAAAAACCCGACATCTGAATTCACCAAATTTTATATTTCAAGCTCTCGGCTTGAAATTCAATTATGACACTTTTGACCCGTTTGTGATTTGATCAAGCAAACTTGTTGGTTGCCTTTAAAATGTCATGCATAACACGTTATATAAGTTTACTAATATTCAAGGTTCAAATTACGGGTTCTTATGCAAATCTCAACCGGTTTTGCATATTTACTCATTTTGACCCATTAAGGGTATTTAGCACTTTCAAGCTTACATCACGCTTCTTTTTAGTTTACATCATATCTCCATTTTTATACTTATCCCAAGGATTCAATTTATCAAAATGCTTATTTCTAAACAACTCTTAAAGGTTGTTTGCCCAATTTACTTCTCAAGGGCTTTTCAGCCAATTTTAGTCCTTCATTTTACGACGAAGGACTTTCGCTAATATTTGACCAAAATATTGCTTTTAGCTATAATTCTAAACATGCGTACCTAGCTCGGGTCATAGGATTAACCCGTTTAAATACCTTTCGCTATTAATTCCTAGTTAATAGCAACACGAACCATGTGTTAATTCCTGTGATCACAAAACTCAACAAACGCTCATCAGATATTATTGACGAATGGGGTTAACAACACCATTTGACCCGTTTAGTCGAAATAACCAATTATCATTATGAGATGGTATTTAAATACCATTTCACCCCCTTTAACTTATCCCGGTTTACCTTTTTGAATTCATCTTACTTAAAAATCGTTTCTCGTTTTGTTTGACCCGTATGATTTGTAACACCCCGAAAATATAAAACTTTATATTAGAATTATATAAAGTATAAATAAATGAGAATTTACCAATTAGAAATTTTAACCTAGTTGGTTAATAGTTTAGAAATAACCTATAGTAGGGTTAAAGCCACTTAATCAAATGTTGATCAAAATGGAGGGACCTAGGTTGTCAAAATTTGAAACTTGTATTACTAAGTTAGTAAAACAAAATCCAAACACCCCATTTTGAGGTGTTGGTCGACCAGGAGCAAGAAAAGGGGGCGATCCCCACTCTTAAACCCTAAATTCTGCTTAAAACTCTCAATTGGAGGAGCAAATCTGGTCCAAACGAAAATCCGAGCCTAGAATCGTGATCCTCATCGCAAGAGGATTATAAGGTATGTAAAATTTAATGAAAACTCTTAGCTTGGGATTCTCATGAATTGGGAAAAATCTGAAATTCTAGTTGCATGTTTGTCTTATGATGATTTAGGAATAACTATGGTGTTTAGAGACAAACCCTAGACAAATAGAAGTTTAAATCATAAGAAAATTTGGTGAATTCATGAATACCATTGTAGGTGGTTAATGGGTTATGTGTAAATTGATGAACACTAGGAAATAGATTGTGAATCTAGTATAATTTGACCATTTGGAAGTGATTCCAGAAAGATTTAAAGTTATCAATCATGTAAAAGGGTTGAATGATGTAAATTTAGGGCTAAATAACAATCTAGAGAATCGGTGTTTAATTATGTAAAAATCTGCCCATGAAGTGTTTGTTGAAATGCCTCTATGAGGGCTTAAAACTGAAATTCCAAGTTTAAACGCATAATCACGATGTTTAGTGTATTATGCGAATTATGATTTGAAGAGAGAGTTCTAAACATATGATAAATGAACTCAATAGGAACGGGCGCAGGAGCGTCAAGCGGACAAGCGGGTGGCGAACCACGTTTAAAAGGGCTACTTTGAAGGTATGTAACTCGACCCGTTACATTTAGTAGATTGGATGATTATTAAATGCGTAATTGGATTTTTTTTAGAATAAGCGTCGTTTGTATTTAAGCGGTGATGTCGCTATATTGAATAATAGATCAAATTGGTTGGAACTCGTTGGTAGTCGTCACAATGGTGGATTCCTTAGACGAGCCAAACGGGTCGAATAATCAAGTATGGCATGGTTAATGCTTTGGGTTGAGATGGATTGAATCTATGATAATGGATAATATATAACATATTAGAATTGTGAGATTTAACGTATTGGCATCCTAGAAAACTAAAATCCGAGAGTTGGGTTTTAGTGTAATAACCAAACCAAACAAAAACATGAATTTCCAGGTACTACCGTAAGTTACGGTGGCACCGTAACTTACGGTAGAGATCAGGGACTTACGGTGGTTCACTACTGTCTTACGGTGGACCAAAAGATTTCCAGGACTCACCGTAACTTACGGTGACACCGTAAGTTACGGTGGAACCAGAAAAACTTTTATTTTTCTTTTATCTAAAATTTGATGTTGGACCTCATGTTTATGTGTTGTTTAATAATGTCAAAACTAATATTTTAATGGTTTTGATCCTAGGTGATGAGGTGGATCATATGGATGACGGTCAAGCAACGTAGAAGAACCGAACAAGACTTTTGAAGCTTACGCTGTGTTTTAACTTTACTTAGACTTAGTTAATGGGTTGTAAACTATTTCTTAATCAACTTTTAAACATTTCAACTTTAGTCATCACTTGACTAAAGTTGACGTACTTATGAACTTCATTAAGGAATGTTTTGTTACATAACCAATATTTTAATTGAAATGGTGTATTTTATTCCTAAAATCAAGTGAAAAAATAAATAAATTTAAGGGTGTTACAAGTTGGTAATCAGAGCCTAAGGTTGTCTACAAAGTGTTCGGTTCAAACTTGATCGATCGTCCGGTAAGAATTAACTTCTGTTAATAAATTATGTATTATGTAAAGAATGAGAAATAAACAAATATGCATGAAAAGAGCAGTAAGCTCATTCAAATACAAGAAATGCAAAAAGCAAGAACGATTAAATCAAGTTGTGAACTTGATTGAATCAAAGCAAGAACGATTAAATCAAGTTGTGAACTTGATTGAATCAAAGCAAGAACGATTAAATCAAGTTGTGAACTTGATTGAATCAAAGCAAGAACGATTAAATCAAGTTGTGAACTTAATTGAATCAAAGCAAGAACGATCAAATCAAGTTGTGAACTTGATTGATCAAAGCAAGAACGATCAAATCAAGTTGTGAACTTGATGGAATCAAAGCAAGAACGATTAAATCAAGTTATGAACTTGATTGAATCAAACAAGTAAAGCATGTGTTATAAATGGAATGTTTAACAACTTATGTAAACATTTCAGAAATAGAGATGGCAGATGGAGGTAATGATGATGCGGTGCCAAGAGTCACCGAACAAATGAGGGAAGTGATTGCCGAAGAGGTTGGAAAGGCGATCGAAAACAGTTTGTCGGGCTTTATTGATAAAATTCAAAACACAGTTTTATCAATGGTAGAAGATAGAATCAAGAAGTTAGAAGATGATTCAAATTTAGTAAAGGAAAAGCATGGAGGACGAAAGCCTTCTTCATACAAGGAATTCATGGCTTGTAAACCACCAATATATAATGGGGAGGTTGACCCAATAGTGTGCCAAAGATGGCTAAGTGATATCGAAGGGGTATTCGAGAGGACCCATTGCGACGTAGATGACTATGTAGCCTATGGTACGGGTCAACTAAGAAGTCAAGCGAAAGACTGGTGGGATAACAAAAAGAGAGAGATCGGTATTGAAGCTGCTAAGGTCATGACTTGGGAAGAATTCAAGACGCCATTTCTTAAGCATCATAGCCCCAAAGCGGTTATGAATAAAATCAAGGAAGGGTTCATGCAACTTAGGCACAAGAATGAGACCATAGACAAGATTACGGCAACGTTTATGGATAAGATGAAGTTTTGTGACGATCTAGTGATGAATGAAGAACAAAAGATATACTATTATCATAACATGTTGAGTGCCGAATATAAGGAATTTATCACCCCTTCCAAATACGAGACCCTTACCGAGATCATAAATGCTGCTCGGGAAAGGGAAATCGAACTGATAAAGAGCATCGAAAGGGGTGAACGGAGAGCACAAGATGTAAACCAAGCCCTACTAAGAAGGCACGAACAAACGAAAGCGCAAAGAAATCCGATATGAAAGGCGGGTCGCCAAGTTGCAGGATCTGCGGGAAGGGTCATAAAGGCGAATGTCGTTACAAGGATAAGCCCTGTCCCATATGCAAGAAAACGGGACATATGGCTATATCGTGCCCAGAGAAAGTGACGGTTTGCTACAATTGTTATCGAACGGGTCACAAGAAGTCGGAATGCCCAGAACTGGTTGGAAAGAAGGATGGGCAGGAACCGAAGGGTGAAGCCCCGAAAGCAAAGGCAAGATCTTTTCAACTAACCGCCGCAGAAGCAAAGGTTGAACCTGACGTGGTCTCAGGTATATTTGCTGTAAATTCAATTCCTGCACACGTGTTGTTTGATACGGGTGCGAATAAATCCTTTGTATCATATGGATTTATTCGACATCCTTCATTTGTTCTAACAAAATTACTTGTGCCCTTAGAAGTAGAGATAGGTAATAACAAGAGCTTTATTGTTTGTGATGTATGTAAAAACTGTAAACTGAGCATTGACAACGAAGAATATTTGATAAACCTAATCCCGATGTCAATGGAAGAATTTCAAGTAGTCGTTGGGATGGATTGGCTATCTCAATACCATGCAAAGGTAGTGTGTTTTCGCAAAGAGATAAAACTAACATCTCCGAGCGGGAAACATATCACCATTTATGGCGAAAAAGGAGGCAATCCTATTGTGTGCTCAATGTTGGAAGCCCACAAGCTTATGAAGCGGGGATGCAAAGCATTTATAATATACGCTAATGAGCCTGAAAAAGAATCACGAAAGATTGGAGAGGTACCGGTAGTGCGAGATTATGAAGATGTGTTTCCGAAGGACTTACCAGGGATACCGCCTGAACGGGAAGTAGAGTTCGGGATCGAATTGATTCCGGGCGCGAAACCCGTAGCAAAAGCCCCATACCGACTCGCACCGTCGGAATTACAAGAGCTGATGTCCCAAATTCAAGACTTGCTTGATAAGGGATTCATAAGGCCGAGTGTGTCACCTTGGGGCGCACCGGTATTGTTCGTGAGGAAGAAAGACGGGAGCATGCGCATGTGTATCGATTACCGGGAGTTAAACAAACTCACGGTAAAGAACCGATACCCGCTCCCGAGGATAGATGATTTATTCGACCAACTACAAGGTGCGAACTGGTTTTCAAAAATTGACCGTAGATCGGGGTATCACCAATTAAAGGTCAAAGAAGAAGATGTGCCGAAGACGGCTTTCCGTACGAGATACGGGCATTACGAATTTCTTGTAATGTCATTTGGGCTGACGAATGCACCCGCGGCCTTCATGGACCTCATGAACCGGGTTTGCAAACCAATGTTGGATAAGTCGGTCATCGTATTTATCGATGACATTTTGGTGTATTCGAAGAGTGAAGCGGAGCATGCACATCATTTACAAGAGGTATTGGAGACACTTAGGAGAGAGAGGTTATACGCAAAATTCTCTAAATGTGCCTTTTGGCTACGAGAGGTACAATTTCTTGGCCATGTCATAAGCGCCGACGGAGTATTGGTAGATCCGTCCAAGATTGAGGCTGTGTCAAAATGGAATCCCCCGAAGAACCCTTCGGAAATTAGAAGTTTCTTGGGGCTCGCGGGATACTATAGGAGATTTATTAAAGATTTCTCCAAGATTGCGTCACCGCTAACAAAGCTAACGCGAAAGGAAGAAAAGTTCGTTTGGGGTGTCGATCAAGAAAAAGCGTTTCAAACGCTAAAAGAAAAGTTAACTCAAGCTCCGGTACTGACATTGCCGGACGGAGTTGAAGACATGGTGGTTTATTCGGATGCTTCATTGTCAGGGCTAGGTTGCGTGTTGATGCAACGGGACAAGGTAATAGCCTATGCCTCGAGACAATTGAAGATACACGAGAAGAAATATCCCACGCACGATCTGGAGTAGGCAGCGGTGGTATTTCCCTTAAAAATATGGAGGCATTACTTGTATGGGGTAAAGTGCACCATATTCGCCGACCACAAAAGCTTGAAATACTTCTTTGATCAAAAGGAGTTAAATATGCGACAAAGGCGATGGCTGGAAACGGTGAAAGACTACGATTGTGAGATACATTATCACCCCGGAAAGGCAAATGTGGTAGCAGACGCTCTGAGCAGAAAGGCGGATTACGTCCCAATACGAGTGAGGTCGATGCAACTCATGGTGACATCGGGTATACTTGAACGTATTCGAGAGGCGCAGTTAGAAGCAGTAAAAGAAGAAAATTGGAAGAAAGAAAGAATAATCGATCAATTGAAAGATTTGTCAGATGGGAATCACGGGTTGAAGACTCGATCCGGAAGGATATGGGTCCCACATACCTGTGGAGTGAAGGCACTTCTACTTAATGAAGCTCATAAATCCCGTTATTCAATTCATCCGGGTGCGACCAAGATGTATAAAGATTTGAAACAAAACTATTGGTGGCCCGGAATGAAGAGGGATGTGGCGAAGTATGTGGAAAAATGCTTGACATGTTTACAAGTCAAGGCGGAGCATCAGAAACCATACGGCAAACTCCAACCGTTAGAAATTCCAGTTTGGAAATGGGAACATATCACAATGGACCTACTAACCAAGTTGCCTAAAACGAACCGTGGTTTCGATGCCATATGGGTGGTGGTAGATAGATTGACGAAGAGTGCTCACTTCATTCCGATCCGTGAGACTTATACGTCAGAAAAGATGTCAGAGGTTTACACGAATGAAATAATAGCACGTCATGGGGTGCCGGTATCCATTGTGTCTGATAGGGATACCCGGTTCACTTCGAAATTTTGGCGGGAATTCCAAGAACAAATGGGGACTAAATTGTTCATTAGCACTGCTTATCATCCACAAACGGATGGGCAGAGTGAAAGAACAATACAAACGTTGGGAGATATGCTGCGGGCATGCATTATTGACTTCGGAGGTAGTTGGGATGTGCATCTACCCTTGGTCGAATTTGCATATAACAATAGCTATCACACGAGCATTAAAATGGCCCCGTATGAACTGTTATATGGCAGAAAATGTCGAACCCCGGTATGTTGGGGAGAAGTGGGTCCACGAGGGATAGCACCTACTGATATAATCCGAACTACAAATAAGAAAATCGACATAGTTCGGGCTCACTTGAAAGCGGCTCAAGACAGGCAAAAGGCGTATGCGGATAAAAGGAATAGGCCAATTGAATTTCAGGTTGGAGACATGGTTATGCTGAAGGTTTCCCCATGGAAAGGCATTATTAGATTCCGAAAAAGGGGGAAACTAAGCCCGAGATTTATTGGGCCATTCAGGATCACTGAACGGGTTGGTAAAGTAGCTTATCGTCTCGAATTACCCGAGGAGTTGAGTGGGATTCATAGCACGTTCCACGTGTCGCACCTCCAAAAATGTTTGGCCGACGAAACTACTCATATCCACTATGATGATATCGAGGTGGATAACAGCCTCAACTATGCAGTAAAACCAATTACGATTTTGGACCGTAAGGAGAAAAGTTTGAGGAACAAGGTGATTAACCAAGTCAGGGTCAAATGGGAGCACAAGAAAGGTTCGGACACCACGTGGGAGCCCGAAGAGGAGATGCGACATCTCCACCCAACATTATTTGGTACGTACTTCGGTTTCGGGGACGAAACCCTTTTAAGGGGGGTGGACTTGTAACACCCCGAAAATATAAAACTTTATATTAGAATTATATAAAGTATAAATAAATGAGAATTTACCAATTAGAAATTTTAACCTAGTTGGTTAATAGTTTAGAAATAACCTATAGTAGGGTTAAAAGCCACTAAATCAAATGTTGATCAAAATGGAGGGACCTAGGTTGTCAAAATTTGAAACTTGTATTACTAAGTTAGTAAAACAAAATCCAAACACCCCATTTTGAGGTGTTGGTCAACCAGGAGCAAGAAAAGGGGGCGATCCCCACTCTCAAACCCTAAATTCTGCTTAAAACTCTCAATTGGAGGAGCAAATCTGGTCCAAACGAAAATCCGAGCCTAGAATCGTGATCCTCATCGCAAGAGGATTATAAGGTATGTAAAATTTAATGAAAACTCTTAGCTTGGGATTCTCATGAATTGGGAAAAATCTGAAATTCTAGTTGCATGTTTGTCTTATGATGATTTAGGAATAACTATGGTGTTTAGAGACAAACCCTAGACAAATAGAAGTTTAAATCATAAGAAAATTTGGTGAATTCATGAATACCATTGTAGGTGGTTAATGGGTTATGTGTAAATTGATGAACACTAGGAAATAGATTGTGAATCTAGTATAATTTGACCATTTGGAAGTGATTCCAGAAAGATTTAAAGTTATCAATCATGTAAAAGGGTTGAATGATGTAAATTTAGGGCTAAATAACAATCTAGAGAATCGGTGTTTAATTATGTAAAAATCTGCCCATGAAGTGTTTGTTGAAATGCCTCTATGAGGGCTTAAAACTGAAATTCCAAGTTTAAACGCATAATCACGATGTTTAGTGTATTATGCGAATTATGATTTGAAGAGAGAGTTCTAAACATATGATAAATGAACTCAATAGGAACGGGTGCAGGAGCGTCAAGCGGACAAGCGGGTGGCGAACCACGTTTAAAAGGGCTACTTTGAAGGTATGTAACTCGACCCGTTACATTTAGTAGATTGGATGATTATTAAATGCGTAATTGGATTTTTTTTTAGAATAAGCGTCGTTTGTATTTAAGCGGTGATGTCGCTATATTGAATAATAGATCAAATTGGTTGGAACTCGTTGGTAGTCGTCACAATGGTGGATTCCTTAGATGAGCCAAACGGGTCGAATAATCAAGTATGGCATGGTTAATGCTTTGGGTTGAGATGGATTGAATCTATGATAATGGATAATATATAACATATTAGAATTGTGAGATTTAACGTATTGGCATCCTAGAAAACTAAAATCCGAGAGTTGGGTTTTAGTGTAATGACCAAACCAAACAAAAACATGAATTTCCAGGTACTACCGTAAGTTACGGTGGCACCGTAACTTACGGTAGAGATCAGGGACTTACGGTGGTTCACTACTGTTTTACGGTGGACCAAAAGATTTCCAGGTCTCACCGTAACTTACGGTGACACCGTAAGTTACGGTGGAACCAGAAAAACTTTTATTTTTCTTTTATCTAAAATTTGATGTTGGACCTCATGTTTATCTGTTGTTTAATAATGTCAAAACTAATATTTTAACGGTTTTGGTCCTAGGTGATGAGGTGGATCATATGGATGACGGTCAAGCAACGTAGAAGAACCGAACACGACTTTTGAAGCTTCCGCTGTGTTTTAACTTTACTTAGACTTAGTTAATGGGTTGTAAACTATTTCTTAATCAACTTTGAAACATTTCAACTTTAGTCATCACTTGACTAAAGTTGACGTACTTATGAACTTCATTAAGGAATGTTTTGTTACATAACCAATATTTTAATTGAAATGGTGTATTTTTTATTCCTAAAATCAAGTGAAAAAAAATAAATTTAAGGGTGTTACATGACTCATGCCAATTGGTGTCCTTTCAAATCCCTTTACCTATTTGTTAATCCATGTCCGGATTACTATTTTACTGTTTTTACTCTTTTTACCATAATTTATGGTTTCTTACCGTTCTCACTTGTTCCGACTCGCATTATATCGTGCCGGAACATCATGTTTCATTTACTTAATATACTTCATATTCAACTCTCAATCAAGTATTTTGTAATAAAAATAAAAGGTGTAAGCTTCACTTACCTCGCATCCAAACTATGCTTTTCTTTTTCCTTATTGATTCGTTTGAGCTGCCTCGTCCCCAAGCGTCCACCTAGCTCGTTAAGCGTCAAACTATCATCATCATTCACAAGGTGGTTAGATTAGTTATTAACAAATACGACTATTCCACCTTACGTATTTTCTATGTCGAAATCACTATTCGACTTCGTCATTGGGCAGTTTAACTTTCTACTAGTTAACTACCTCTAATCATATGATATCTGAAATTAATTCTACATCAACATCATATTTAGAACCCTTATCGCTTCTTATTTTGCCGAATTTGCCATATTATCCAAATATGTGTTCCACTCGAAATTCCAACACTTTAACTTTCTCTTAGGCATTATAACAAACACCTAATGAGCGTGTTTTTTATAAATTTTGAAAATCAAGTTTCATGACTAGTCATTTCACCAATTTAGCATCTTTTTTTCCAATTTAGTGTCTAGTAAACAATTCAATATCAAAACTAACTTCATAGAGTTCTATTTTCACTAGTTTGAAAATCAAAATTATAGGATTCATCATGTTTCTACAAAACTCATTAAACACACAAATGGATGATTATGATTTCATAACTTTGAACACTAATTTAACAAAATGTTGACTAGGGCTTACTCCTAGACATGATTTCATCCCTAATTTCGTTCAATCATTGGTCATGCAAGGCTAAATTTTTGATTTCATATTTTAAAAAAAAAAAAATCAAGACATAACCAAGAGATGAAATTTAACATACCTTGTGATCCCTTTACTTAGGTGATCACTAATATAAACTTGGATTTAGATTTGGGACTAATTTGGCCTTCCAATTGCTTGATTTTTGGCTAGGTAGGGTTGAACAAAGGAGTTCATTTGCTCCTGTGGAAATTGTCAACCAGAACATGCACTCAAGGTTTGTGTTTTGGTTTTGAGAGTTTTATTTAATTAAAACTTGTTTCTAGTTTGTTCCTTATGGCCCCTCTAATTCACACAAGTTACATAGAGTGTATTTTAAACAACTTCTTTATTACTACAAGACTTTTAATTAACCAGGTTATTTATTTCCTAGTTATTTTATCTTGTTCATAACCGATATTTAATAAATATATAACACCTATTTATTTTGGTGTGTTACCTAACCCGTTTCATTTTAAGTCTCGTTAACTCGGGTCTTTTATTTACTTTGTTTTCTCAAAGTATTATCCTCCTTTTAATTAATATTAGATTTATTTATTTAAACCTAATATTTACCGGGTAAATTTTCACCGCTAACGGTATTTTACCCGTTGTCAATATTAACGTGGTTCGATTACCAAACCCGTTTTTGGGGTGTTACAAGTCTACCCCCCTTAAAGAGGTTTCGTCCCTGAAACCTTATTTACGTAGTTCTTTTAATTTGGGCTAAACGAACTTAGTTTCGTTTTTATGATATTCATTCTTTCGGTGTCTTTTATGTGTAAGTCCTCACTGACCGAGGTTTTCACCTCTTATTTCTTATCCTTTTCACCTTTTTGACCGATTTGTCATTTGACCACTCAGTCGTGTTAGTCGTCAACATGCTTACTTCATGTTAATCCTATATTGACAAGCATTTTGCACAATTCATGACATTATCTTGCCTCCGTATCTGTAACAACTCTCCCCAAAACTATTATTTATTATATTATTTGTCTAATAGGAAACCCTAATTGAGACCCCCAAGTAATCCTGTATAAACCCTAGAATTTTCAGAACAATCAGAATCAGGATCAGGGCCCCTAAAATTCAGGGGGGGTAAACCCTAGTTGGTATTATCTCGACAGTTTGCTGTAGGAAACGAATTAAAGAACTCTCTCTCTCTATCCCTACCTTTTAAACACAAAACATATTATCTCATCTACTTATCTGAACAAAATATATAAGCATCACATAAAAACAAGGCATTTGAATTCTTGATGAAACAGAATGATCGAGCATCAATTTGTTATCATAAATTCAATTTTTGCCGGTTTTGAGAACCAAATCCAAGCTTAAGACCATTGGGCCAATGGAATCATGATAATTTTTTTGCCACAGTTTTTTTTTCTGTTATGCATGTACTTATGTTTTAAAATAAATCTTTTCACCCGACCCGTTCTTACCTCACTCAATTTTATTTTCCTCCACTGACTAAAATTTATAGAACTGGTACTATCAATGTTAGTAACGGATATGTAAGGCCTCCTAATCCAAGATCTCACTCAGCTAAAGCAACCAACAGGTGTGCGGAATCTACCTGATGATCAACCACTACAGATGAAACACTAGAATGCAAGGATTTGAGAGAGAAATCAAGAATACACTGAGTATTCTTGATGAAGATGAATGACGTCACTCACACAAAGCAGCCGCCAGACAAAACACAATGATTAGGGTTAGGTGCACAGAATTTCACACAGAATCGCCACCTTGTCTATTCCACATAAAGGTATATATACAAGGCAAAACCCCGACTTTCAAGACAAACTAGAAAGCCCGGACAAAACAAACTACATATAGAAAACTCTGACTTTTGTCCCTATACAAAACTCAGACAAAAAGTCCTAAACAAAAACTCAGACAAAAAGTTCCATCCTAAAACTTGGACAAAATGTCCTAGGATAAACTTGGGACTATCTTTTAGAAATGCACAATAAAGACCCTAATAAATTGGGAGACATGCACTTATCACCAAAAGTGCATTAACAAACTCCCCCTTGATCAGTG
The DNA here is from genome assembly GCF_002127325.2 of Helianthus annuus. NCBI lineage: Eukaryota > Viridiplantae > Streptophyta > Magnoliopsida > Asterales > Asteraceae > Helianthus > Helianthus annuus. The sequence goes on along the minus strand of NC_035434.2, from coordinate 125,893,154 downwards.
CATGGTCTTCATTGGTCTTGAGATCTTCAAACCCTTTTTGAGAAGCTGCTTCCTGCCCAGACCTTGTTCTTCACACAGAACTGAACCACCTTGATGAACTGGTCCGCAAGAACACGATCTTCTTCATTGTATTTTAGGGGCAGGCGCCGAAGCTTCTTCAGATGTGCTTCCCTCAGGTTTGCAAGCCAAATTGGATCCAGAATCTTAGCAATCTCCTCCGTCACTTTCTTTTCAGTAATCACGGCTTCCCCAATCTTCCCATCGAGATACCAATAACCAATATTGTCGAATTTATTGAGATCGAACTTTCGCATAGGAATTTTACGAAGGCAACTCGCTGGAGGGTAAACCATTTTCCATTCTTCTTTACCAGTGAACTTGTTTAGATACTTAACTCCTCAACCGACTGCTGGCTTGAACAACTTCCACTTACTCTCACGACTCTCAGCAACGAGATGAGGAATCAATCCTCTGATACTGGAAACATTTGTATGGTTGTTGAGATCGAGTTGAGCAATGTGATGAAGATCACGTGCTGGAAGAGTCTGAAGATCTTTAGCCCTTGGCCTGAAGTACTGAACCCCATCGGTCCTTTTGAGCATTACCAGGCCGTGCTGCTCATCGAAATCCCAACTACGAATCTGTCCCGAGTACTCACCTTTTGTGGATAAGTACCTCTTCCTTTGAGTGTCATCTAGAAGATTCCTAAACCATTTGTGAGCTGCCACACTGACTTCTTCGGGAATTCGTATAGGATTATATATTTCTTTGGGCATTTCACAGCCAAACACAAAGCTTCTGATAACATCGCTGTTGACCGGTAAGGACTCATACTCAATTATCTTCCCTTTCGCAGTCTCAATGAAACTGAACTTACCAGCCAAGTCGTCGTCGGTTCGCCAATCTTCAAACATTTCCTCAACCACTTCACCAGCTCCCAAAACCAATTCAGCAGCAGGATCTCCATCAGAAACAGAAATGGCACCTGCATCAGCCTCTACAGGGCCCTTATCTCCCCCTGCAGCTGCACCTGAGGACTCCCCCTCAACATGAGTCGGAGTTGCAGCTTCAGGAGCACGTACGCTCCTTGACTGCTCCCCCTGCTTCGACGCGTTGGGATCCTTGTCCTTGTCAAAATAGTCTCTGATTTTCTTTAGTTCATCCATCTTGCACTTAGCCTGAACCTGAAAATCCGAAGCCGAAATCTCCCCCTGAGCAGCAAGGAGTGATACGAGATCTATCACAATCCCGAGAAGTCGATCCGTAGTACTAACCAAGGTCTGTTGTCGAGCAGACGTCGATGCCTCTTGAGTTATGAACTTACCCAACTGAACACTCTGATCCTTGGTTAGACGAAAAAGCTGAGCCATCTACTGGTCTCGTTCTGCATCCCTTTTCTTCAAGAAGTCAATTTCTTTCTGCTGCCTAGAAAACTGAGTCTTGTGTTGAACCATGACCTTTGGCTGCATCGCGAAACTTGTCACGAACAAACTCCTGAAAGTTCTGTTCTTGACCTGAACCTGATGGTCTCGAAGCAGAAACAGTAGAAGATCTAGGAGGTCTTGAGCCAGACGGCTGTGCCCTGGATGGCCTAGGACCTGAGGATGGCATCACTGGAGAATGCAGAGAACCTTTCTTCGGTCACACTGCTGGCGGACGCGGACCAAAAGCGACCTTCGGACCAGTTTGCCGTGTCTCTGATGTTGGCAAATCAGTAAGAGTACTAGGTCGCGGTGGTAGAGAGGAACTTCCTGATAAGGCAAACACATTGCCCGTAACCGTTTGAGATGATAACGACTCAAATAGCGGTACTACAGGAATCAGAGACGACATAATCGGCACTACTGGTTGAGGAGAAGTAACCATACTGGTAGCTTCCACAAAAGAAGTGAATGGAAGCGAGGAAGACAGTGACGGGAGAGCTATAGATAACTCCATATTAAGAAGACCTCTTGAGTCTGATGGAGCAGAACTGGATGTAACCGTGACTGAAGCAACCATCGGACTTGAAGACTAAAGATCCGAAACAGCGACACGTTGTCGCTTATATGTCCTGAGAGGAACTGGTACACGAACAGTATCAGAAACAGGACGTCGTCGGTCTTCATCATCATCATCAGAAGAGGACGAGCTACACACAATTGAATCTAAATCATTTGCTTTGTCATTCCAGCTAGCTAAGCGAATACTCCAATCGGAAGAGGGACCGAGAGAAGCAACCTTCGCTCGAAATAACTCAAGCTTTTCTCTTTCGGAGGGTGGAAGACGATTTTGAAGTTCTTTCATTACTAAACTAAGGTATTGTCTTTCGGATGGCATATCATCAATGGATTCATCCACAATAACTTCCTCCATAGGACGTTTCTCTTTGTCAACTGTACGGGAGGACGGACACGCATCTAAAGCAGCATCAAGCTCTAAAATCACATCATCAGTTTCTACAGCAACCCCTGTTGCCGAAGACGTAGAAACTGAAGCTTGAACAGACACAACTTCTTGAATAGAAGCAACAACAACTGGTTCCGAAATCACTGGTTCATGAACGGGTTCAGGTTCCGGAAGATTAACCGGTGGTTGTTGAAGATCAACCTGAGGTTGAACAACCACGGGCTCTTGAGCATTTCCAACAAAGATTTGATCAACACCATCTCTAATGTTTAACCAATTCGGATCGAATTCTGGATTGTAGTTGCCTTGAAGAATAGCACCAACAAGGGAGTCGGAACTGGACGTGCATCAGTCCTTTTGGACTCGTTAACCCTTGCACAATCAGTGAAGATACGAATAGGCATTGGTGCTTGAGCGTAGGCAGGTAAAGTTCCTTCGAACGAAAGATTCGGCAACAAATGTCGAAAAATGAGACAAAGGAATCGAGGATACAGAATCATCAAACGCTTGTCATTTGCCTTCAGACCAATCTGGTGTTTGAGAGCATGGAGAATCATCAGTGAGAAGTTATACGGCTGGTTGTAAGTCAATCCAATCATCGCAGAAAGAAGATCATGACACATTGTATCAGTTCCCGATTTTCGTGGAGACAGACACTGCATTAACACATGAAAGAAGTATCTCCACTGCCCAATAATCAATGCCTTGTAGATCTCCTTCTTAGTAAAAGAACCAACATAGCCGAAAGATCTAACTCCACGTTCACGGATTTGACGCACATAGCACGTGTTTCCATGATCTAAATCACCAAAACGGAGAGCCGCATGAATAACTGCCTCCGTGATAACAATAGAACTTCCAGAGACAGTAGCTTCGATAGATTCATCAACAATCCGAGCCGTACGCCAAAAATCATCAATATATGCTTGTACTTGGTGAATATTCTCTGAAATCGCGAAACCAATTCTTGAATTTCGAAGAAAAGGTATAATATCAGTATATTCGGCTCCACCACGAACGTTCTCATTTAGCAAGGCAATTTGATTATGATTACGATGAAACTCACGAACTGGACGAGGTTGTTCTGCCATTACTGTTGAAAAACAAGCCAAAAACGAAACACATGCATCAGATATAAGTGCAACAGCAGGAAGATAAGAGCATGCAATTTACACACAGTGAACTTCAATATTCAATTGTTTGGCGAACTTACTGTCACTCAGTTAAACACATATTTAAAACATGAAAGAAATAAACCTGACTGTTTGATAAAACTCGGAATAACCAGTTAAAAATCAAAACTTCAGAGCATTGAAAAAGAAATTCGGAAACATTGTTTCTTGTTTAAAACTCGGACAAACCAAAAACTCTGAACCTTTTCAAAAACTCGGAATACAAAAAAAATATTAACAGTCAATGTCACACCCCCAAACTACCACCTAGGGAGTATCCCTGTTAGGCGTGCGACGACTAGCAATGAGCCACCAATTACATTGAATCACAAGTTTGAAATAAAGTTCCATTATTTAATAATACTGAAATCCCAAACATAAGTTATCCAAAAACCATAAGTTCAGCGGAAGCGTTAATGTATCATAATATAAATGTTATCCAAATAATCATAGCAAATAAATGTCTGATAAATAAATCCATCAAAGCAACCATGACCACTCTTCCCCCCTCCAGCCAGCAAGTTCTTGTTTCCAAGTACCTAACGACCTGCGAGCATGTAACAAGTGTATCAGACAAAGCTGGCGAGTCCACAGTTTAAGAAAACGTTTATTACCAGTTGAATGTAAAACAGTTCAATAACCAATGCAAGTAATATTGTTAATATCTCAATTCCGAACAAGACGGCTCCTAAAATACATGACTGCCCTTCCCACGTACTCCTATCTAGTACTGGGCCACGACTGGGTCATTAGTTCACATCCGTCCTCTCTAGGAGCGGTGTGAGGGTGCCAAACCTAAGTAGCGCTACCAACTAATACCCGTTACCCTCCAGGTAACATAATAAGGGACTTACAAAAATGATAGGTGAGAATATTAACCAATATACCTGTTTTTACCCAAACCACTGACTGTCCCCAACCACTGGGACGCATGCTCGGATGTAGTGAACTCACCTTTGATTTGCTCGGTTGATTTAATTACTCGCTTAACAAAAGTGGTCGACCAAGCCCTATGATAGTTGCACGTGTAACAGTCAGTTTCCATACAAGTAAATCACATAGCCATATGCGTATTCTAACCATCAGTACACAAGCAAGCAGGTTTTGTGTTTCGCATACATAAACAGTAATTCAGTCGTACACTCTAATGTGCAACTCATTAACACATAATTCGATAATATAAAGGTTCCGTGTAAGTGTGCGACTCGGCATATGTAAAGCCCATTTGTACTTGAAGCCTAAAGGACTGCGTGGTTCCTGTTTTAGTGTGTGACCGAGACTAGAGTGTGTGACCCAACAACATTACCCGGCCCGTTAACGTATAAAATCCGAATGTAGTGTGTGTGGCCTACCGGAGAACAGCCCACACATCAAGTTACATACTCCTTAAATCATAGCAAATCGGTTTCACCAACCATGTTACCAGCGATCTAAACCTGACAATTCACATGGCTTCCATCTAACTTGTACTAATTTTCTATCACATCATGAGGTCATCGGTCCCACCACAACATATTGAGATCAATTATAATGGATGGCATGTGCATAAACACCTTAATTCATTATGTCAATTCATATGAATTTCATATTCAGAATCATCAGACCTATCCCCTAGATGCCTTATACATATTACCAAACAAATACATCTAGTTTTCAATTATTACACAAGGCATCACTTCTCATTTATTGTTCATGCAATGCTACTGACAACATCCTTAAACAATTATATTGTTTGGTTTCACACCCCCCATGGCCGCCATTCTAGTTCCAGGTCAACAGGTCACTATGATTACCCACACTATTATGTTTCATATGGCCACTTCTTCAATTATTATTGGACCAACTAAACCATTGATATACCAATTCCCCATACATTCATTTGATTTTATTAAACATATATTACATCATAACCAACATTGTCAGTCATGTGACTTCCTGGTGGGGCCGATTTGAGAGACTATAGAGCCTAGCGGTTTTGACTTGGATATAAACGTACATCATTAATCAAAACTACCTATAATACAATCGCACATCAGATCACATGTAATTGAATCAATCATATTGCATCCCAACTAATCATCATCATACAAACAACCAGCAATCACCTCACTGTATACTCGACATCACATAAAATCATACATAAATAATATCATACGTAAATTAGTGTCACAGTGAAGAACCACTAACCGAGAGTTCGCCCAAACAAGGTGTTATCTCAAGGGGAAGGGGTCTGCTATGCCGTCACCACTCAGAAAAAGAGGTAGGGTTTGGTTTGTTGTGTGCATTACCAGTTACGTACACATAAGTATATAGATAAAGAGTTTGGGCCAGTAGTCTAATTAACCACAACAGTAATATATGGATTAAGAATTTGGGCCATTACTCTAATCAACCAAAACAATAATATATACAAAAGAATTTGGGCCGCTAGTCTAATAACAAAACAATGGTTCCGGAAGGGTTTGGGCCGGTTTTATCCATTGAACACAACAGGGTTCGAGGTATAAAATGCGTACTTATGTGATGAGGGGCACACGTGAGTTCTACGTATATGATCCGGCCCTAATTCTCCTATAAGGTTCACTTACTAAGGCCCGTTTTACTACGTTCGCACACATAAAGTAGTCGGGTGCATAAGTCCATTGAACGATATCAAATATACAACTTGTACACCTAGCATTTAATGACACACACGTGCGACTGAATAAATCTTGCATGTCCATGAAATAAAAGCAATTGGATGTACGTCAAAGGTTGCAGGATTTGAGTAATGCTAACCTTGGTAATACGGGTTGTCACATCATCCCCAACTTGAAAGAAATTTCGTCCCGAAATTTGACAAGTAAACACAAAAGAATGAAGTGAGAATTCAAGGTTGTTGCGGATTTTGCTCAGGTGTGACAGTCAACATGTCAAAACTCGGAAACACATTATGTGTCAAAACTCAGTATAGTTGCTGTAAAGGTCAGACATACTAAAGAAGGACTTCAAACTCGGAAACCATGTAATTGTACTGCAAAACTCGGACACAAAACGCACAAGAAAAACTCGGAACCTTTTAGTTACACTGCAAAACTCGGACAACTCGGACATTTGATACTAAAAGAAACTGTTGCAACAGTTTAAAAACTCGGACTTGTAAAAATTCGGATTTGACTTATAATTGACTTAATACTCGGAACATTTACTGTAAACTTGGACAGTTAACTTCATGAAAGATTACTCGGAAAAATACAGAGCCTCGAACAAACGTGGAACATTAACTGGTTAACACTCAGCTGAAAAACTCAAAAGAAAACCCAAACAAAACTCGGAGATACTGTTTGTCAGTTTATGAGACTCGGACATTCTTGTTTTACAAAGAAGTTTCAAAACTCGGAACTATGCTCAAAACTCTTTTAAAAATCGGAGTACAGACTCTTTAAAACTGGGAATGTTAACTTGATCATTGAAACTCGGAGACTACCCTTGTTTAAAACTTCGGAAGAACAGACCAACTGAAACAAAATCTTAAACTTAAATTTTGAAGCCTCGGAACACAGAACTTTCAAAAACATCGGACACTGTTAACTGTTTTAAAACTCGGAGATCTAAACGAACAACCGATTTAAAAGAATTCGGAAAGCTTGAACAAGAACTCGGAGCGATGAGAGTTTTAAATGTTAAATCTCATCATTGACTCAAAGGTTTTGATCTCTCCGAACTTACGGAGGAGAAAAAGTTTGAATCTCAAAGAACTTAACATAACGAGCAAGAACACCCCTTTCATTTTCATGATGGATCAAAAGGTCAAATATTCAAATCTTCTTCATCTTCTTCCTAAACACAATCAAGTTTCGCGCCAAGAACATATACTAAAATCATACAAACAAGTAACACTATTTGTCTAACCAACCAATTTGAAACACACATACACACAAACTTTCAACCAAACAAAGCTGAAAAACACTTCAATCAATCAATTTCCTTCAAAATTCATGAAACCCAACCTCAAGAACACCAAGTTCTTGAAGCCAAACACAAAAGCCCCAAATTTTCTACAAAACCCTAACTTCAAGAATCTTCAATAACATCACATAATATCAACAATTTGTAAGAAATCACAAAGATTCAAGCATGAATTCATCAAGAAACATGAACACTAAGTTCAAATCAAGCCCTAGAATTCAAAAATCTTACCAAATATGAAACCATGGAGATGTAAAGGTTGTAGAAACACATACCTTGAAGAGGACTTGATGTTCTAATCACAAAGACAAGAGATTTTTCAAGATGAATGTAGAGGTATGGAGGATGCAATGAAGGTGCAATGAAGGTTTGGAAGGGGAAGGCTCTCTGAGGATTTTAGAACAAGAGAAATAAGAGAGGAATGAGATAGAAGAAGGAAAACATCGGACTTAAAGGAGGTGTTAAAGTGTTTCACGGTTTGAGATAGAAAACTCGGACCCACGAAGTGTTGAACAGTCGGACCGAAGAGGGTGTTAAACGTCAGACCGCAATTATTAATTTAATTTGATTAATTTTTTTTATAAAGGTCGGACCACGTTATTTGAGTTAGAAATCGGACCAAGTTAATCATTAAAAGTCGGACAGCGTTTTTGTTTTAAAGAAGTCGGACCATGTTTAAAAAATCGGACTAAGCTAACTCACATTTCACTTATACCCCTAAACTTCTATTGACTCAACAACTTTGACCTAAAAATTGTGAAGCTTTCAACAACAACCTTTTTTTTTAAATTCAGAAACACGAACACATCGAGATGGAAAAACTTTTACTGCTTGGATAAGAATTTATCGACTTCCTTACCTGATGAAATTTTCTCACACACTTAGATGAATCCCACGCGACCGAGTTTTTGCATGAGAAAACTTATTTTAAACTTACCGAACTTGATATTTAATATCTTATTGAGTTATTTTCACAACCCTAGAGTGTTCCAAATAAGATAACTCGCACATAGAAACAAGAAAGCAAAATCTTTTTGTGATTTTTCAAAATTTTTTTACTGAATGGAAATTAAACCTACGAACGTATTTACACTAACTATCTTTTTGTGAAATCGGAGCAAAGGAATCATATCGGTTTTACTGTCAGTACCCAACACAAGAACCATAGCATTTTAGCTTTAATCTTTTAGAATGATGTTGACAGTTCAAGACGTTCAACAGTATTGTGGTCCACTTAAGTTTTAGCACGCTTTCGAACACTGTTTTCGAGATATAGAATTAAGTGTATTAAAAGCTGACAGTAACTATGTTTACCCACCTCAGAATATACTCCCGTATCAAGGTATGCGCGAGAGATCATCTTACTGGTGAGTATACCATTTATCATCTGTTTTTGACGTATAAGCTAATGTGAGATACTCACTTATTTGGAATTGAAAACAAGTCCTTTGTGATAGAATCACTTATTGAGGAGGAACTTGAATTTCAGATGCAAAGGGCACAGGAGCAAGTCCGTGAACAGGTTAGTACCATCGTACAGACAAAGAGACGAACTTGACTCCCGCATAATTTTGTGGGACATGTGATTGTTAATCACTTATTTGGGTCGAATGCATCATGTATTAAGGATATTTACACGTATGTATGGTATCATGGAAGATCTAGACTTGTGTCCCCGTTATTTTCAGTAAAAGAAACAACCACGATACCCAGATGATAAACAGCATAAAGACCACGTATCTCAGAACCTCGGCAATCTATCAAATGAAATTACGGTACCAAGACCATATATCCGAGAGATGCGCCACACGAGTTACGCAGTTCCTTATGTTTATATACCAAAAATAGGTTCTTATTTACGCGTAAAACCTACCGAAGCAACGTATGATGAAGCTGGCACAGTTAACGGTTCATTTTATGTATATAACCATAGACCTGCACCAGATACGACTAACCGATGTACGATCATTTCCCTTATATCTCAACACGACTTCATTTTAAATTTTTCAAATGTTTTTGTATCTTTCTGAAATTTATCCTACAACTAAGTAAAATATTTTTGGAGTTTTTCAATTTTACGAAAGCGGTAAGAACTGTACAGAAAAGATAAAATAAAGTTTCTATGCGAGTTTAGAAAGCATTTTACTCTGGGTTGATCATGCCAATCACTCGGACCAGATTTTCAAATCTAGCCCTATCGAATGTTTTCGTAAACAGGTCGGCAAGATTATCCAAGGTATCTACCCTAACCACTTCTATTAAACCCTTCTCAGCACAGTCGCCAATAAAATGATGCCTAACATCTATGTGCTTAGTGCGTGCGTGATTTACTGGATTGTTTGTTATGGAAATGGCAGAGTTGTTATCTACAAGAATAGGAGTTCGAGTAAAATTCAAACCGTAGTCCCTCATTTGCTGCTGAATCCACAAAACCTGAGCACAACAGCTTGAAGCAGCAATGTACTCAGCCTCGCACGTGGATAGAGAAACGGCAACCTACTTTTTGCATTGCCAAGAGACAAGACGATTTCCAAGAAGTTGTGCGCCGCCAGAGGTTGACTTTCTGTTCATCCGGCACCCTCCGAAATCTGCGTCAGCATACGCCATCAAATCCAGACCACCTTCAGCTGGATACCACAATCCAAGCCTAGGCGTCCCTTTCAGATATCTGAAAATACGCTTGACTGCTTTCAAGTGAGACTCCTTCGGAGTTGATTGGTACCTAGCACACAAACAAACAGAGAACATAATATCTGGTCGTGAAGCAGTAAGATACATCAATGAACCTATCATTGCTCGATATAGAGTCGGATCCACTTCAGGATCTTTCTCATCATCGGGTGAAAGCTTGAGATTTTTCGGTAGAGGCGTGTCATAGGGTAAGCTATCTTCCAATCCAAATCTTTTGAGAATCTCGTGGACATACTTTGTCTGATGCACGTACGTCCCGGTTTTTTCTTGACTCACTTGAAGACCTAAAAAGAAGGATAACTCGCCCATCGCGATCATTTCAAATTTGGACTTCATCACCGCTTCAAACTCACGACACAATTCTTCTTTTGAAGAACCAAAGATTATGTCATCAACGTAAATTTGCACAATCAGAAAATCTCCCCCTTTCTTCAAAATGAACAGTGTGGAGTCAATCGCACCACGCGAGAACCCATGCTCCAAAAGATGCTTTGACAACGTCTCGTACCATGCTCGAGGGGCCTGATGGAGACTGTAGAGAGCCTTGTCCAACAAATAGACCTTGTTGTCTAACCCTGGAGCTTCGAAACCCGGTGGCTGGGACACATACACAGTTTCATGCAATTTTCCGTAAAGGAAGGCGCTTTTCACATCCAACTGATAGACTTTGATACGCATGTGTGCAACAAAGGCTAGAAACAAACGAATAGCTTCCAGTCTTGCCACCGGTGAATAAACTTCGGTATAATCAATCCCTTCCTCTTGATTGAAGCCTTGAACAACCAACCGTGCTTTGTTTCTGACAACGACACCCTTATCGTCTTTCTTGCACTTGAAAACCCATTTCGTGTTGATCGCATGTTGGCCCTTTGGAAGATCGACCAAATTCCACACTTTTAACTTGCCGAACTGAGCTAACTCTTCTTGCCTCGCCTCACACCAAGAATTATCCTTCAGAGCCATTTGATAGTTCTTCGGCTCTATCTGAGAGATAAAACGTTCATGCAGGCTAAGATTGTAGATTTCTTCCTTCTTGATAGCAGAGAACAGACATTGCATTTCTGAAATACTTCTTCGCGTTTGCACTCCCGCGTTTGGATTCCCAATAATATTATCAACAGGATGATGAATATTTGTTCTTGGAACTGGGATTGCCGGAGCTTGAAGATTGTTTCCCAAATTCGATTGAATCTCCCCCTCAGCATTTGCATTACTACTAGAAGCTTCACCATTACCAGAAGACGCATCAACATTGGGATATGCTGAAAAGTCAACGTATAGATCTCCACTTGTAGTTTGAGGAGTTGCATTGGGGATCTGCTCAGCAACAACATCATTTACGGTCGAAGAATCAGCGACTGGAACATTCGAAGACACATTAGTAGGAATACTTGCTCTCCAGCTCGCATCCACTTCATCTTTGTTCACAAGATGTGTGTATACAACCTCCGAATCTTCTTCTGAAACATCAGGAAGATCAAATGAATCAAATAATTTATCATAATCATAATCTCTTTTGGGACCAAATTCAGACGGTGGAGGATCGAAACTCAAAGGAGTTATATCAAACACGATCTCCACTGTTCGCTTATTGATGTTATAAACGCGTTTGTTTGGAGTTCCATTGGCATAACCCAAAAAGAACCCAATTTCACCAACTTCCCCCATTTTTGGAGTATCTTTGGTGCGTTTGATAACACATTTAATCCCAAAAGGCTGAAAACCAGATAGGTTCGGTTTCCTGTTTTCAAGCAATTCATAACAAGTTTTATCTTCTCTTTTGACAGTAAGCACATGATTTAACACATAACATGCAGTGTTTACCGCCTCGGCCCAGAAGAAAATTGGCAATTTTGATTCAGAAAGCATAGTGCGGGCCGCCTCAATCAGGGTACGATTCTTCCGTTCTGCAACTCCGTTCTGTTAGGGAACATATGGAGCGCTGAACTGATGAATTATTCCCATTTCCCGACATAACTCATCCATATACTGATTCTTAAACTCAGTGCCGTTGTCACTTCGGATTTTCTTAATAGGAAGTGAATAATTTTTCTCAAGTTGTTTGAATAAGTCTCTTAAAATACTAGCAGTTTGATCCTTTGTTTTTAAGAAAAATACCCATAAGTAACGTGAGAAATCGTCAGTGACAACTAAGCAATAAGACATCCCACCAATGCTAGCAACATGGATCGGGCCGAAAAGATCCATGTTAAGCAATTCAAGTGGTTTTTGGATCGAGTTAGCTGTTTTTGGTTTATGAGGCTTTCATTTGATTTTTCCTTTTTCACATGATTCACATTTGTTGTGCATATTGAAACTACGTAAAGGAACCCCCAACACTAAGTTGTTTTTCACTAAGTGGTTCATTTTTCGCAGATGCGCGTGGCCCATTCTCCTATGCCAGAGATACGATTGATCTTCAGTCGCCTTTGAAAGTAGACAAGTCACTGGAGCAGATGAGTTAACCAACGGGCGCATGTCCGTGACATATGTGTTATTCACCCTTGGAGCCCTCATAACGATCCAATCTTCAGGAACAACAAATCCCAGACGCAAGACGAAGCAAGCTTTATCAGTGAAAAGCGTCGTGTACTTGTTATCACAGATTTGAGAAACCGACATCAAGTTATGCTTCAGTTCTTCAACGTAGTTCACTTTATGCAGCGTGATTTTTCCATTTGACACAGAGCCTTCACCGGTGATGTAACCTCCCTTTTCACCGGCAAAATTCACATAACCTCCACGGAATTGTTTAAAATTGTTCAATAACTCTTTATTTCCTGTCATGTGTCTGGAACAGCCACTATCGATATACCAAATATAGATAGCCCTCTTCAGGTGCTCCTACACTCCCCAACAAAAATTTAGTTATGGGACCAAAGCCATGATGGTCTTGGGTTGTCCTGATTCGTCAACATAAGAAAACTCTTTGAAATAACCATCATCGCCTCTGTGTCCACCATTTCCATTTCGGAAATTGTTGGAATGAGTCCCTGCATATCGTGGATTATACGGAGTTGACGATCTGTTGGTATAACCAGAGTTTCCATACCCTCGGCTTCCATAGTTTTGGTAGCTGTAATTTTGATTCCTGGGTGGCTCAAAATTCCTACCAAATCTAGGAGCATCTTCGTGTCTTGAGAATGATCGTGGATGATTATCCGAATGCGGTCTTTGATTTGGAAATCGGGGGGGGGGGGGGGGTGACGCATTTCGATCATTGACGAATCTGTTCTGTGCATGAGGTCTAACATAGTTGTTGTTCGGACCTCCAGAGCGTTGGTCATTCTCAACTCCTTGGAAAGTAACATGATTTTGTCGTCTGTGAGGGGTTTTCTCACGAGTATCATGTCTTTGAGATACATTTTCTGATCTGTCCCCATGGTTAATAACAACGGGTTTCTCCTCTTGATCCTGATTTTATTTGTGATTTAACATTTGGTTTGACAACTGGTTTTACTTCTTGTTTAATCACTTTGTTTTTCTCAACCTTCTGATTTTTACCATTTTTCTTCTCAACATGAACTGCTTCATTTTGTGGTTTTTCAACAAAAGGTTTCCTTTGATTAGGATCAACAAGAGATTTACCCCTGTCATCTGGACAGTCTGCTGCTAAGTGTCCTTTCCCACGACACTTATAGCATTTGCGAATTTTCGCAGCATTCTTTGGACGTTCCTCATGATCGGTCGAAGATGATGAGGCGTTGGTGGAATTTTTCAAAATTTGGTTCACAAACTGAGAGTTGGAACCAGTTTCGATTTTTACTTCTTCTTTGACAAAATCTTCCTTTTTAACAAACTCAGTTTTAGGGACATTTTCAAAGCCTTTTTATTATTCCCACGTGACTTTCGTTTTGACTTCTCATTTTGAACTTGATTGAAAATTTCCAAAATCTTATTACTTATCAAATTTTCAATGTTTTCAAGATTCACCTCATTTTTCTTTGAAACTCCATTCATCTTCGACTGATCTGAGTCAGTAACTTCATCTGGCTCAGATTCTGACTCACTTTGCGGTTCAACCGTCAGAGGAGTCTTTGGCACAAAATTTGCCAATTCAGGGTCAATGCTTGGCATCGATGTATAGTTATGGTTTACCGGAGGAGGCACCTTAGTATAACCAATGCCGAACATTTCTTCCTCAGATTCTTTGAGACGTTGGCTGTTAATACAGAAATTCATCACTTCGGATGAATCCCTGAACTTTTCAATCTTTCGTTGCAAATCTAAAATCAGATTATCTTTTTCCAAAATGATTTTGTTCTTTTCCAAAAAACAATTTTGATTCATTTCAAGTTCAGATTTTAATTCCTGATTTCTAAGATTTCCCTGAGCCACAAGTCTCTCAAATTCAGAGATATCATTTTTCAGCGCTTTTATCTTAATTCGGTGTTCTTTATCCGAATTAGACAAAACAGCAATGAGTTCTCTGGATTTTTCTAAATCTGCAATTAAGTTTGTGTTATGAAGTGCATATCTATCAATCTTAGTCAAAAACTCAACACATCTAGCACATCGCTTATCTACAGAAGATGATTTTACCTCAATGCCAGCCATGAATGCACAAGCCTCGTTTTTTACGGAGTTTTCTTCCAACCTTTTAGCTTCCGCATCCGCAAATTGCTGCATTTCAGCTGTGGAGATGTTGAATTCAAAACGTTCTCCCTGTTCTCCATCTTCTGTCTTGTTAGACTTTTCAACGGTCTCTTCAATCGAGGAATCTTCATTCTCAGCAACATTCCCCGAATCCAAATCTTCCCCAAGAACCTCAGCTACAACCGCAAGCTCCTCAATACTAGTCTCTTCGACAACCTCGTCATACACTTCTTCGTTCACAATTTCTGCTATAAATGCTTGTGACACAATTGCTCCTGAGATGTCTTCCAAAGCACAACCCCAGTCATAAGGCTCAGTCACACTCTGTAGAGGTTGAGCCACCATAGCATTGTTTGTCAAAGGTGTAAGACTTTCAGACCCACTTGAACGAGCACTTGAGTTAGAGGCAGCAGTTGATGCATTGTTGTGAGGTCTTGAATTATTTCCTCGGGAGTTGTTGTATCTATCTGATCTTTCCATCTTCGGCTTTCGACAATCACATGCGAAATGCCCATAGATACCGCAGTTGTAACATTTTACTTTTGACATGTTGACTCCCATTCGAGTCTTTGTCTGACCTCCTATGAACTTCCTTCCCGTCTTTAACAGAAACTTCTTCGCTCTACGGACTAGCAGTGCCATATTGAGTTGTAGATCAAGTTCTTCCATTTCGTCTTGATCTATCTGATCAAAGTCCTCATCGAGACTTGACGGTTCAACGAGTTTCCCTAGACAGAAGTTCTCGTAGGCAGTCATGAAGGACGCCAACAGACTCATATTTTCTTCAATCAACTTCAAACCGCTTGCATCTATCTTAGGAATGTTCAAACTTGTTCCTTGAGATTTCTGAGCTCCACTAGAAGAGTACATCCCTTGATTGGAATTGGTTGTTCCACTTGAACTAACCCTGTTGCTTATAAAGGCGTGTTCACTTGCAGAACCTTCATTCTCCGAATACAAAGCAACACCGACTCCACTATTACTACCCTTCTCTATTTGTTTCGAAGCCTTATATAACTGAGGATCCTAGAGCTTCTCGAAATCAGATGCTTGATCTTCCATATTCCAGGCATAACCCTTCAGCTTTTGAACAACTTCTTCCAATGAGAGCTCCTCATAGAGAACACCCTCTCTAATCAATGCGGTGTACATATTCCATTCTCTGGGAAGACAATTCAGAAACTTCTCAACCTTCTCAAATTCAGTGTAGATACCTTCTTGGCTTCTATCAAGTTCGCTCAACAGATGATAAAATCGGTTCACAGTATCATCAAATGATTCATTCTTTAACGCTTCAAACACAACGAATTGAGTCTTCAATTTTTCGAGTCGTCGTTTCTTGTAAATTGCATTTCCTTCATATCGCTCGACCATGCTATCCTACAACTCCTTTGAGCTATTTCTTTTACGGAACGTATGAAGTATAGATTGTGACATTGCCATTGTTATCATTGACATAACTTTCTCTTCACAGTCAAAAAATCTCTTCTGTTCGTCAGTGAGCGCCAAATACGTATCAATCGTCAACGTACGTACTAGAGTAGCTCCACATCCTTTAACAATACACAACCAGATTTTGATGTCTTTTGCTCGTACATATCTTTCGAAACGCTCCTTCCACTCAGGAAAATCAAGCTCGTTTATCAACAAAGGAGGTTTGTCGTTACTCCCTACCTCAGCATTGTGCTTGAGGTTTTGCACCATTGCAGTCAGATTGTTGTTTGCCATTTCAAAAAACAACAGTAGGCTTCCAAGCAAGAACTGTGTTACAGAGAAGATTTTCTAAGTCCAAACTCGGAGAGAAAACACGGAGTGAAGTGTCTGAGGTTTAATCATAGTGTGAAACCCGGATCACAAAACCTGAAATAAAACATAAACATAAACAGAAAACTCGGACACTACACAGTTAGTAACTTAAACTCAGACCACCTAACACAAAACACAAAGTTCTGACTAGATAAAATACGAACTCCACTAACAATATTATAAAATTCGGACACTCAAGTAGAAACTCGGACATAAGAATTCGGACACCATTCAAGTTAAAATTCGGAATCTACCACTCACTTTAAAAAATCGGACCTATGTAACTCAGAATTCGAAAACTCTTAAAAATCGGACTAGATCAAATCTAAAACTCAAACACTACTAACATCTTAAAAGTCGGACCTAATGGTAACTATATATAAAATACTCGGACTCTATTAATTAATTACTACGAAATTCGGACATAAACAAAGAGTCGGACTAACTTATGTAAAAATCGGACTACCTTATAACTAACAGTAAACTCAGACACTAAAAATAAGACAAAAAAATCGGACTCTAAATCTATGTTAAAATTCGGACTAACTAGAAATAGTAAATAGAGGTTGAACTACGAACTACTACTAAGAAACTCAGACTCTAAATAACTCTAAAAAAAATTCGGACAATGAACAAAGGTCGGACTGAATGATTTGAAACTCAGAACAAGTCTCAAAACTCAGAAGAAACCAATCTCCGGACTATCTCCCCGGTGTGACTTCACACTGGTTCAACAATACCCCGGAGACACAAACACAGAATTTAAACCACGGACAAAGCTTCCAAAGATCAAACTCAGAATCTTTTTCAACCTTCAAACTCTGTATGAACAAGAAACAAAACCCTTGTAAAACCCAGATGAAGAACAACACTAAAAGTCACCAAACTACTCAAAATCCATCATCAAATCACTAGATATGAATGAAGAATCATGAATAAAACACAAAAACTCACTAAACACTCACTAAACCCTATCAAAGATTGAACTTTTCTCACAAAAACCTTCAAACTAAGAAACACCTACAGTAGTATGAGCACACTGCTCTGATACCACTTGTAAGGCCTCCTAATCCAAGATCTCACTCAGCTAAAGCAACCAACAGGTGTGCGGAATCCACCTGATGATCAACCACTGCAGATGAAACACTAGAATGCAAGGATTTGAGAGAGAAATCAAGAATACACTGAGTATTCTTGATGAAGATGAATGACGTCACTCACACAAAGCAGCCGCCAGACAAAACACAATGATTAGGGTTAGGTGCACATAATTTCACACAGAATCGCCACCTTGTCTATTCCACATAAAGGTATATATACAAGGCAAAACCCAGACTTTCAAGACAAACTAGAAAGCCCGGACAAAACAAACTACACAAGAAAACTCTGACTTTTATCCCTATACAAAACTCAGACAAAAAGTCCTAAACAAAAACTCAGACAAAAAGTTCCATCCTAAAACTTGGACAAAATGTCCTAGGATAAACTTGGGACTATCTTTTACAAATGTACAATAAAGACCCTAATAAATTGGGAGACATGCACTTATCACCAAAAGTGTATTAACAGGATAATTGTACACCAAAGTCAAATAATTCACACAGTAATAACACAAGTCAAATAATTCATAAACGGAGCATAAAAAACTCACAGTCGGGCTTGAAATCTTACCATATGTTGATGAAGGATCTGCGATAACACAGAACAAAGGGAGGTGTGGGACTGCGGGGGCGGATGAACAAATGGAACACCAACAACCACCAACGCAAACAACTTCTATACATCAAACCAGATATACCACCATTTTCAACCAAATAATGTTCTTGCTTACAAGGAAACAAATGTGAGACAAAAGCAGCATGCCAAAACCATGTTACGTGCCACTTTCTTTGATTCCACATGATTTGCATGATTTCCTTTTTTATCTCCATATTTAGATATTAGTTGAGTTAGTGGAGTAGTGGGTTAGATGGTTAACATTGTGATTTCTATTTAAAGGGTCTATGTATGTCCATTTCTTTTTATCAATGAGAAATATTAAAAGAGAGTTATCTTTAAAGTCTAGCTTCTTGCTATTTTCTTTTGAGCTTAATCCACTAAACATATTATTTATCTATCAACCGATTGGTTCGTATCAAACCACTCATTTCAATTACAGTTAATGTAAAATCCTTCAAAACATAAACCAAACAGGAATTATATATTAATGTTCTTATATCAGTTTTTTTCTAGAGATGACAATTGTACTGAAATAAAGGAAACAAACACATTTGTTAAACAGAAAAGGTTCCTAAGGAACCACCAGGACCGGACATTGGTTGTATAAATGGTACCACACGCAATCGAACTTCTTTTGATTTTGATTTTCTCGAACTGTCGATACAATATCCTATTTCTTCATCAGATCTTAATAGTATCCAATCATCAACTTCATCACGATACTCGAGCTGATAAGTCCCAAGACTCAAATTGAACCTCCTACCAATTTCTTTTTGAACAGTCACAAAGGTTTCTTGCGAGATAGGGGTACGGAATTTGATCATAGATTCAGCAAGCCCTGCTTTTATAGTTAGCTCATTTTGGTTTATATTGATGGTTGATGGCTCCTGAATTGCTTGTCTCTTTCATTTGCGTCGATTTGAATAATGGACGAATCATTTTCCTTCTTCCTCTTCACAGAGTTCGGTCTTGGCCAATTCTTGATGCCATTTTTTCTCAAGATTCGTTTCACAGTAGATACAGATACTATAGCACAATATCAAAAAGAAAGATTTATTAAACGTAAGATATATTAAAGTGCAGTAAAGAAAACAGTTTGTATTTGAATTTGTTAAATCAGTTGTGATTATAATATAAAGGATTATCATTGATTACTTTCTAGGATTTTTGCAGCTTCGTTCTGGGTTTTTCCATAATGTTTCCCAATGTCTTCAAGAGTTACGTCTGTTGGAGTTGTCTTGTACTTCAACTTTAAAGGTGCTATGGGGTCCACAACCATTGGTTTCTTTCCCTTTTCTGGTGCTTTCGGCATCGGTGATGATCTTTTTTCTTGAAAAACACCAATTTCATTGTCCTCATCATTCGTAGAACTCTCAACAAGAATTGCATCTAATTCGTCACCTAGTTCTGCACCAGAAGCAAACTTGAATCTGAGGAAACACCTTTTTAATGTTAAGAGGATGTTCTCCAAAAAGATAACTTCGTTTGAATGTTGGGTCCATATGAATTCAAAAGCGTAACTAAAATCACCGGTGTCATTACTCCTCAAACATATTGCAAGAGCACAAGGTGGACTAAGTAACCCATAATCCCAACCTATGAGCTTTTCAGAACTAGAACGAAGCTTAGAAATATAGCGTGATATAAGCAAGTTGTGATTTTAATATAGAAGATTATCAGTGATTACCATTAAGATTTTCTGCAGCTTCTTTCATTGTTTTTCCAAATTGTTTCTCAATGACTTCTCGAGGTAATACATTTGGAGTTGTCTTGCATATCCACTCAGAATGTGCTATGTCGTCCACAACCATTGATCTTTTTCGTTGAAAAATCATGAATTCAGTTCCATCATCTTTGTTGTGAACTTCTAATTCGTCACCTATTTCTGCACCAGAAGCAAACTTGAATCTGGGCAAACACCTTTTCAATGTTAAGAGTACTGCCTCCAAAAGGATAACATAGTTTGATTGTTTGGTCCATATGAATTCAAGCACGTAAATTAAATCACCCGTGTTATCACTCCTTAAGCATATTGCAAAAGCACTAGTTTCATCAAACCAATCAGGTTCTTCCCAATATACCAGCATATCTGAACGAAGTACAGATATAAAACATGATTCATAATCTTGAACTGTCTCCATAGCAAGTTCCTCGCCGATTACACGACTAGTTACATCACCCAATCTAAAGTATGGCTCAAAATCATTTCGATCATTTTTCTTAATAGCATAAAGATAACCAATCAATTTGATCGCTAACAATCGCTTTGTTTGAGTGTCCTCCAAAGAATACGAAAAGGGCACACTATATTCATCCTCATAAGGGATCCAAACTTGAGCTAGAGCTAAGTTATGTGATTCAAAAACGACCTTTAATGCCTCTTCAGTCTCGTCCTTAGTAACTTCTAGACCATTTATAGTCTGTTTTAGAATAGACAACATCAAATTTCTAACCGTAGAACATAGAATGAAAAAGATCATCACTTTCAACAGTCATATAACAAAAATTTACAGGAAGATTTAAGTTATTGCTGGTACCAAATTCTGTTGAAGCATAAATGACACTACAAGAAAAAAACACTTTTAGGGACAAAATTTTTAGGTAGGACAAAAGTCGTCCCTATAGAACAAGCTATGGGGAGGACTTTTGTTTCATATATAGTTTTGCAGTATTTGAAATAAGTTTTTTCTATAGGGACCAAAAGTCGTCCCTATAGCTCGAAGTTAAAATGTTTTTGTTTTTTTTAATTCTAATATTATAAATAAGAAACAAATAAATGTTTTAACTTGTAGAGACTACAAGTCGTCTCTATAAGTTTGAATATTTTTTTTTAATTTTCATTTAATAATGACGAAAATAAAAAAAGTTAAAAAAAAAGAAAAGAAAAAACACTTGTAGGGACAAAATCTACAGGGAGGATAGTAGTCGTCCCTATACAACAAGCAATTGGGAGGGCTTTTCGTTCATATAGAGTTTTCCTCCATTTCATTTAAGTTTTTTTCTATAGGGACCAAAAGTCGTCCCTATAACTCAAAGATAAATTGTTTTTGTTTATTTTTTTAATTCTAATATCATAAAAAAACCGAAAAGTTGATATATGGGGACAACACCAATAGGGACCACGAACAAAAGATGTGGATACCATATGTCGTTCCTATAGGTTAAAAAGACCTATAGGGACGATAAGTCGTCCCTAAAAGTTAAAAAAAAAATGCTTTCCACAGGTGTTTTTCCTTGTTGTGTGATCATTTTTTTATTAATTATTTTGGAAGGGTTACCTTGTATGGTATAAGATGTTGTACATAAAATACATCCAGACCAACTTTCTGCAAACAAAAGTATCAAACAAGATATATATGTGTGTAGAAATTATCATATGGATGGAACTGCAGGTTCTAAAAAAAAACTATTAAAAGTATTGGAAGGCAATTACTTTGATATGAGTTTGTAGAATCTCATAAACACGTACCTTTATTGCCTCAACCGTACAAAACAGAAAATACACCAAGTCAAGATTTTCCAAAGTAAACTCGAAAACACCAGTACAATTTCTTTGAAAAGGGAAACAAATAGGAACCATAACAGATACCAAATTATCATTCAACTCCAATACAACCCCCTGGGGTTTATCTATTGATGTCCGACAATTGAGAAAAGCAGGGGCGGGTCCACCACTTAAGATCATGTCGTCCGGCTCAATGTGAAGCTTATTCATATCGATGTTATATTTATACTTCTCAGAAAGTAGTCTATACTTGGCTAAGTCGTTGTAAAGATGACTGACGGCAAATGGTTGATCTGAATTTGAAAGTAACCGTCTGCTGTCTATTGTTACAGGTGCCCAGAACTGACCCAAGAAGCACCGGTCATGTCTAGTCTTAGAAAGTGCAGATTTGATCTTTTCATGAATCATGGGAGTAGTGGCAAGATCAGCTGCATAATAATTAGAGTGATAATTTATTAGAAAATGCAGATTTCATCTTAACAATTGAATTGATAAAGGAAAAGAGAAGCCAGCAACTCACGTGAAAATGAATTATTTTCACATCCTTCAGATTCGCTCCAAAATACCCATGGATTATAATAAGATTTAGGTTCCCTGTGATGAAGAGAGATTGGAGAAAAGAGTTGAAGGAACTCGGAGATATCTAAATTCATATCTGAAATTAGTTTACTTTGTTGACTGACAGTCAACAGATGAAAACCACAGCGCGTTCAGAGAGAGGTGTGATTCTGGTGGGCGATGGCGATGGAGAGGTGGTGGCCGGAAATTGAAGGGGTTAGTTTATTTCAACGAGGAGGGAGAGAAGGTTTTGTAAAATTGCAGAACACATCCCTACAAAATTATAAACTCCTGGCAACGGTTACCTAGTATCTCTCTTTCTTTTTTTTTTTTTTTTTTTTTTTTTAACAAGTGGTTAGGCTTTCGCACCAACTTTCAGTGCTATACTGAGAGACCCAGATTCGAAACCAGGAGATCCTCCATTTGGGCAAGGTACATCCTGGCCCTCCATCCACCCGTGGATAGAACACCACTATGAATGGATATCATAGGCATTTAGTTCTCACTCAGCCCGCTCCAAAAGGAAACCACGCAACCATGGCTAGTATAAAACCCTGTGACCTCACCTTGTATGTCTAGTGGGATCGAACTGGTCTCTCTCACAAGAAAACCAGGCTACCAACCACTTGGACCAAGGGTCATTGGCTAGTATCTCTTATATATGCTTTTGAATATGACTTCTTTTGCCGGGTCAAACAAAATTGTTTAGGCATCCAAACTTGAACGGTTGTAAAAAGAATATTTTAATGTCTCAACTTTGTAAGTCGTCATATTATATAAAGAAAATAGTTTAACCATTCATATTTCTATATTTTTTCTTGTCACCGGTTTCACACTTCACGCGCTATCACGGAAAAAATGTATTTATAATGATGAAATAAATTTAAAACGAAAAATCAGTGTTTCAATTGAGGAGTATATTATATATGCAAAGAATCATGTATAAGAGAGCCAATTCATACGAAAAATATAAGAAGGTTTTGGTCTATGATCAAACAATTTAATAGTTGAGATTAAGTGGTCGAAAACGTAAAATTTAAGTTATTCAATATTCGTGACTCAAATACCTATTTCTCTCGCAATTTTCAAAAGGCTATAACTCTTTATTAAAAAAAAAAAAATACACAGTATCAATGAGCATTTTGTTCTTTAAAAAATGTGAGTAGGTTATTGCTATAGTTCTCTTAATCTTAAATTTTATTTTTATTTTACAAACTATAAGGTTACA
Organism: Helianthus annuus; assembly: GCF_002127325.2. Lineage (NCBI taxonomy): Eukaryota > Viridiplantae > Streptophyta > Magnoliopsida > Asterales > Asteraceae > Helianthus > Helianthus annuus. Next base: position 125,869,543 of record NC_035434.2, on the reverse strand, counting down.
TTTTCTGTAACGTTACATGATTGTGTAATATGCATTTTATTCTTGAAACAATTGTAATGTTAGATGATTATGTATCAGTACGTAATTACGTAATAATAGTTGATTATGTATTATTAACATTATAGTTAGATACACCGCCTGGGTCATCATTAGTGTCGGGGCTTACTATTGTTTCGGTGGGAATTGTAGAGCTTCTCTAACCCAATTGAATTGAATCTTGGGTAGTTTACACTATGGGTTAACACAAACGCACGCCCTAGAGGTCTCCTTTAATGAGAAACAAACGTTCTGGTCGTGTCTGTTTGCATCAAAACCTCAGCATTGGAGGTGTTCTAATAGGTGAAACTTGCCAAAATATTATATTATATTAATAAAATCTAATAAACCATAAGCTTAGAAAATATGAAATTGGCAATGATTAACATGTGTAGACACCTTTTAAGCATTAAATATAAGCAACCAGTTATCATTTATGATTATTATTAGATACATACGTCTTTATACAGACTAATATGTTCAAATAGTTTAAAATAAATCTTTTTTCAAACACAAGTAAATACTTTACACTTATTGCTGGCAGAGCTCACTGGCTTAGGGCCTAGACTTATCAACCTATTTTCATTTATCATAATCCTAGTCCAGCAGCCGTTGTATTTATAAGCCCATTCCATGTTTATAGATGCCTAATCGTTTTGATCAAAATATCATATCTTCTTCTCTTTATATTTTCTTCTCTGAGGTAGTGTTTGGTATGTAGAAATGAGAGATGAAATGGAATGGATGATTACGAGGGAATGAAGAAAATGGTGTTTGATTGGTCAATGGAATGGAATCACTCATTCCAAAAGACATTCCATTCCCTCAAAATCATTCCTTTCACCCCCCATGTTTTTTTTCCATTCCATCTCCTCTTGCACCATTCATCAACAATACCACAACCCACCGCCTTCGCCAAAACCGACCACCACCACCACCGACGCCATCGCCGCTACCCGCCGCCACCTCACTCGACAGCCACCGTCGCCGCCACCACCAACTCGCCCCCGTTATCACCCACAGCCACGACCAACCGCCAACGCCACTCACCGCCGCCGCCCATCACCATCGTCGCCGCCGCCACCAACTCGCCCCCGTTATCACCCACAGCCACGACCAACCGCCAACGCCACTCACCGCCGCCGCCCACCACCATCGTCGACGCCACAACCACCGTCACCACCAACCGCCTTCGCCGCGCCACCCACCACCAACGGCCACCTTGCCGCCACCACCACTCGTCGTCACCGCCGCACCGCCACTCGCCGCCACCACCACCACCCATCGCCGCCGCCGACACCCACCACCGCCACCTATAACCACCCACAATTACTACCACCGACCACCGCCACCACCACCACCACTCACCACTTATTTTATTACTCGATTTTTCTTGCCTACCGAACAATACATAATAATAACTCATTCCATTCACACATGCTAACCAAACAATACATGGAATGGTAATGATCCATTACATTCCCTCGTCCATTCCGTTACCTCGTCCATTCCATTTCTTCTTCTATTCCATTACCCCATACCAAACAGACCCTGAGTTCTCTTTATGGTGCATGATTTTCCAGCGACCCTCCTGACGCCTCTTTTCTTTGTACCAAGCAACAACAAACACCCCAACCATAACTGCCACCCACTGCTCCCTGTTAAGAACTTGAAATTGAAAGATAAAATTGATAGAATAATCCAATTCGAGAAGGATTAGATCTCCGATTACAAAGGTATAAAAACCTTAATTTTTTATAAATAAACATCCACACCATCAGCCTAAATCTCTAAGGACTTATAAAAACAAAAGGTAAAACTGTCCCATGATTTACTCCTCTATTTCTGGTAACTAAATAATCGAGGTTGACCCGAGTTGACCCATGATTCAAAATATGAATTTGCTCCATAACTGTATCGGGTTTGATCCAATTAATTTTGCGGGTTAACCAGGATTGTATCAATACATCCCCGCCGATGAAACGACTTGTCCTCAAGTCGGAAAGACGGAAAATTGTTGTACCAGGCAATAAGCCATTCTATGGTTGCCGAGATCTGTCCCTCCACTAATCTTCTAGTCGAATGCTTCCAGAAATCACGAGCTTTAACAGCGATGGTAGAGTTGAGACCTATATCAAACCAATAAGCAGTCACTTTGTTATGTGCAAGTGGGCCAACTCCCACTCGATGAGGGTAATGGTAACCTCTGTTCCCAATTTTCCACATATCTGGATCATTCCGTCCACCATGTTTAGCCCAATTATTAGTTTGAGCAGCCCATGAAGTCATGTGAACAAGAGATAATCTGGTACGCAACAACTTCATGGAAATTTGATTTTTTTCCAAATCTCCAATCTGGAATAGGATGCTATCTCTTACCTTCAATCGAACACCGCCTTTGATTCTATAAACACCATCGTTGATCTTCAATTGACCACCCAAAACATGCTCAAATCGATCTTCGTCGACGCTATCAGGATCTTCCTCTTTGACCGGATCTGGGAGCGGTCCGTGAGGTTCATCCTCGGGTTCCTTGGTTAATTGTGTTTGTATTGCTAGCCAAGCTTCCCTAATCGCTGCAATATCATTCTTCAGGGATAACAAGGAATCGAGTTTTTCTGAAATGATGTCCAATTGCGCAGCGATTGAATCGTGATCAATTTCGCTGCCTCCAATCTGGTTGCTCCGGGTCCGCACCATCGGGATTCCCGGCAATGGAACCATTGATAAGAACTTGAAATTGAAAGATAAAATTGATAGAATAATCCAGTTCGAGAAGGATTAGATCTCCGATTACAAAGGTATAAAACCCTTAATTTTTTATAAATAAACATCCACACCATCAGCCTAAATCTCTAAGGACTTATAAAAACAAAAGGTAAAACTGTCCCATGATTTACTCCTCTATTTCTGGTAACTAAATAATTGAGGTTGACCGCATGATTCAAAATATGAATTTGCTCCATAACTGTATCGGGTTTGATCCAATTAATTTTGCGGGTTAACCAGGATTGTATCACTCCCTCATCTAGTTTATTTCACGACCGAGGTAACCAAAACAAACTCTTAACTTACCTATGCCTCGTGATATATAATGTGATACTTTTCTTAGTTGTTTTATGCATATAGATCAATGCCATAGTAGCAAAAGTATTTTTGGTTATGATACAAGTACAACCCCTATTATTGATGAGAATTGTTTCTTCTTAAAGAAATGACCATAAGCAGCGTTTTGAGGTAACAACTTGTTCACGACTGGCTTTCAAGAAATGACCATAAGCAGCGTTTCGAGGTAACAGCTTGTTCACGACTGGCTTTCAAGAAATGACCATAAGCAGCAAATTGCTAATTACATATCAGTTCATAATATGATGTAGACTAGGAAATGGGATACGGAATCAGATCTGTTGATTCACACAGAATAGCAGGAACGATTCTTCCAAAATTCGTTGATTCTCGTAGAATACCGAAAATTGGGGTTTCACAATCAAGACACTCACAAGTGAATTGGGAGAGAAAAATGACTTTTCATGAACTTCAAAACCGATTATCTTCCTCCCTTTACATCCATATAAATAATAACGTAAATTGCAAACGGGCCTCAAAACACACTTGGGCCAAAAACTAGAACGAAATAAAAGTCCACGAAAATCTCTAAAAAACATAAAAATATAAATAACTCATGGAAATAAGCGTTTTTGGGCCCGAACGGTGACCCAAACCACCTACGGTGTTTGTAGAAAGATGGGCTTCATTCTCACGATCGTTTCGCCTGGTCGCACGCCCAAAACGGACACCTGTAGCCCATGTTAGAGCTATTTTAGTGAAGCCTTTTTTGTTACGTGATCTTGGGCCTTCAAATACAAGATGCCCGCTCCTCCTACACAGAAATCAACAAATTATGATAAAAAATGTATACAAAATGAAGTACAACATGCCTGTAACAAACTTCTCCCGTGACACGTGGCTTGGTACACAGATCTTAGTAGATTAGGTTCATTTTGAACCCTTCAATCAAATAAGCTTTAATCTAATCCTGTACCTCACATTTCTCTTGCATGAACTTGTTCGAAAATCATCATCAACCAACCGATAAATTTTAATTCGGACTTCTGTTTGCCGACAACATTAACCCACTCTGCTGCTGCTAATAGTGCCACAATCTGCAGTTTCAGCCTATGTTCTGAGTGAAACAGGGTCGTGATCGTTTCATCGCAACACACCAACACCATGTCTCTACGTTAATTCTTAATCTTGTTTTAAGGTAATAATTTCGTTTTTTTAAGCTGGATAATCAAAGCAATCGTTCAATCTTTTAAGTCGAAAATAGATGACTAAAAAATATTGGACCTGCAAAACTCCTCACAAAATGCATGTATCCTACATAAACATATCTGTAAATTGAGGACTAATTAATGTAACACGGATCACACAAAATAACTCCATTACTCATCAAATTACAATAACATGATCAATTATATAGCATAGTAAAACTTACACTAGGTTTTGTTCCTCAGCCCTCTATAAAATATGTAGAAATCATCGTCAGATAGACCAACTGTATAAACCCTAAGAGAGGGTTTTCTTTCCGCCCTTACTATACATACGTTGCTGACTTGCTGTTGTTGGGACATGGCTTCTTTTTCTTTAAACGTACTAAACGTACGAATAGCATGAAAAAAAGCAAAAAAATGCGGTGACATTTTTGTAATTATTTGTTTGTAGGGTAATTATCAAAATTACTCTACAAATGCTCTTGTAGAGTAATTTTGTAAAATGTTCTTTTAGAGTAATTTTGATAACAAAAAAACTACCCCCCACACCGAAACTAAATGCTAAAAACTAAACCATAAAGCTAAACCCCATAACTAAATGCTAAAAAATTTTTACAAAAATTACTTTACGCGGTGGCGTTTTTGTAATTATTTGCTTGTAGGGTAATTATCAAAATTACTCTACAAATGCTCATGTAGAGTAATTTTGATAAAAAAACCCTACCCCCTCCCCCCTCCCCCCAACCCCTAAAACTTAAAAAACCTAACCCCCTCCCCCCCCCCCCCTACCGAAACTAAATGCTAAAAACTAAAATAAAGCTAAACCCCATAACTAAATGCTAAAAAAATTTTACAAAAATTACTATATAAGATCAAAATTACTCTACAGGATCATTTGTAAATTAATTTTGAATTTTATGTTGTTTGATAAACTTGAAGAGTAATTTTGATTCACTTTGTAAAGTAATTTTGATGCAGAATAATTTTGGTACACTTGTAGAGTAATTTTGATAATTACCCTACAAGATCAAAATTACTCTACAAGCACATTTTACAAAATTACTCTACAAAGATCAAAATTACTCTACAGGATCATTTGTAGAATAATTTTGATAATTAATAATAATTATGAAAAAATCACCGCGTTTTTTCAGCAAAATATTCCGTTCGTACGTTTTGTATGTTAAAAAATATTTGTATTTGATCTTTTGTCTTTTTTTAAAGGTATCAATTATCAGAACAATTTTAGATCGATTGGAAGTTAGGGTTTTGTTTCTAGCACTTACCATCATTATCAGATGCTTTATATAATCTAAGCATTTGAGACGGGAGGTGGTAGTGAAACCGACTACAATGATTGCCAAGAAGTCGAACCGATGAAGCATTCAATCTGGAATTGATTTGCCGGTGCTGTATGGAATGAGAATTGAATTGCCAATGAGGAATGATCGCCCTTTGGAAAAAATGGTATGAGAAAAAGACAAATTTTCCCCAAAGATTAGTTTAGGGCATGTTTGGCTAAGCTTTTTGAAACAACTTATTGGATTTTTGAAAAGCCATAACTCCAAAATGATGTTTGGCAATGAGGGTGTATGTGAGGGGAAAAGTGACTTTTCCAAAAAGTCAATAAGAAGTTTATAAGCACTCCCAAACATGCCCTTAACTAATGGATTGTGTGCGATGATACTCTAGTTGTTCATCAATGATCCAAATTTTCCGTTAAAAAACATTTCTATTTTCATCTCTTAAAATTAATTTTAAGAAGACAAATTTTTCTTTAAAAAGTAGTTAAATTAATGCATTGTGTTTTGTATACTAAGTTAATCACGCATCATGTAGTGGCGTTGATAGCCGAAAGACAAGGGGGTAGATGCACTAATCAGCTTTTGTTCCAGTTGCTGAGTGTTATGCGCCTTATGTCCAACGGTTGATGCAAAACTACTATGGAGCTGGGGGTCTCACTGGAAGCAGCCTCTCTATTCCTATGGGGTAGAGGTAAGGTTGTCTACATCTTACCCTCCTTAGACCCTACCTTAGCTTTACTATTGCTGGTTATACTGAGTATGATGATGATGATGATAGTGTTATGTATACTAACTATTTCTGTTTGTACCTCTTTATTTTTAAGAAATTATTTGGGGAAATGTCTTAATATATGAGTTAAATATGTTTTAGTTCATGTAGTTTGACTCAAATAACCATTCTAGTCAAAAGGTTTAAATTTAGTTATTTTAGCTAATTAGTTTCATTTTCGTCTCAACTAATGTCAGGCAACTATTTAGTAAGGGATGAGACTTTTCTCTGCTGGATGTTCATGAAGGAAATCCACTGCCTAGCCATCAAGCGGGAATTCGATATTCAATATTTCTGATCATTGCTGAGCATATTGTCTTTACCTTTTTACGATATTGCAGCTTTGACGAAGCTTGAGCTCATTAATCGCCCAAACTTCGAAGGAGCTACATTGTTCGCACGCAAGATTAAGATGAACAAAAACTCAGGCTGGAAAGACGAGTCATACAAGCCTCAGTTCCCTATCTATCAGCAGATCAAGTTCACTTTAGATCCAGCGACCAACATGGTGCGCTACAAGCTTGTGTATCAGCGCGCGAAAGTCATGGATAAGATCCTGTTAATGCCGATGAAGCAGAACTTTTTGGAAGACATGGCTTTATGGTGCTACGACTCAGATACGCACGAGGCGGTGATCGTTTTTAGTGGCGATCATGAAAATTTCCGGATGTTGGATCCGATGTGGATCGTGAACATGTCAGCGGCCGACATCAACAAGTTATATCGGCACGATATTTTTTACGAAGACAAGGACGCGCATCAAGCGTTGCGATTTCAGCGCGTCGCTTGCTTCTGCTACTATCGTGGAATACATGCCGGTAGTTCGTGGTCCGAGCAACACTGAAGACAGAAGATTGAAGACCGAAGACAGTAACAGACAAGGGGGAGTTGTTGATGCGTATTTTTAGTGTCCGTAACTTGTCTTAATTAACGTTGTATTTATACGGTCTTTTTAATGATTATCGAGTCTGTATTCGCCGTCGACCTTAGTTGGATATCCTCCTATCTATCTAAGTGTCCGACAAAGTTTGTCTCGTTTGAAATGTAATGTTTAATGAACAATGCATGTTGCATGTAAGTTTATATGTATGTTTGTGTGTTTATGTGTTTTGCTGCAAACTGTTTGTTTGCAGCAAACCAAACAGCTTATGCAGCCTTCGACGAAACCCTAGGTTTCGTCGAGCACTACATAACGAAAATCCTTCATGACCAAAACCCCAAGTTTCGTCGTGATGGGTGACGAAACTCCTAGAGTTTCATCGTCCAGGAGGTTTCGTCAGGCCCAAATGAAGTTTCGTCAAGCCCATTGATGTTTCGTCGAGTTATGGGCCTGGGCTGCTATATAAACCACACATAGTTTCACTTTGAAACTATGAGAGCATACCCTGTCTGAAAGATGAGTGTCAAACTTTTGTGTATCTGTTTGATCATTGTTCTCATCCTGTTAATCAATTGACTGTGATTCATTGGTTATATCGTGTTATTACTATCTATGTTTGGTTTGGCATAGTCACTAGGATTCCGCACTCGTAACGGTGTTTGTGATAAACAAGGGATTCGGTTTCGTATTCGATCCTCAGAAATCGGGACCTACAAGTGGTATCAGAGCATTGGCTCTTATCCTTGTTTAAAATCAAACATAGTTCGGTTTTCATCAAGTGTTAAAATTGGTTATTGTTGTTTTTCTGGAAATTGTTCTTGAAAAGTTTATACATTTCTGGAAAAATCCTCTTAAAATCTGTTGATCTTGTTGATTGCTAAAAAGTTTTATAAAAAACCTTGTTAGATTGATTGTTCACGTGATAAACCGGGGTTTTAGTGAAAGTTTTAAGCAATTTCGTGTTTCGGAAAGTTGTTCACTGACCAGGAAGTTCATATATTCTGAGTTTGTTCTTCATATCTTCAAGAAGTTCATCAAAACCTTCAAAGTGTTCATAGATATTCTTGGACTTTAAAATTAAAAGGAAATTGGAAATTGGATTTAAAATATTGTGACCATACTTGTTTGGTAAAATAGGTATGTTGTGAGTTGATATCGGGTGTACCTTGTCAGTCAAAAGAAAAGATTTGTTTTGAAAAATCTCACCAACTTTCACCATCTGTCTGAGACCTTATCCCGACGAAACCTATACACAACGAAACCCCTTGAGTTTCGTCACAAGGATTTCCGACGAAACCCCTATAGTTTCGCCATAAGCAACTTCAATGAAACCCCTAGAGTTTCGTCAAAGTCCCTTCGACGAAACTTCTGAGTTTCGTGGAGAGAGTTTCGTTGAGGCCATTGTCAATTTTAAACAGAGGACTTGCAAAAGTGATTTATCATTGTGTTTTCAAGTGTGTAATCAGGTATTATCATTCATATATCAAATATGAGTAGTACAAGTCCATGGGATTGGAGTACGGACCCACGACCAGCTTAGGATCAGACTTCCGCCGCCGCGTGGTTAAGGAATGTAATTCCACAGCAATCTATAAGTGCAAGTCAATGGGCTTTGGTGTCGAATCAGAATCAAAGCATTCAAAATCTTTTGCTTAGCGAGAGTGAAACAGACAGCAACAATCGCCCGCCAAAGCTGAATCACATGAACGACTATCCATCATGGAAGGGTCGTTTTCACACATACGTTCTAGGGCAAAACACAGAATTATGGACATGTTTCACTACTCCATACAACACTGCCCTCGAAGAAGCAGGATCAAGTGCAGCGGGTTTTGCTCATATGTTAGAAGATGACAAGAAGGCATATGATCTTGAAAGGCGTTTGCTATTCTTACACAAGCGCTTCACAAAGAAATCTATCATCGATTCGCTTACTGTACAAGCACGAAAGCTTTATGGGATGCCTTGGTAGCGAGAGGGGAAGGAAATGCGGCTACTAGAAAGACACGCCATGATTTGTTGAAGAAAGAATTTGAATCATTTCAATTCTTGGAAAATGAAACCCTAAATGATACGACTACTTGTTTTTATCATTTGATTAGTGAAATGTATTCTTATGTTGTTCTTGCAACTCAACAGGAGATGGTTGCACGGTTTGCTGATGCTCTACCTCCAAAGTGGAGTCCTTTCATTGAACTTTTAAAGCATACGGGCATCTTGGATGCTGTTAGTATCTATGAGTTCGTTCAGAAGTTAGAGCATAAAAATGACGAGGAAATCCGCAAAGCTGAAAGGATAGCACTTCCTCAAAACACGGAAATGTATCTAGGAGGTTTTAATCCTGCAGCTAGTTCCAGTTCTGTACAACAACCGAAGCTACAAACGGCGTTTATGTCAAATACAAGCTCTTTTCCATTTCCACAATCAGCTCCACCTCTAGTTTTCGATCTGAGTGCCCATCATCCGCTAGTGCATACGATTGCTCAAGCTCATGCTTTTTCTAAACCAGATCCGAGTGCATGGCTACCAAAACCCCAACCTCCACCTCAAGTTACCACTACTCAACCACAGTTTGATCCAAGTGCTTATCTTCCACAATCTCAACCACAAGCCCAACCACAACAACAACAAAAACAATAACAGCAAGCTTGTTATACCAACAATCCTCCACCCCAAAATCCCAACACAGTCAGAGTTGATATATCAAACCTCTCGAAAGTTAGCATTGAACTAGCAAAGGAGCATATGGAACTCATTAATACAATGGTCAGTGCCTACTGTGGTTTGGTCGCAGGTCAAATTGGAAACATTAATTTGACCAATGAAGATTATCAACAAATCGACCGGGATGAAATGGAGTTGATGGATATAAAGTGGACGTTCGCAAGTGCTGTTAGAAGGGCGAAGGATTACATGAGTCGAACGGGAAGAACTTCGTTGGAAAGTAAGAAGGTTACGAAGTAAGGATTTGATAAGGATGCGGTTACATGTTTCAATTGTGGCAAAAAGGGTCACTTCAAACGTGAGTGCACCCGACCGAGCAGACAAGGCAATCAGAACCCATTCAGAAATCAGACGAGTACTTCCAATACCAATCAAGACAATCGTGAAAGAAGGATGGTAGCGGTGAACAACAACCAGAATAGAATCAGTCTGGACCTTCAAACACCACCAGAGCATTAGTTGTCCAAGCTGATGAAGGGTGTAATTGGTCTGTACAATTTGTGGAAGGTGATCAAGAAGGAGGAGGAACCGCGTGTTATGCAAAGATCATCAATCACATCAAGCACGTTCACAAGGAAGAATTTTCTGAAAGTGACGACAGTTCGGGTTATACCGGGAGTTCTGATGATGAAAGTTCTAATTCAGGCGGTTATAATTCGGAATCTGATGTGAAGGAAGAAGAGAGTTCTGATGTTGATGATTTATTGAATGAAGCAGAAGAGTTGAAGTGTTAGAAATCTGTTCTGATCAAGAAGGCTGCTATAGCATCTAAAGAAATGGGGAAGTTTTTCTCTGAAGACGGATCTTTTTCTTATCAGAATGCCTTTAAGGCAAATGTCTCAGCCTCTACCAGTTAGGTAAAATCTGAAACTCCTACTCCTAGTGTTTCTAATGCTTGTGCAGATTTGAAGCTTGAATCTGAAAAAGGTTCATAGTCATAATCAAAGTTTGGTTATTGAGATGTCTAAGTGCAAAGAGGCAAATATGGCTTTAGCTAGAAACGAAAAGGATTTTAAATCTGTAATTGAAACCTTAAAGAAAAGTGTTTCCGAATTGACCAAAACTATTTACAATAAACAAATTGGTATTAACAATTACTTTAATATCATCGAGGAAACCAAAACGGAGCTAGCCATTGCTAAATGCGAGCATGATGCAATCAAGCTCAAATTTGAGAGTTATTCTAACTCCCGATATGTGCTCGATCACATCATTGACGCTCAGCAACTGAAGGGAAACAAGAAAGGTGTTGGGTATAAGAAGTGTCCGCCCCCATTGAGACACAACTATACTCATATGCCCGATGAAGAAGAAATGTCACATTTTGAACCCAGTGTGCCTCTTGATTATGAGGATGTTACTACTGGCCTAGGGTTCAAATTGGACAGTTCCTCGAGTAAAGTGCTCCAATTATTGAGGACTATGAGTCGTCGGATGATGAATTAGATATGAGCGATCAGGATAAATCACTTGATAAAATGAAAGGAGTAGAAATTCCAATTGAGAATTACATTCTTTGTGATCCTCCTACTTCTGATGTTCAACCAGTTGTCAAACAAGTGATAGATCCTATCAAAGATGTCAAGGATGACAAGGAATGTGTGTCTGTTGTTAAGAGCAACAACGTGTTGTATACTTTGGTCGGGGATGTTAAAATTTATTCAGAAAATGATTTTCCAATAAAAAATGTCAATCCATCTTCGATTGACAAAGTTTTTGAAGATCACACAATCAAGTTTTTGGGAAAGACGATCCCGAGAGTTACTATAACTCAATGTGATCCAATTCCTAAAGCTGAAATCAAAAAGCAATTTGGAAATAAAAAACAACCGACAAAGCAACAACCTATTGCTTTTAAGGGTAAACAACCAATTCAACGAGCTCAACTGCCTAACGTTTCTAAATCAAGATTTGAAATAAAAGGAGCTCGTTACCAGAAGAAAAACAGTAATGTCGAATTTGTAGCATCGAAGGGTACTGATAAAATCGAGACTTTTGAAAATAAATCAAACACCGATTTTGTCCAACAAGTCAAGATTTTAAAGCGTAACAGCCAAAACAATTACACTCAACATACAAACGGGTGTGATGAAAAAGCAAGTACCTCAGGTTCTACGGGTTTGACATCTGTTCGTCGATCGGATTCTCCTAAGTTTGTTGAAAGGAGAACATGTTTTAAGTGTGGGGAGTTTGGACATATCATTAAAAATTATACAAACACTCCCAAGGATAAATTTGTTGAGAAAGCACCACCTGAAAAGGTTCACCCTCAACGTCGTCCCATTTCACCAAAACATGATAAAAGAACTATTAAGGAACAAGAAACGAAACAACGACGTCAAAATGTGAAAGCAGTTGAAAAGGCTTTAAAATCAGAAGTCAAATCAATTAATAGGGAACCAAGTTCAACAAAATCGTTAAAACCAGAGGTTTCGAAATCTTTTCATAAAAACCAAACTGGTAAACAAAATCAAACTTGGAGACCTAAGATGGGTGAAAGTTCAGGGGAGGTGTTGTGTTACAAAATCATCAGGAAATCGAGATCACTTTTCTTGATGCTCAGGGACGACCCAAGACCACTAAGGATTGGGTCCCCATCCTCAAATGATCATTGGATGATATGTGCAGGATGTTCCAGGAGGAACTGTTAGCAGTCATTGGATTGTTGACAGTGGAGCATCTAGGCACATGACAGGCGACTTACGGCGTCAGTATGATGTGAGATATATTAGAGGAGGCTATGTCGCGTTTGCTGGAGACAAAGGCGGATACATCACTGGAGAGGGAATGATCTCCAATGGTGTTGTATGTTTCGATAAGATCAATTATGTTCGTCAAATTGATCATAATCTTCTAAGTGTTTTGCAAATCTGCGATAAGAAGTTCACCGTGCATTTTGATGATGTCGGTTGTTATGTGCTGAAACCTGGTTTCAAAATTCCAAAAGAATGGATTCTCTTATCGGCTCCAAGAGTTAATGATCTTTATATTCTTGATATGAGCCAAGCGATTACGACATCTGCGCAAGTCACATGTTTTGTCTCGAAAGCCACAGAGAAGGAGTCTATATCTTGGCCTAGAAGAATGGGGCACATTCACTTAAGATGAACCATTTGGTGAAAAACAATCTTGTGAATGGTGTGCCTGTGAGAAGTTTTCATCTACAAGATATATGTGTTTCGTGCCAGAAAGGGAAGCAAACGAAGAAGTCTCACCCTTTGAAGAAAATCAACACTGTTAGCATGCCTCTCGAACGCCTTCATATGGACCTCTTTGGACCTATGAAACACAAGACAACCTTTGGCGATGCTTATTGTCTGGTAGTTACTGATGACTAGTCTAGATTTTCTTGGGTAGCTTTTATGGCACACAAGAGTGACACTCCTGGAATCCTCAAGGATCTTCTTACTATGCTGGAAAATTTATACATGTTGAAAGTGAAGAGGATCCGAAGCGACAATGGAACTGAGTTCAAAAACCGTGTGATGGATGAGTTCTGTACTTCTAAGGGCATTCTTCATGAATACAGTTCTTGCTACACTCCACAGCAAAACGGTGTCGTGGAGAGGAAGAATCGGACGATAATTGAAACTGCAAGAACGATGTTGGTAGAGTCGGGACTTACTGTTCAGTTCTGGGGGAGGCCGTGTCGACTGCTTGCTACACGTTAAACCGAGTTCTTACAGTTAAGAGACATGGCAAGACTTGTTTCAAACTTCTACAGAAAAGGAAACCGGTTCTTTCTTACCTAGAACCTTTTGGCGGTCCATGCACTATGATTGAGCCGGATGGAAAGTTTGGCGCAAAAGCTATCGAGGGATTCTTCCTTGGATATGCTACTCCGAATTTTTGTGTATGGAATCTGGCAACCAAAAAGACTGAGCTATGGAGTGAAGTAAGGATTCAAAGGTATACAAATCCTGTTAGAGCTCCGGGTGATCCTTGGATGTTCGATTATGATGGACTATTCGACTCCTTTAATCTGCCAACCTTTGATGAAGAATCTGCAGCTGCTAGAATGTTATTTGATAGTGACAACGCTGCTGGCTCGCTATTGGTTAGACCTATTATTGTTAACCCACAAGGTTCTAATTCGGTTAACAATACGGTTCAAAATGAGGTATTTGAAGATGCTGTTGACTACAATGAGTTATCGGAATATGATGAATATCAAGATGCTACTGAAGACACTTCAGCTCTAGTTGCTCCTGTTCGAGGCGCATCTGTAGAAACTCCTCATGTGCAGAATTTTGATACTGCTGAAGGGAATGCATCCACTTCTAGGCCTATTCCTGGTGTGGAGTTGGTTGTTGATCTTAATATTAATAATTTGGGTATTAATGCTCCTGTTCTTGAAAATCCTGAAATGAGGATTCACGATATCCATCCACAGCAGAGCATTATAGGAGATCTCCAATGCGGTGTATAGACGCGTAATCAGTTGAGAAACAACCAGAATGCTGGTTTATATTCAGCCATTAGAGAATCTGGTCTTCAAAATGATTGGTCCTTCGCGTGTTACATTTCACAAGAAGAACCGAAATCTTGGAAGGAAGCCTTAAAGGATAATTCTTGGGTTGAAGCCATGCAGGATGAACTACAGCAACTTCAAAAGCTTGGTGTTTGGAAAATTGTTGAAAGGCCGGAGAACTACACGAAAATTGGCACACGCTGGGCTTACAAATGCAAGAAGGACGATCATGGAGTAGTCATTCAAAACAAGGCGAGATTGGTTGTTCAGGGATTTCGCCAGATCGAAGGCGTTGACTACAATGGAGTTTATGCACCGGTTGCACGTCTGGAAGCTATTCAGATCTTTCTAGCTTATGCTTCATTCAAAGGATTCAAAGTCTACCAGATGGATGTCAAAAGTGCTTTCCTTCACAGTGTGGTTCAAGAAAAGGTGCACGTCGAACAACCTCCAGGTTTTGAAGATCCTATTCACCCCGATCGGGTTTGGTTGCTCAACAAAGGTCTTTATGGTTTACATCAAGCACCTAGGGATTGGTATGCAACCTTATCCAACTATCTACTAGAGAATGGATTTCGACGAGGTCTCATTGATTGCACTCTCTTTATCAAGGAACAAGATGGAGACCTTCTGCTGGTGCAGGTATACACTGATGATATAATATTTGGTTTAACTAATGATTCTTTGTGCAGGAAATTCGAGTGTGTGATGCATGAAAAGTTCGAGATGGGCGCAATGGCGGAAATGAATTTCTTTCTGGGCCTTCAAGTTCAACAAACCGAGTCTGGGATATTCATCCATTAGACTAAATATGTTGGTGACATCTTGAGCCGATTCCAGATGTCAGATGCAACGCCCATTGGTACCCCACTTCCGCAGAATCACGGGATTACTCCGGATTTGAAGAGTGAAAGTATTAACTCTTCATACTATTGTCACACCCCAACCACGTAGGACAACAAACCGTGGCGAAAACGTCGGGGAGTGTTGCAACAGAAGCTATTGTTTCACAACCATGGATACAAAATAGTTTTGTTTTATTGATAAGATTGAACATTATACTGTCTTAACACATAGAACAAACAAGTTTTATATCGTCTATCATAGTTATTATGTCACTAAGGCCTCGTCCAGATCCTAAGTGACGCATGCATCCTAGAAATCAATCAAGCAGCAACACCTGAAACATATGTAAAAACTTAGTCAGCAAAGAAATGCTGGCGAGTACATAGGTTTTATAAGAGTATCAGAATCATGGCTCGTTTATATGTTGCAGTACTTTATTAGACTACAAGAGTCAAAATACAAACCTTGTTTTGAAAAATGTATTGCAACATAGTTAACCAACTCAAATCAAGTTGATTATGGTTTATAAAATCTCGTAGCCATGCTTTTTAACCCCAAAAACATTTGTTTTAGAAAAACCAACTTGTAAAACATCTTGTATAAATTTGTTAAAAACTCGTATGGTTTATATCCTTTAGAAAACATCATTTGTGTGACATCGTTTCAAAGTCCTTTACCCAAGGGAACTAAATAACACCACGGTATGTAATATGTTGAAAACACTTATATATAGGAAGTACCAGCGGCGTATCCACCATGCTTTCATCACATTACACCCATCCCGTTATCTAAACACTAACCAAAAACCAATCGTTCACCCAAATCGTTTAACTTGTTAAAATCGTTTCGAAATGTTTAACTCGTTTAAAATCGTTTAAATCATCCTCGTTTTAACTTGTGAAAAACTATTTATGGTCGTCTCGCTAACAACATTTAAACCTTCATGACTCGATCACCTCGCTTCTCGCTTCTCGAATTAACAAACCACCAAAGGGTAAGTTAACAAACATCAGATTCAGTCGCTACCCACAACCCCCACACATAACCATGGGTGTAGTAAAGTAACGGGATTTGTCAGATCCTATGGTACCATAACCTAATACTGGTCGGCTTGATCAATGCTAATGAATGTCATTTGTTATGTAACTACAACCATCAAGTTTTGTTCACATTATTGAAATCGTTATTAGTTTAGTAAAAATCGTTTTAATCGTTTTTGAAACCATCGTTTAAACCTTTAAAACATTTCGTACATATGAATCACCCAAAAACATTTAAAAACAGTAAAATAGGGGAACTCTGTACTCAAATGAAGTGCAAAGTATCCTCAATCAATAGAACTTCAAACAACCTCAAGCAAACCAAAGGAATCACGTAGCACCTAGTAATCGTACCACTAGCAAACAGTAGACGCCTAAATTGGAAGATCGGATAGAATGAAGTCTTGTAAACCAAATGAGTGTTGGAACTCATGTGATATGGTTTAACAAAGCCTACATCCTAAATTGAAACCTAACCTAAGTGCTTTCGACCCATCGCGACCCATTAAGGTAGCTCGTGCTACTTTAACGCGTCGTGCACGCAAAAGCGCATTCGAGACGTCTAACTAGTCCTATGACAAGTGTTATATGCCAAAACATGTTTAAATATGTTGCATAACCAGTTACGTGACAAAAGTTTATGTTACATATGCTTAATTGCCAATTATGTATGAAAAAGGCATTTTGGTAATTTACCTACGACATATAAACTACTTATCATACAACTACTTAAACTAGGTGAACATAAGGTATAACCTCGGAAGGTTATTCCCTATGCTACTATGGTCACTAAACATGTTTGGTCGGATCCTAATGATCGACCAAACGGGTCGTGTTCGAAAGTCTAAGCGAGTGTTTAGTCCGCTTGACTTACGACTCTACACAAGCACTAAACTAAAAGTGACGAGCTAAACATGTCGAAACATGTTTAACAAAGTTAGAAAACAGGTTTGGTATTAAAACAAATGGTTTTAATACCCTAGAGTAGTTTGGTTACAAAATACGCGAGAAAACGCATTTTGGCCGAAACTACGACTCGTCACTGAGCCTAGATAACGTGGTAATCAGTACGTATAGTCACTAGGGACTATAACCATCGTGATTACACTCACGTTATGAAGTTCAAACGAACTTTGCGTTGACCATAAACTGGTCAATGCAGAAAGTCAAACGCAGTTTGGCTTTAATGATAGAAATGAATGAAAAGAACGAAAGAATACTTACAAAGGGTCCCCGCAAGCTTTGATTTCTCAAGTATTCTCAGGTATGATGTGGTTTAGCACTCCAACTTAGAGAAATCTCAAGAAATCAAGTGGCTTTTGCAAGTGAACGGTGAGGGGTATTTATAGGAATTCAAGAACCGTTAGGATCGTTTCTCGAAGATTGAGCTTCGATCTGGATCGTACACATGTGGCCCATGGTTTTGGGATACTAGGGGTGCCCCAAAACCAGCAAACGGTATTGAAAAAGTTACAAATTAGACCCCCAAGTTCGACCTCATTGCTGAAAAATGCAGAAAATCAACTTTCTGCCCAGATGAGGTGCTCGCGTAGCGCTACGAGAAGAGCAGTTGGTGCTCGCGCAGCGCTAGCAAGTGCCAGTTTCGGAAAAGTTTCAAAAATTACAGTTTTGGTCCCTGCACATGTTTAAGGCCTTTTTTCGATGCGTTTAAACCCCGTTAACCTCATTTCAAGGCTCTAAAATGAAGTTAAAGTATAGGGAACTCAAAACATGCTCAAAAACATCTCGGATGTCGGTTTGTTTGGTCGTACGGTTGCGTTGTTCGGTTAATTACGACGGAAGTCGTAACGAACGCAAAAATGATCCAAATTAAGCGACGGAAGGAATTTTATCATGCCAAACATTAAAATAAAATATTTTAATGCTTACATAAATTTTTGGATGTCCGGATATATTCAGAACGTAAAATATGCGCGAAAGTGCAAACTTGTGCACTTTTTGACGCTTTTAGTCCCTATCGATCAATAAAGTTTGTTTTAGCATACCGAACCCCTCAAAGCCTATTTCTAAGCTATGTAAAGGTTATTTAGGGTATGTTTAACTTATGACCAAGTTCCGGAATGTTCGTTACCATACAAATCGGTATAGTTTTGCAGTTTGACATAAATAGTCCCTGCGATCGAACAAACTTGATTTCAACACACCAAACCATCCAAAACTTATTTCTAAGTTATGTGGAGGTTATTTAAGGTATGTTACGCCTATTTCACTATTCCGGAGTGTTTGTTGCATTAAACTGGTTATATTTACGCATCTGTGCGCATATAACCTTCCAGAAAGCGATTTAGAGCTTGAAATCGGAATCGAATAAAATTGCAAAATCACCAAACACAAATACTCACATAATAACACAAAAACACATATAATAACATCAAAGCACATTGTTTTGTTGATAACCAACATTGTTTTATATTGAACCACGACTACAGAACACAGTTGTCACAGTCTCCCCTACTTCAGGAAATTTCGTCCCGAAATTTTAACTAGAGGAAGCTTGTGAAAACAAATGCGGATATTTCGCCTTCATCTAGTCCTCACATTCCCAAGTAAATTCTGGGCCACGTTTGGATTCCCAGCGATTTTTTTTACCAATCGAATCCATTTGTTCTTCAACTGTTTGAAAGTACGGCCCACGATTTCCACAGGTTTCTCGACAAAGTGCATCGTTTCATCGATTCGGATCTCTTCGAGAGGAATGTGAAGATCAGCGTCAGCTAAACACTTTCGCAAATTGGACATGTAAAAAGTCGGGTGAATATCCAAAGGAACACCATGTCGTGATACAATCTCATCAACATAAATCTTTGCAAGTTTATCAGCAGATAGAACCTTGCGAATTGGAATAAAATTAGCTGATTTCATTAATCGATCGATAACAACCCAAATAGCATCGTGACCTTTAGATGTACATGGTAACTTAGTGATGAGATCCATCGCAAGGCTCTCCTACTTCCAAACCAGTATCTCTGGTTGTACAAGCAAACAAGAAGGTCCTTGATGTTCAGCCCTGAATTTAAGACAAGTTAGGCATTTTGATACATACAAGGCAACATCCTTTTTCATACTAGGCCACTAGCACTGAGTACGAAGATCCTTGTACACTTTATCAGCACCAGGATGGATAGAATATCGAGACTTGCGAGATTCGTCCCTTACCAAGGTGCGAAGGTCGTCTTGTTTTGGAATCCACAAACGATCCTTGAAATAGAGCAACCCAATCGTCCTTCGCTTCGAGCTTAAGCTCAAGTTGACGTGGCAATTCCTTATCTATCAAATTTTGTGAAACACAAAATTGCTGAGCTTGAAGAACACGAGTTTGAAGATTAAATAGCGTTTGGAGCGCTTCTTCTTGTTTGGGTCACCACTCAAAAAGGCTTTTTCTTTTTAGTCAAAGCAGTGAGTGGAGCCGCGATCTTTGAAAATTTTGAAATGAATCAACGATAATACCCAGCAAGACCAAGAGAAGGTCGAATCTCTGTTGGTGTTGTTGGTGTATTCTAGTCTTTAATAGCAACAATCTTGGATGGATCCACATGAATACCCTGCTCATTGACTATATGACCCAAGAATTGAACTTCTTTAAGCCAGAATTCACACTTGGATAATTTAGCAAAAAGTTGTTCCTTCTTCAGGAGTTCCAATGTTAAGCAAAGGTTTTGCTCGTGCTCGGCGCGAGACTTCGAATAGAAAAAAAATATCGTCGATGAACACAATGATGAACTTGTCTAAATAAGGTTTATAGACCCTATTTATTAAGTCCATAAAGATGGCTGGAGCATTTGTCAAACCAAAGGGCATGACAGAGAACTCATAATGCCCATACCATATGCGGAAAGCAGTTTTGGGAATATCTTCTTCGAGAACACGAAGTTGATGATACCCAGAACGCAGGTCGATTTTTGAGAAGCATGAAGCACCTTGCAGCTGATCAAAGAGATCATCAATTCGAGGTAGGCGATATCGATCCTTGACGGTAAGCTTATCAAGCCCACGATAATCGATACACATTCAAAAAGACCCATCTTTCTTTTTCACGAAGAGGACAGGAGCTCCCCAGGGAGAAAAGTTCGGACGGATGAATCCTTTATCAGATAACTCTTGAAACTGTTTCGAAAACTCTTGCATCTCTGACGGTGCAAGACGATAAGGCGCTTTTGCAATTGGGTTGGCATTTGGGTACAAGGTTAAAATGAAACTGGACTTGACGAACTGGAGGCAAACCAGGCAGTTCATCAGAAAACACTTTTGGATACTCCCGAACAATCGGAATATCCTGAATACGCTTGCTCTTGACTTTCTCCTCGGTGACATGTGCTAGGAAAGAAACATATCTTTATCGTAGATAGTTTAGGCTTTTGTTGCTTAAAAGAAACGGACGTTTAAGGTTCTAGGGGGGGGATCACAAGTGATCATAAAAAAAATGACAAAACCACACGAGTGGTTTATTTTTGTATTGACATCATAAGGTTGCATCAAACATTCATATAATTGCATTGGTTCACAAAAATAAAAACCATAAATTTTTATTTATATAACAACCGCATTGTCTTTAAATGTTAAAAGATAACAACCGGAGGAAATACAAAATACTAATCATTCACTGCTGCATCGTTGATTGCCTCATTGATGTTATACACTCGCCCACGTGCTGGATTCACATTGACGTTGACGTTCACATTTGGGTTTGCATTAGCATTCGCGTTTGCATTCACCAGTCTTGGACAGTTGTTGCGGAAGTGACCAAACTCTCCACAGTTGAAACATGAACCCGATGGGAATCTCGCAGCATTCCCTTGAACCGGAGTTTGAACGTGAGCAACCTGATTTTGTCCCAGACGACAAATATTGGCCAAATGCCCAAGCTTACCACACGTCGTACATTGCTTACAAGCTTGCTGTGCAACATGATGACCGTTGCAGCGAGAACAATGAGGTGCGGTACCAGCATACGCCTTTTTCACAGGAGGTAGAGCCGGTGGGTTCTGATCAGTCTGTGCCGTTACAGCGAAATTCTGAGCATCCTTCCGCTTCCTCGACTTCTTTGTCGTCTCACCTTCCTTACCCTTACCCTTTTTCTTGTCTTTCGTAGAATCGGTCACCTTCTTTTTATCACCCTTGCGGGTGAGTTTACCCTTCCTGACTTGAGATTCAGTCAGGGTAGCAGACAACTCGATCGCTTGACGAAGGGTAGTAGGGTTAACACCGGTCACAATATCTAGAATAGAATCGGGTAAACCATCGATATATCTCTCGATTGCCTTCTCCAGAAGGGTAACCATGGTGGGACACAATAGACTGAGTTCCTCAAAATGATCCGTGTACGCACGGTGTTCAGCCCCATCTTGTTTTAAATCGTCAAACTCTCGCTCCAAAGCCCGAATCTCGTGACGGGGACAAAACTCTTTCATCATGAGAGCCCGAAGCTCATCCCACGTTTGTGCCAATGCCACTTCGGCACCCCTATCACGTATAATACCATTCCACCAGGTAAGCGCTCGCTTCTCAAACACACTTGAAGCAAATTCAACCTTCCGCGCATTCGGACACTGGACGTGTCTGAATATGCTCTCGATACTCTCAAACCACTGCAAGAGCGCAGTTGCTCCTTGCGACCCAGAAAACTTTAGAGGCTTAGCAGAATTGAAGCTCTTGAAGTTACACGGCGCATTGTTGTTGAATATCTCGTGGACTTGGGTTACAACGCCTGGAAGCACAGCAACCACTTGCTGAGAGACCAGGGCTGCGATTTCTTCAATAGTGAAAGATTGTGCTTCACGTCGAGGAGGCATTGTCTAATAAGGAAACAAGAGAAACGAGTGAGGTTGAAAAGCAAAAGAGGTATTGAAAATACCATCAAAACACCAGGAAGGCGATCATTTGTTCGTTACCTAGAACAAAAAAACGACACGGAGTGACTAATCAAAGTAAATGGATCAAAAATAATGTATCGCCGAAGACATGCTCGCCTATAAGTGGACACTCACCCCAAGAGTTCCCAGGTAAGAGTGACTGGTCCGATACTGCGGATTTGTACGGACACTCTAGCCTTAGACAGAAAACTCATAGTACAGGCACCCACTCTTCCAGTTTGCATGTGTTCACACCATTTAGACCCAAACTCTGACGGGATTTTGAAAACTTAAAGGGTTCAAAACCTTACAACAAAGGGTTCAAAACCTTACAACAAAGGGTTCAAAACCTAGTAATCAATCATCCTAGAACAAATGATTAGTTTTCAAAGCGGATTCGCACTTAGCGTTCTCATTGTGGTTATCACCTAAGGATAGGTGACGGTATTGTTTTAGAATCTAAACGCAGGAAACTTACGTTAGGGTCCTAAAAGTTATAGTCTAGGTCAAAGCATTACTAATAACCTAATTCCCTATAACCATTGGCTCTGATACCAACTTCTTCTGTCACACCCTGACCACGTAGGACAACAAACCGTGGCGGAAACGTCGGGGAATGTTGCAACAGAAGGTATTGTTTCACAACCATGGATACAAAATAGTTTTGTTTTATTGATAAGATTGAACATTATACTGTCTTAACACATAGAACAAACAAGTTTTATATCGTCTATCATAGTTATTATGTCACTAAGGCCTCGTCCAGATCCTAAGTGACGCATGCATCCTAGAAATCAATCAAGCATCAACACCTGAAACATATGTAAAAACTTAGTCAGCAAAGAAATGCTGGCGAGTACATAGGTTTTATAAGAGTATCAGAATCATGGCTCGTTTATATGTTGCAGTACTTTATTAGACTACAAGAGTCAAAATACAAACCTTGTTTTGAAAAATGTATTGCAACATAGTTAACCAACTCAAATCAAGTTGATTATAGTTTATAAAATCTCGTAGCCATGTTTCTTAACCCCAAAAACATTTGTTTTAGAAAAACCAACTTGTAAAACATCTTGTAAAAATTTGTTAAAAACTCGTATGGTTTATATCCTTTAGAAAACATCATTTGTGTGACATCGTTTCAAAGTCGTTTACCCAAGTGAACTAAATAACGCCACGGTATGTAATATGTTGAAAACACTTATATATAGGAAGTACCAGTGGCTTATCCACCACGCTTTCATCACATTACACCCATCCCGTTATCTAAACACTAACCAAAAACCAATCGTTCACCCAAATCGTTTAACTTGTAAAAATCATTTCGAAATGTTTAACTCGTTTAAAAAAAAGTTTAAATCATCCTCGTTTTAACTTGTGAAAAACTATTTATGGTCGTCTCGCTAAAAACATTCAAACCTTCGTGACTCGATCAGCTCGCTTCTCGCTTCTCTAATTAACAAACCACCAAAGGGTAACTTAACAAACATCAGATTCAGTCGCTACCCACAACCCCCACACATAACCATGGGTGTAGTAAAGTAACGGGATTTGTCAGATACTATCGTACCATAACCTAATACTGGTCGGCTTGATCAATGCTAATGAATGTCATTTGTTATGTAACTACAACCATCAAGTTTTGTTCACATTATTGAAACCGTTATTCGTTTAGTAAAAATCGTTTTAATCGTTTTTGAAATCATCGTTTAAACCTTTAAAACATTTCAAACATATGAATCACCCCAAAACATTTAAAAATAGTAAAATAGGGGAACTATGTACTCACATGAAGTGCAAAGTATCCTTAATCAATAGAACTTCAAACAACCTCAAGCAAACCAAAGGAATCACGTAGCACCTAGTAATCGTACCACTAGTCAAACAATAGACGCCTAAATCGGAAGATCGGATAGAATGAAGTCTTGTAAACCAAATGAGTGTTGGAACTCATGTGATATGGTTTAACAAAGCCTACATCCTAAATTGAAACCTAACCTAAGTGCTTTCGACCCATCGCGACCCATTAAGGTAGCTCACGCTACTTTAACGCGTCGTGCGCGCAAAAGCGCACTCGAGACGTCTAACTAGTCCTATGACAAGTGTTATATGCCAAAACATGTTGCATAACCAGTTACCTGACAAAAGTTTATGTTACATATGCTTAATTGCCAATTATGTATGAAAAGGGCATTTTGGTAATTTACCTACGACATATAAACTACTTATCATACAACTACTTAAACTAGGTGACCATAAGGTATAACCTCGGAAGGTTATTCCCTATGCTACTATGGTCACTAAACATGTTTGGTCGGATCCTAATGATCGACCAAATGGGTCGTGTTCGAAAGTCTAAGCGGGTGTTTAGTCCGCTTGACTTACGACTCTACACAAGCACTAAGCTAAAAGTGACGAGCTAAACATGTCGAAACATGTTTAACAAAGTTAGAAAATAGGTATGGTATTAAAACAAACGGTTTTAATACCCTAGAGTAGTTTGGTTACAAAATACGCGAGAAAACGCATTTTGACCGAAACTACGACTCGTCACTGAGCCTAGATAACGTGGTAATCAGTAGGTATAGTCACTAGGGACTATAACTATCGTGATTACGCTCACGTTATGAAGTTCAAACGAACTTTGCGTTGACCATAAACTTGTCAATGCAGAAAGTCAAACGCAGTTTGACTTTAATGATAGAAACGAATGTAAAGAACGAAAGAATACTTACAAAGGGTCCCCGCAAGCTTTGATTTCTCAAGTATTCTCAGGTATGAAGTGGTTTAGCACTCCAACTTAGAGAAATGTCAAGAAATCAAGTGGGTTTTGCAAGTGAATGGTGAGGGGTATTTATAGGAATTCAAGAACCATTAGGATCGTTTCTCAAAGATTGAGCTTCGATCTGGATCGTACACATGTGGGATACTAGGGGTGCCCCAAAACCTGCTAACGGTATTGAAAAAGTTACAAAATAGACCCCCCAAGTTCGACCTCATTGCTGAAAAACGCAGAAAATCAACTTTCTGCCCAGATGAGGTGCTCGCGTAGCGCTACGAGGAGAGTAGTTGGTGCTCGCGCAGCGCTAGCAAGTGCCAGCTTCAGAAAAGTTTCAAAAATTACAGTTTTGGTCCCTGCACATGTTTAAGGCCTTTTTTCGATGCGTTTAAACCTCGTTAACCTCATTTCAAGGCTCTAAAATGAAGTTAAAGTATAGGGAACTCAAAACATGCTCAAAAACATCTCGGATGTCGGTTCGTTTGGTCGTACGTTTGCGTTGTTCGGTTAATTACGACAGAAGTCGTAACGAACGCAAAAACGATCCAAATTAAGCGACGGAAGGAATTTTATCATGCCGAACATTAAAATAAAATATTTTAATGCTTACATAAATTTTTGGATGTCCGGAATATACAGAACGTAAAATATGCGTAAAAGTGCAAACTTGTGCACTTTTTGATGCTTTTAGTCCCTATCGATCAATAAAGTTTGTTTTAGCATACCGAACCCCTCAAAGCCTATTTATAAGCTATGTAAAGGTTATTTAGGGTTTGTTTAACTTATGACCAAGTTCCGGAATGTTCGTTACCATACAAATCGGTACAGTTTTGCAGTTTGACATAAATAGTCCCTGCCATCGAACAAACTTGATTTTTACACACCAAACCATCCAAAAATTATTTCTAAGTTATGTGGAGGTTATTTAAGGTATGTTACGCCTATTTCACTATTCCGGAGTGTTTGTTGCATTAAACTGGTTATATTTACGCATCTGTGCGCATATAACCTTCCAGAAAGCGATTTAGAGCTTGAAATCGGAATCGAATTAAATTGCAAAATCACCAAACACAAATACTCACATAATAACACAAAACACATATAATAAAATCAAAGCACATTGTTTTGTTGATAACCAACATTGTTTTATATTGAACCACGACTACAGAACACAGTTGTCACAACTATCGCGCTATGATCGGATCTCTCTTGTATCTTACAGCCTCGTGGCCTGACATCATGTATCCAACGTGCTAGCTTGCAAGATATCAATCCAACCCGAAGGCCTCACATCTGTCAACTGTCAAAAGGATTTTTTGCTATTTGAAGGGATGCCCTGACACAGGTCTTTGGTACCTTAGGGATGATAGCTTTGACTTGATTGCATACAGTGATTCTGAATTTGGTGGTTGCAAGATCGATGGCAAATCAACAACAGCTGGATGTCAATTCTTAGGAAATCTCCTGGTCACGTGGCAGTGCAAGAAGCAAACATTTGTTGCTACATCAACTTGTGAAGCAGAATACATTGCTGCCTCTAGTTGTTGCTCCCAAGTTTTGTGAATACACCAACAAATGCACGACTACGGTTTTGAATTCCTATCTACTCCTATTTTTGTTTATAACAATGCTGCCTTACAGATCACTAGAAATCCTATGCAGCATTCCAAGACCAAACACATCGAAATTAAATATCACTTCATACGTGATTGTTTTGACAAAAGATTAATCGATGTTGCTAAAGTTCACACCGATCACCAACGTGTCGACCTGTTTACAAAAGCTTTTGATAAATCACGTTTTGATTATCTACTTTTGGTCAATGGCATTAAGGTCATACCCGAGTAACTTCTTTGGCTAAATCGTTTTTGTAAATATTTTATTTAAAAACTCGAAAAGATTCAAAAAGATTTTCACCTTTTAGCATTTTAGGGGGAGTAAATTCAAGAAAATACAAAAACATATGAAAATCAAAAATCTAAAAAGGTGTCTATACTTTCTGTCTTTCCGTTTGAAAATTTCAAAAAATTAAAAAAACTAGAAAATCAAAAATGAGTTTCTTAGAAAAAGGAAGATGATGATATTCACTGGTGTGGTCGGCCAACATGTTCAAAATGTAAAAATAAAAATCCAGAAATGATAAGTATCTTTACTAACGATGTATCGGTAGGCTCACAATCAGACTAAAATGCGCAGGATGATACAAACCTAATAGAATTCAAGTCAGGTAGGAACCATTCATTGGCATATGGTCTTGGTACCGAAATTTCGTTTGAGAGATTGCCGAGGTTCTGAGATATTCGGTCTTTATGGTGCTTATCATCTGGGTATCATGGATGTATCTTTTACCCAAAAATAACGGAGACGAAGTATAGATCTTCCATGATACTATACATACGTGTACATATTGCATACGACCTCAATAAGTGATCAACAATCACACTTCCAAACAAAATAAGAGATAATATATCACATTTATCCGGGAGTCAAGTTCGTCTCTCTGCTGTACATTGTTCTGACCTGTTCACGAACTTTCTCCTGTGCCCTCATGCATTGAAAATCAAGTTCCTCATCAATAAGTGATTCTATCACATAGGGCTTGTTTACAAATAAAAAAAAGTGAGTATCTCACATTCTTTTATACGGTCAAATAGATGATAAACGGTATACTCACCGGTAAGATGAACTCTCGTGCATACCTTGATACATGTATCGTGAGTGGATGAACATCGACTTGTAAGTATAATCCTTACCATTAATCGTATCTCCTAATTATGATTAAATCTGATCAGTTTGAGCTTATGTGGATAACAATACCGATAATCGAGGTAGTATACTTATCCAGAGCTTTAAACAGAACAAAAGTCATGTTGACTAAGACCGTAAGCTGGTATGAATCCTTTTCCTTGAAATTCGCAAAAAGATTGCTCTTGTACAATTGTTTATTACTTGTTATATCTTTTCGATTAGTTTACCGCGCTTTAAGTTCTGTTTTTATTGTAGCTTGTAAAGTTCATTTTTGAATTAGCCAAAGTTGTAACTTGGTGTTTTCTGCCGAAAGCCTGAAACCTACTTCATAAAAATGTCTTTGCATTTGTTACACTCAATCAAAATGAAATGTGTTCAAATAAACAAAATATGTTCAATGTGCAAAATTTTCAAACACTTAGTGAATTTGTGGAAAAATGGTCGACGAAACCTCTTTAAGTCGACAAAACTCCTAGTTATCGACGAAACTCCATGGTCAAAGGCAACTGTTTTAACCTTGGTCAAACTGGTCAAAACTGGATTTGGTTTACGACGAAACTTATAGTTTCGTCGAGGTCACGACGAAACCCCATTGGCCCTTTTATGTTTCGTCATGGGCTAACTGTTTGAGCCCAAACCAAGCCCAAATTGAAGTTTCATCGAGCCCAATCAAGGTTTCGTCGAAGATATGGTTTCGCCGAGGTCATGAGTATTTAAAGGGGTCCCAGGTCAATCAGTTATCACTTTTCAAACCTTCCCACTTTTCTTCTTCCCAAACAAGCAAACACCCATACCCTTTCTCACCAAATTAAAACCTTTCTTTTTCTTTAACATTTTCTGAAAATCAAAGGTATATTCATGATTGTTCAAATGTTTCGAACCTTAAGAAACTTGTTCTTTTCCTGAAACATGTTAACAACCCTTGAAAACCCTTTTTGTTCGATTTCATCGTATATAACACTGGTTACCGTGCTTGTTTGTTAATAAAAACTGAAAATAAGTGCTTGTATGTTGTTTTAATTAAAGATTTGGGTTAGGTTTTAGATAACTAAAACAGGGGATTTGGGTTTTGATGAGTTTAACCGTTTGTGGGTGGGATTAGGTCACAAACCATGTCGATTGGACTTCTGAGTTGTTTCCTGTTTGGTTTGGGTTAACATATTGTCAATAATTTTGGTTTGTATTGGATTTGATCATCGTTTAAACCATAGTCGGCGAGACCCCTTTAATTTGAAAACCCCCAAGACGAAACCCTAACTGTTGATGACGAAACCCTTGGACGACGAAACCTAAGTTTCTTTAAAGTTATTGACGATGAAACCCCTGTGACGAAACCCTTTGAAATGGAACAAGTTTCATTGAAAGGATGTCGATGAAACCTCACTGTTCAACGGTCAACATTGACTTTATTTGACCAAGGGAGTTTCGTCGTAATGAAGGGAGTTTCGTCGACATACTGAAGTTTCTTCGTACAGAACTTAGAAATTTTCTAAGTATGGTGCCTTTCACAGGAGATGTACATTGGGATGTTAAATGTCCATTTTATGTTCTAACTTGTATCAACATATGTCCAATGCACATCTTATACCATTTTAACTTATTGTTGATGTTTGCATATTCAGATGGCACCGAAAGAAGGGAAACGTAAGCCCTCGACCAAGAAGGAAAACAAATCTGAAGAGGAAATGTTGTCCGAGAAGCGTCACAACCAAATTGCCTTTCTTGATCCTGAAGAAAAGATCGCTGAACTGAAAGAGATTACGCGATGGATTAGGGAGTCACGGATACATAAAGCTGTTACCTTTTCAACACCTGTTTACAAGACACTCATTAAAGAATTTTGGAACTCCGCAAGCATTGTACAGGTTGATGGAAATGAAGTAATTCAAGGGAGAGTGAATGATTTGGATGTGATTGTATCTCCGGAAATATTGAACGCTGTTTTAGAGTTGCAAGACGATCCGAATGCGCCGTTCTCTATTCCGATCATGTGTACTCGTGGCTGCTTATTACGGATGAAGTGTACTGGCAACATCTTCAGCAATCAGATTAACAAAGGAGATTTGCAGTTACGTTACAAGTTTCACTTGCACGTTCCTATTCAGTGTATCAGCAACAGGCTTGCAGTATATGATATGGCAGGCAACGATCTTGTTGGTCTTATGGTGGCTTTGGTGCTGAATAAACCATTTAGCATATCAAAGTATATCTTCGCCAACATGAAAGACAATATGACAAGAACTGGAAGTAGAATAACCGGGAACAAATTCTGGATGTATCCTCGTTTTCTACAGATGATCATGAACGTTTAACATCCCAATCTTCCAAAAGCTGACGACGACACCCTGAAGATAGAATCTATGATCTTGCAATCGTTAAGGATATTCAAGAGCCTTGCAGCCAAGAGACACAAAGAAAGCGATCCTCCTAGGAAGTTGATAGGTGCTCTTGGGAAACCAGATTACATTGCTCCTGAAGATGATAAATGGCGTCACAATGACAGCCAATCAGATGATGAAGAGCCGAAATTAAAGAAGAAGATGGTTGAAAAGTTTGGTCGAGCAGATTCGAGTTCGTCTGACAATGATAGTGATAATGATGAAGCTTGTGATGGTGGTGATGCAGGTGCTGGTGCATCGTCTGCTAGTGCAGCTGGTGGCACTTCAGCTGGTAATGACGATGATGATTTTGAATCTGATGACAATCCACCTGAGCCCGGATATGAAGTTTACTTTGATGAACGCGGTGTTAAAAGGATCAGGAGGATTCAGCAAGAGAATGATCCTGAATACGTTCCTTCGGATACCGAAGCGGAACGATTGAAGAAGAAGCAAACGGCTGTTCGTACAAAGAAGAAAGCAAGAAGATACATTGGTACTTCATCTGCACAGTAGTTCGTTCCACAAGAACCTTCTCAAGAAGCTGAAATGGATCAAAATCTTGGATTTACAGCTACTGAAGCTACTGCTATGGCTTCTTCTCCTCCAAGGTCTACAGAACCAACTCCTACAGTGAGTTAAACACCTGAAACTCCTGTAGTGACTCCTCAGGAACCTACTCGCTCTATTGCATCAACCATACGTACAAAGACCTCGCAGCCTGCCGCAGAATGCAGAGAAAATGTATTCGAACAAATGCAGCAGGATGAGAAGATAGATTTCCTATTTTCTCAACTTCAAGCTGCTGCAGGTCAGATCACCAGGCATACTGACGTGATCAAAACTACAAGAGTTGACTCGATCAAGCAACAGTTGGAAATTAACACGTTTAATGCCACTATTGGACGACAAGCAGTAGAGATCACGCGACAACAAGCTGAAATAGAGCAATTGAAGGCTGAAAACGCCAGTTTGAAAGTTGCAGATGAGGTTAGTGAGCGTCAACTGCAACAGATGTGTGCGGCAGATAATACACGTGGTATTGAAATGAACCGCATGAAAGAAAGCAACTCTATACTTCAGAAGTTGGGCGAAGGTCTCAAAGAAAGACATGACTACATGAAACAGTGGTACGATTCTCGAAACACCACTATAGTTGATGGCGTTAAGAAAATAAATGAAGGCTATGAGTTTCTTAGAAGGCAGGCCAATATTTTGTGGAATGATCGATGTAAGCAGCAAGAAGTGATGAAGAAAAGGGATGATGATCCTGAAGATCAAGGGAATCCTGACCCTTCTGCTACAAGAGAGCAGTCGCCAGCAGCTACCTCTTCTCAAATTGTTGTATTCAAGCCTTCTCAGCTCGAATCTGCTCAAGGAACCTCCAGTGGAACTGTTGAAGAAATACAATGCCTTCAATCTTTGCCTGGTACATCTTATGTTCCTAGCACTGCTGATCTTGCATTGCAGGTTGTACACCCGATTACTGGAGAACTTCTAGAAGAAGGGGAGATTATATCTGATCTATCACACGAGCATTTATTAGCTTTGAATGTGACGAGAGAGGTTGATGATGCTGAAATTGATAAAATACCTGTTGAGCCTGAGACTGCTGATGTGGAAAACATTGAAGAGATTGTTTTTGAAGGCGAATCAGGTAAATCCTCGTATGTGCATGAAGACGGGACTGAGTTCGCTCCTTTCATTGAAGAATGGTTAAAAGAGAACGTGGACGTCATAGATGAACATTTGAAGAATCGCGACACTTCTGAAAATACCACAGATGCGTTCTCCGAGTGGCGAAAGTAGTTCTTGTCTAAGGTTTCCAAGCCTGTGCTAGCTGACGTTTAAGTTGACTACTTGCAGTATGAAAAAGAGAACTTGCATGGAAGAATTCTCCGCTGGATGTTCGTGAAGGAAATCCACTGCGTAGCCATTAAGCGGGAATTCGGTATTCAATATTTCTGATCGTTGCTGAGCATATCGTCTTTACCTTTTTATGATGTTGCAGCTTTGACGAAGCTTGAGCTCATTAATCGCTCAAACTTCGAAGGAGCTACATTGTTCGAGCGCACGATTAAGATAAACAAAAACTCAGGCTGGAAAGACGAGTCGTACAAGCCTCAGTTCCCTATCTATAAGTAGATCAAGTTCACTTTAGATCCAGCGACCAACACGGCGCGCTACAAGCTTGTGTATCAGCCCGTGAAAGTCATGGATAAGATCCCGTTAATGCCGATGAAGCAGAACTTTTCGGAAGACATGGCTTTGTGGTGCTACGACTCAGATACGCACGAGGCGGTAATCGTTTTTAATGGCGATCGTGAAAATTTCTGGATGTCGGATCCGATGTGGATCGTGAACATGTCAGCGGCTGACATCAACAAGTTATATCGGCACGATATTTTCTACGAAGACAAGGACGCACATCAAGCGTTGCGATTTCAGCGCGCTACTTGCTTCTGCTACTATCGTGGAATACATGCCGGCAGT
The DNA here is from genome assembly GCF_002127325.2 of Helianthus annuus. Lineage (NCBI taxonomy): Eukaryota > Viridiplantae > Streptophyta > Magnoliopsida > Asterales > Asteraceae > Helianthus > Helianthus annuus. The sequence continues at coordinate 125,836,931 of NC_035434.2, read as the reverse complement.
TCGTGTTCCGAGCAACACTGAAGACAGAAGATTGAAGACTGAAGATAGTAACAGACAACGGGTAGTTTGTTGATGCATATTTATAGTGTCTGTAACTTGTCTTAATTAACGTTGTATTTATACGGTCTTTTTAATGATTATCGAGTCTGTATTCGCCATCGACCTTAGTTGGATATCCTCCTATCTATCTAAGTGTCCGACAAAGTTTGTCTCGTTTGAAATGTAATGTTTAATGAACAATGCATGTTGCATGTAAGTTTATATGTATGTTTGTGTGTTTATGTGTTTTGCTGCTAACTGTCTGTTTGCAGCAAACCAAACAGCTTATGCAGCCTTCGACGAAACCCTAGGTTTCGTCGAGCACTACATGACGAAACTCCTTCATGACCAAAACCCCAAGTTTCGTCGTGATGGGTGACAAAACTCCTAGAGTTTCGTCGTCCAGGAGGTTTTGTCAGGCCCAAATGAAGTTTCGTCAAGCCCATTGATGTTTCATCGAGTTATGGGCCTGGGCTGCTATATAAACCACACATAGTTTCACTTTGAAATTATGAGAGCATACCCTGTTTGAAAGATTAGTGTTAAACTTTGTGTGTATCTCTTTGATCATTGTTCTCATCCTGTTAATCAATTGACTGTGATTCATTGGTTATATCGTGTTATTACTATATATGTTTGGTTTGGCATAGTCACGAGGATTCCGCACTCGTGACCGTGTTTGTGATAAACAATGGATTCGGTTTCGTATTCGATCCTCAAAAATCGGGACCTACATGGTATTTCGGGTACTCGTACTGCTTAGGAATGTGAAGTTGTTTTGAGAATTCTGGTTTCATTTTTGTCAAAAACGGGTACAACTTAATCTACTGACTACATGAGTTTGCATGGTTTCAATTTTTTTTTAACATGTAGTAATTTGCATTCCTGACTATAGGTCATGGATTTCAGATTTAAGCTAGAAAAGTTGGGCGCATTCTCCTTTATGGTTTTAGGGAGAGTTGTGTTTGGCCACGGTATATGCTTGTATGGTATAACAATTGAATAGGGAAAACCACCAAAGCAAACATTGACCAAAGCCCTGTAACGCCCTGCTTTTTATAACTTTCCTTAACTAGAAAGCTTGTCTTGTATTTCTATTTTTGGAAACATGTTTTCCTTGTGATCGTCGTTTCGTTATATCGTTGTAAAATCCGAGAATTGGATCATAAAAAAATTCATTATTTCATACAAATTATGCTTTATTTAATTCGTGCATGCTCATACGTTAAATTCCTTACACATGTGGTACGTTATTCGTGATTCTCGTAAACGTGTGTTAAACCTTAGAATACGTATCATACATACGTAGTTTATACGTTTTCACGCATGTTTATACATCATTTGCACCTACGATTACTTATTCATACTTATACATGTGTTAAAGTTACATAATAACCCCCTTATAATATGACTTTTCACTTAAAACACATTAAATCAAAACCAAGTTAAACGTAAGGGATTTAATTTGCCAAAAACCAAACTTCAATCCGGAGAAACAACCCGTCGCGTCGCGCGACGGGGATGGCCTTTGGTCGTCGCGTCGCGCGACGGGGATGGCCTTTGGTCGTCCCGTCGCGCTAGCCTTCTCAATCCTCAGAATCTCGTTACCAGCTCACGGGTGGGGTATTTTTGTGTTTATTTGGTGTGTTTTCTTGATTAAACATGTGACAACCCGTGACTTCAGGTTAATGCTTTAACTTAACACAATTAAGTTGGTCTCACAATCTTTAGCAGTGCATGGAACTATGCATTACTTTATTTACTATTTGACTTACATGAGAACTTTGCGCCTTGACTGTAAATTATATGTGGTGTGTGTGTTTTATGTAAAAGATGATGCTTAGGGGAGTTTAGTGTTAATAATGAAAGATAAAACAAAACCTCTTAACCCTAATCATCCTCACCAATTCCAATCATACGGTAGTTGAATTCTCTCTAATCATTTTGGGTGACACACAAATCTCACACAATCATTTGCATCTATGATCTTTCTATCCATCAATCTTTCAAGCACAAACTCTAAATCAATCTAAGGTAATCATTTATGTTGCACATTGTATCGTTGTTCTCTTGATCTCATACAAACCCTAGAAAGCCAAACAATTGTTCTGTGTTTATATGATTATGCTTGAATGAGTACGTGATTGTTTGTGAATGAATGTGCATTGTTATTGGGTATTATAATGCCCTTGATATGATTGAATTGCCATACTATTATGTCGATTCGTAACAATGAAATTAGGGTTGTGATCGTAGAATTGCTGCAACTGTTACATTGCTTATCTTGTGTTTCTGTGCGATTAGGGTTTTGAGTCCAAAGTATTGAAATTCTTATGTTCGGAGTTTATTAGATAAACACATGTCCGAGTTTTTGATTGAATACATGGACCGAGTTTTATGATGCTTGAAAGGTCCGACTTTTATTGGTAATGCTTGGTCCGAGTTTTGGGATGATGAATGGTCCGAATTTTTGACAAGAAACACATAGTCCGATTTTGTAAAGGTAAACATGGTCCGATTTTGTAAAGGTAAACATGGTCCGAGTTTTGTGGGGGTGTTTGGTCCGAACTTTGTAAAGGGGTGTATGGTCCGACTTTTTGATGCTTTACATGGTCCAAACTTTGTTGATGCATGTATGGTCCGAATTTTGTTAAGCATGTATGATCCGAGTCTTATTAATGCTTGTAAGGTCCGGGTTTTGTAAACAAACACATGGTCTGAGTTTTCAAACATTAAAGGGGTCCGAGTTTGTTGTTTGGTTCATAAGTGTTACTGTATGTTACTGTATGTTACTGCATGTCACTGTATGTCACTGTTACTGTATGTTTCTGTATGTGTGTGCAATCTACGTCATGTTAATCTGTAAACAATCATCACACGGAACACAGTTGTTTAGACACCAAGGAATTATAAACCTTATTTGAACGTAAACACTTACATTGAGTTTATGTGCAATGTACCTTAGGTCGTGGGTAACAGACCTAACCATTAATTAACACTAGAAGCAATAACAAACCGAGCAAACCAAGCTGAGTTCACACTCTTACCAAGGCATGGGATTCCCGGGGTTGGGAATGGGATTGAAGGAATGGGATTGTACTTACACTGTTACTAGACTATCTACCATCGTCCTCGGATGCGAAGGATACATACGTAAAACCTATGTATACTTGTGCTTACTTCTGTCCTTAGGTTTCGAGGGACACTTACGTAAAACCTACGTAGAGATGTGCTTACTACTGTCCTCAGGTTTTGAGGGACACTTACGTACCTACGTATACATGTGCTTACTACTGTCCTTAGGTTTTGAGGGACACTTACGTAAAACCTACATAAACCACACGCGTACCACTGTCCTCAGGTTAACAAGGGCACTTACGTAAAACCTACGTAGACCTCGTACGTACTCCTGTTCTCGGGTTAAGAAGAACACTTATGGTTACCACTAGTCTAGTACATACAAACATGGGAAGCCCCCACTAAATATCGTAAAAAGGTTTGGGAAATAGGGTAAACTAGTTAATCATATTTTTAACTATGGGAAACCCCCATCATCTACGGATATGTTCGGGAAATAGGGTAAACTGTTATTTTACGTGGGAAACCCCTACCATCTATGGATATGTTTTGGGAAATAGGGTAAACTGGTTAAACATATTTTCAACATGGGAAACCCCCACGGCAAGTGAGCCAGCTAAAGACAAACTACGTTTTCGTAGAATACTTAAAACGAACACCCAACTGTGAACTCGCTCAACATTGTTGTGGACTACTTGTTACATGCCTTGCAGGCCCTTAGGTGCATATCAAAGGAACTTGCTGTCTGAGAAGCTGGAGTGGTCATGGGTCGGGACACAAGGAAACGCAACACAAGACTAAGAGCTTACATGTGATTTTATAAACGCTTATTAAGTTGAATATGCTTCCGCTGTAAAATGTGAAATATTGTACATTGTTGTTAATAAATGAAAGTTTATTAAATATACCTATGACGTTCAATGTGATTGGTGGCTAAGATCCTGGTCAGTCACGCCTCCAAGCGGTGGTACTCCGCATGTGGATTTTGGGGGTGTGACAGATTAGTATCAGAGCCATTGGTTATAGTGAACTTGGTTTTAAAAATGGAAACTATTTTTGTAAAACCAGACTATAACCGGATAGTTCTGAAAACGGGAATACGACCATGACACTCAGCTCCAGATTGCAAGGTTCGTCTCTCTTATACTCATCGTACTACATAACTAGTGAACACCTACATACTATATTGCATGTGATTGCACGCTTAGCACCACGATACGAAATCATGAACACTTGCACGTGTTATGTGGCTGATAGGGTGGCAAATCCCTAAACTTTCATGACCTACGCTATGTGAAACTCTTTGATTGCTACTCGACTATGAGGAACCATTTGACATGTGTAAAGAGGAGCTGAGATGAGCATGCAAATCACAATATTATTGTGGGTGCACACATAATAATAATGTGGGGTGCATGTGAGTCCCAGCTAGGCTTAACAAGTGGAAAAGGGGTTCTCTCCTGTTATTCGATCAGTATGAAACATAACCAACCTATAGGGGCCATGGCAGTAATTGTCCCCTACTTAAACTCAAACGTGAACCTCTCATTTATTGTTGGATTCTTTCGAAACTCGATGCTGTCGAGTGTTACATGAACACCCATCAAAACACCTAGCGAACCGTGTAGAATGTTAGGTGCTTATACGAACGTCCCTGAGTTGGATGTCCCCGCGTCGAATGATTGAACGATACCTTTCCTACTCCTCCTCGTTTACTGAAACTCATGGATTGACGTCTCCGATCCCGAAGTGTGATCACTTCTGCAACACTCTCGTATCATATACATACACCCAGTGAGGAGAAAACTTTGTGCAGAGAAATGTTACTTATTGCAGCGTGCCAGAGTGGCACAACGGTTAACTTCATTTCAGCAAGAAAGGCCAGGAGTGTCTACGGAAGGATTACCCCGCAATGTTAACACTCAGCGCGGATGTCAAGACTAAGGAAAGGAGGATCAAGGATCCACCAATTATTCGTGACTTCTCCTTAAATGTTACCAGAAGAACTGTTAGGTTTATCTACACATCGACAGGTGGAATGTCAGACCTGTATCATGCTAGAAGTAACCCTTGTTATTAGTACATCTTACTACCTTACACCAGGAAGGTTGCAGGAACTGTCTAATCAACTTCAGGAATTATTGGACTCGAGCTTCGTCAGACCTAGTTTTCGCTTTAAGGAGCCCCATTATACCCGGGAAGAGAAGGTTTTTTTTTTCCGCATGTGTATCAATTATCGAGAACTCAACAAGGTGACTGTGAAAAACCGCTATCCTCTTCCACGTATTGATGATTTATTCGACCAGTTGCAAGGGTCGAGCTACTACTCAAAGATAGATCTGAGGTCAGGCTACCAACAGCTGAGAGTTCAGGATGAGGACTTCTCCAAAACAACATTCAAAACTCGATACGGCCATTATGAGTTTCTAGCCATGCCATTCGGGCTAACGAACGATCCTGCCGTCTTCATGGATCTTATGAACAGGGTGTGCAAGCCCTACCTGGACAAATTTGTGATTGTTTTCATTGACGACATCCTGATCTATTCCAAGAGTCAGGAGGAACACGAGCAGCATTTACGAATTATCTTGGAACTTCTTCGACCAGAACAGCGGTACGCCAAGTTTTCAAAATGCGACTTCTGGCTTCGTGAAGCCCACTTCCTAGGCCACATGGTAAACAAGGATGGGATCCATGTTGATCCATCCAAGGTAGATTCGATCAAGAGCTGGCCTGCACCGCGTACACCAATGGAAATACGCCAATTCTTGGGATTAGCGGGTTATTACAGACGATTCATTAAAGACTTCTCAAAGATTGCACAGCCGCTTACACTACTGACACAGGAGGGTGTCACTTATCATTGGGGTAATACTCAGGAGTCAGCTTTTCAATAGTTAAAGGATAGGCTCTGCAGCACACTTATTCTTTCATTGCCAGAGGGCACGGACGATTTTGTGGTCTATTGTGATGCATCGATACAGGGGCTTGGTTGTGTATTGATGCAACAGGATAAAGTTATTGCTTACGCCTCGCGCCAACTTAAAGTTCATGAACGGAACTACACTACGCACGACTTAGAGCTGGGAGTTGTTGTTTTCGCGCTTAAGATATGGCGACATTACATGTACGGTACCAAGTGCACCATCTACACCGATCACAGGAGTCTCGAGCATATCTTCAAGCAGAAGGAATTGAGCATGCGTCAACGTCGATGGGTTGAACTACTGAATGATTATGAATGCGCCATCAAGTACCATCCAGGCAAAGCCAATGTTGTGGCTCTCAGTCGAAAAGATACTGCACCTAGACGTGTACGAGCATTGCAGCTCACTATCCAATCCAGTCTTCCTGCACAGATACGAGATGCTCAGGTAGAAGCATTGAAACCAGAAAATGTCAAGGCTGAAGCCTTACGCGGTTCAAGGCAGCGATTAGAACAAAAGGAAGACGGCGCCTACTATGTAACGGGGCGTATTTGGGTCCCACTATATGGCGGTTTACGAGAACTTGTGATGGATGAAGCACACAAGTCTCGCTACTCGGTACATCCAGGTTCGAATAAGATGTACCACGATCTTAAAACTACGTATTGGTGGCCAAGCATGAAAGCCCTCATCGCAACATACGTCAGCAAATGTTTGACCTGTGCAAGGGTCAAAGTTGAATATCAGAAACAATCAGGCCTACTTCAGCAACCCAAGATACCGCAGTGAAAATGGGAGGAAATTTCCATGGATTTTTGTTACTGGCCTACCTAGATCCCAGCGTGGGAATGATACTATTTGAGTGATCGTGGATCGACTCACAAAGTCTGCACACTTCCTGGCTATTAAGGAAACGGATAAGTTCTCCACTCTCGCAGACGTATATCTTAAGGAAGTTGTTTCAAGGCACGAAGTGCCAACTTCTATTATCTCTGATCGTGATGCACGATTCACTTCAGAACTATGGCAAGCAATGCACAAAGCTTTTGGTTCACGGCTAGACATGAGCACAGCATATAACCCTCAGACGGATGGGCAGTCTGAGCGCACGATTCAAACCCTAGAAGACATGCTTCGGGCATGTGTTATTGATTTCGGCAACAGCTGGGAAAAGCATCTCCCTTTAGTGGAGTTTTCGTACAATAACAGTTACCACACCAGCATTCAGGCCGCTCCATTCGAGGCATTGTACGGACGTAAATGCCGGTTACCTCTCTGTTGGGCAGAGGTAGGGGATAGTCAAATCACAGGTCCAGAACTTGTAGTTGATGCTACTGAACGAATTGCACAGATACGACAACGCATGGCGGCAGCTCGCGACCGTCAGAAAAGTTACGCTGATAAGCGCAGGAAACCACTCGAGTTCCAAGTTGGGGATCGAGTGCTACTTAAAGTCTCACCCTGGAAGGGTATGGTTCGTTTTGGCAAACGAGGCAAACTCAATCCGCGGTATGTTGGACCGTTCGAAATCACTGAAAGAATAGGCAAAGTAGCCTACAGACTAAACCTACCAGCTGAACTCAGTGCAGTTCACAATGTTTTCCACGTGTCGAATCTGAAGAAGTGTCTGTCAGATGAGACCCTCATAGTTCCTTTGAAGGAGCTCACTATCGACGAGCAGTTGCGATTCGTCGAGGAACTAGTAGAAATCACGGACCGGGATGTTAAGGTCCTCAAGCACACTAGAATACCTCTTGTACGAGTTCGTTGGAACTCCCGTCGTGGCCCAGAGTTCACCTGGGAACGAGAAGACCAAATGAAACTCAAGTATCCCCAGTTATTCGGAAACCATGCAACCACTACTGAGGCTGAAGCTACTACAGAATTTCGGGACGAAATTCCAAATCAACGGGGGGTATATGACACCCCAGGGAAACCAGTAAACGATACCACTCAACTAGCTTCGGAGTTTATTAGATAAACACATGTCCGAGTTTTTCATTGAATACATGGACCGAGTTTTATGATGCTTGAAAGGTCCGACTTTTATTGGTAATGCTTGGTCCAAGTTTTGTGATGATGAATGGTCCGAATTTTTGACAAGAAACACATAGTCCGATTTTGTAAAGGTAAACATGGTCCTATTTTGTAAAGGTAAACATGGTCCGAGTTTTGTGGGGGTGTTTGGTCCGAACTTTGTAAAGGGGTGTATGGTCCGACTTTTTGATGCTTTACATTGTCCGAACTTTGTTGATGCATGTATGGTCCGAATTTTGTTAAGCATGTATGATCCGAGTCTTATTAATGCTTGTAAGGTCCGGGTTTTGTAAACAAACACATGGTCTGAGTTTTCAAACATTAAAGGGGTTCGAGTTTGTTGTTTGGTTCATAAGTGTTACTGTATGTTACTGTATGCCACTACATGTTACTGCATGTCACTGTATGTCACTGTTACTGTATGTTACTGTATGTGTGTGCAATCTACGTCATGTTAATCTGTAAACAATCATCACATGGAACACAGTTGTTTGGACACCAAGGAATTGTAAACCTTATTTGAACGTAAACACTTACATTGAGTTTATGTGCAATGTACCTTAGGTCGTGGGTAATGGACCTAACCATTAATTAACACTAGAAGCAATAACAAACCGAGCAAACCAAGGTGAGTGTTCACACTCTTACCAAGGCATGGGATTCCCGGGGTTGGGAATGGGATTGAAGGAATGGGATTGTACTTACACTGTTACTAGACTATCTACCATCGTCCTCGGATGCGAAGGATACATACGTAAAACCTACGTATACTTGTGCTTACTTCTGTCCTCAGGTTTTGAGGGACACTTACGTAAAACCTACGTATACATGTGCTTACTCTGTCCTTAGGTTTTGAGGGACACTTACGTAAAACCTACGTATACATGTGCTTACTACTGTCCTCAGGTTTCGAGGGACACTTACGTAAAACCTACGTAAACCACACGCGTACCACTGTCCTCTGGTTAACAAGGGCACTTACGTGAAACCTACGTAAACCTCGTACGTACTTGATGCGGGCCCAAGTGTGGAGGAACGGGCTATTTTGTATTTGGAGGCCCAAGACCGCGTAACAAAAGGGGCTTCACTAAAATGGCTCTAACTTGGGCTACGGGGGTCCGTTTGGGACGTGCGACCAGGCGATTCGAACGTGAGAACAAGCTCTGTCTTGCTGCAAACCGCCAATGGCGGTTTGGGTCATTGTCCGGGCTGAAAAACGCTTATTTCTATTAGTTTTTTCCATTTTTATGTTTTTTCAAGTATTTTGGGCATTTTGTTTTTGGGCTTGTGTTTGGCCCGTTGTCTTTTTTAGGCCCATTTCGAATTTCTGTCTCTATTTATGTATTGCCCTAGTCATTTGAACAATCATAATTGAATTTTGAGAAAACAGTTTTTTCACTTCAAATTCCGTGGCCTTTGGGGTTACAATTTGGGGGTTGGGGAAGAACTACACGGGTATTCGTAGAATCAACGTGTAATCTTCATTTGTCGTACCACGCACTACATCAGTACTCCTGTTCTCGGGTTAAGAAGAACACTTATGGTTACCTCTAGTCTAGTACATACAAACATGGGAAGCCCCCACTAAATATCGTAAAAAGGTTTGGGAAACAGGGTAAACTAGTTAATCATATTTTTAACTATGGGAAACCCCCATCATCTATGGATATGTTCGGGAAATAGGGTAAACTGTTATTTTACGTGGGAAACCCCCACCATCTATGGATATGTTTTGGGAAATAGGGTAAACTGGTTAAACATATTTTCAACATGGGAAACCCCCACGGCAAGTGAGCCAGCTAAAGACAAACTACGTTTTCGTAGAACACTTAAAACGAACACCCAACTGTGAACTCGCTCAACATTGTTGTTGACTAGTTGTCACATGCCTTGCAGGCCCTTAGGTGCATATCAAAGGAACTTGCTGTCTGAGAAGCTGGAGTGGTCATGGGTCGGGACATAAGGAAACGCAACACAAGACTAAGAGCTTACATGTGATTTTATAAACGCTTATTGAGTTGAATATGCTTCCACTGTAAACTGTGAAATATTGTACACTATTGTTAATAAATGAAAGTTTATTAAATATACCTATGACGTTCAATGTGATTGGTGGCTAAGATCCTGGTCAGTCACGCCTCCAAGCGGTGGTACTCCGCATGTGGATTTTGGGGGTGTGACAAAACACTCACCTAACTCACCCTAAACCTCACCTATATAACACACCTCATTTCCACACTTCTTCCACTTTGCAAACACCTCATTCTCACTCTCAAATCACTCTAAATCAGTAGCGAATCTCAGTTTAAAGTTAGTTTCAAGGCGGAAACTTCTAAGTGCAAAAGTGAGTTCAATCTCACATTTATTCTACCTTTCTTCACTTATTCTTCGTCAACAAAGTATGGAACACCTCTAGGAGTGTTTCCACAGGTTTTCCATGGAAAACCAAGGTGGAACATCACCATATTGAGGTCCAACTTTCTGTTTTGGAAGAAAACTTTATGAAACATTCTTTAAACTTGTGTTTTTCTTCAACAAACCTATGTTCTTATGCTTCTAATCAAGCCTATGATTAGTGAGCTTAAACAAGGTTGTTTCATATAAAATCGGAGATGTTTTATCACTCCAAACTTTCTGTTTTGTAAGGGTTTAACCTACAAGTGTTGTATCCGCCAAGCTTGTTCTTTAAACAAGATTTGTGTTGGATGTGTGCGATTATTTGGAAGCCTTGGCTTCCTACCTTCAATCCACCACCTTACTTGATGATTTGTCCCTTGAGTAGTTAGTTCATTTCACTTTCATTTTAATTGTATCCATGACCATCCTTGTTGTTCTTGTAACAACTTGTGCATTGGTGAATCTACGAAAGATGTCTTAAAGGAAGGATTATCCTCCTACCTCCATGCATGACTTATATGAAATCGTTGAAATACTTGTTTGACTATAATTATACAATATAATATACAGAATATATAAAACATATATAATATATATAATAACCGAACCCTTGATGATAATCAAATGATTATTCGTCAAGGCACTAAGTTACATCATCTAAATACTTAGTTTTTCCTTACGATTCTAATGGGCATTTAAACCCATGAAATCATACTATCCCATACGTGTTTTATAGTGTCAAAAACGAGTATTAAGTACAAGATGATTGTTTTCTTGTATACATTTCGTATATTTAAATTCCGAATCCTAATCCTCCGTTATTATCTATTATCTGAATACTCACGCACCTATGTTCCTCGTGTAGAACGATTGGTGTTCCCCCTCCAAACCAATAACTCTTCACGGATTAACAAGTGGAAGCTTGCAAAACCATGAGTACACTCGACCCGTTTACTTTTAAAACACTTTGGGTTGTAACATGTTAATGTACAAAACTCACAAATACACACTTAAACATGCTTTTAAGCTCAATCCGTATACATGCTAGATTCATACTTTGCTTCTGTCATTAACTTAGCTCGCCCAAACTTAACATATATAGCGCTATAAGAGTAGCACGCCGCTCGTCGGGGTCTTGTTATGTCTTTTATTCATAAACTAGTCTCGTTACTTTTGTGGCGATGGACACTTAATTCTTGTGGACACTTGAGTTTGACATTTAGTATCGCATGCTAGTTTACCTTGTATACAATTACCATGTGGATTCGGGAAAATGTTTTTACACTTATGCTATATTATTACAAACTTGTGTACTCGCCAATGCTTTTGCATTGAACCATTATTTTAAACATGTTACAGGTTGATGTGGTTGATGTTGATGCCATGTTGAATCTAGTAGGGATGACTAGAAACACGCTCAAGATACTAGATTTGAATATGTTATGTTATTCTTGTTGTATTTTTTCATTTCCATGTTGTACTTGTACTTCTTTCATTGTATTGACAATTTATGTTTATTAATGAAAATCGGTTTTGAATTAATTATTGTCGCAAAATAGTGTTATGTGTGATGAGCAATCTATTCCGTCTCACTCCGATGATTCCACCATCGGTTGGGGTGTGACAAGCCAAGCCAAAGTAAACAAAGAAAACGGTAAGTTTGTAATAACAAATGCTTGAACCTAGCCATTTACGCAAAATCCAATCCATTTTTGAGATAACCGCTAAGCCTCAGACATTTACCCTAGGAAAATGTCTACGTAGCCGTTTCCTTTTAAAAATGCTACATACCATTGTATCCTTGGTCTGTTAGTGGGTCTCTCTATTAGTAGAGACCCCTAAAGCCCAAACTTTCAAGTATGTGTCACTTTCTATCTTATCTTCTTTTTTGTGAAGCCACTACACACTAGCGGATAATTATTTTGGCCTTGGACTTGATCAATGTTTATTATTGTGATTTTCCCATTGAATAACCCTAGCTTTCTATTTATAGATCTCCAAAACTTAGGGAATACAATAAGCTTTATTTGAAATTCAAAGTTGGTTACTATTAACAAATTGATAACTGATTTATATGATTAAATTTAATATTTTAATTATCTATAAACTAGACATTAAATTAATCAACTAATCATATAAAACTGAGTATTAGGTTCTCGCTCATGTTGTTGATGAGCTACGATGGATTAATTTACTTATCCACGAGTTACATTATCTCTGAGTTACGCTTCTTCTCTTTGGTTTGACACAATGGTGGTACCTATCGGTGAATTCAAGCTTCAATTTATACAGATCTAACACAAGCCATCGATAAACATCAGCTTCAAAACTTTCAATCGAGACTTACGCTTCACGAAACAAGAATAGAAGCATTAGATAACCATTAACTAATGAGTTGACTTTAATTTGCAAAACTGATTTTGTTAGATGGTGCCATGATGGTGGAGGGATGAGAGACGTAGGTTGCAAGCACAAGAGAAAGCATTGAACATTTAAACTTCAACCCAAATTATAAGATGTGTATATGTTATTTTAATTACTGGGCTTATTTTAAATGGGTTAAAGGTAAGTGCAAATTGTCTACAAGATTGACCATTACTAGTTTACTACACATCTAAAAATTAAGTATAGGGTTATTTTTGTATATTTTAATTTACAAATTAATTAGTTGGTTTGTAGGATCGTGTTTGTTGCGTGAAAACACAATATATGATATCTATAACACTTGGAAATGTGTGGAATCCATTTCAAAGTTATAGAACATATAGGATTTCATGATCTATCTTTTCTCCATTAATATGGGTAGCATAATGAGAGGACATACAATATTTGACAAAGTGCTCTCCGTAGTCCAAAACAAAGTTTTCAGCTCATGCGCCCCATGACCTCTATATATAGGCCACGTATTAAACTAGTGGAGCGCATGACTCCTACTCATCATAACTCATATGCATGTAGGACTCCTATGTGTGCATGAGTGTTTACAATATTAAAATCAAACTCAAACACTCATAATACTGCCCTATAAACATACAGACACAAGACTTAGACGTAGGCATTAGACATATGCATCAACAAACTCCCCTTGGATACTGCCGCAATCTTGTCTTCTTGGTCTTCAATATCTACAGTAATCTATCCCGAAAATCTGTCTTCTATACTCTTCCATGTGTTCCTCAAAGCTTCTTCGGGTAGATTGATTATAACAGATGGCTTCATGTATTTAAACTTTGTGATAGACGCATTCTTTCGTCTTTCTTTCACCTTCTCTTCCTTCTTCTTTTCTTTCTTTCTTTCTTTCCTCTATCTCCCTCCACTTGGTATCCCATATGCGACCATAATGGATCTCATATATGAAACATACTCGAACCACACGCTGAAATTGTAATGGTTGAACTATATCGTGTGCGTCGAATAGCAATTGATTCCAAAATAGTATATCCACATCCTTCTCTAACAAATTCACTAACCACATCTGGTCGTACACTCTGATCGATCTCCATTTCTGCTTCCCTTCAAAGTGTACAATCACCGCCTCTTTAGTGTCTTCATAATAATACTACCACTTGAATGATATATGAAGTTCTGTTCCATTTCATGGAATGTTATGTGTTGGGTTGTGGAGGATTTGACTAGCAGGGGTGTTGTTATACTCCTTCTGCATCTAGCAATCTAGTAGGGGTGTTCTGTGCTACACTCCTTTTGCAGCTAGCAGGAGTATTCTCTGTTTATGTAGTAAAGTCAACAACCCTAATTGTAACCCATATAAATACTTCTCTTCATGTACTATAAACTTCTTGAGCACCTAATACAAAGAAAACTAGTTGTGGAGAGTGGATGTAGATCAAGCTTGATCGAACCACTATAAATCTTGTGTTCTTGTGATTTTAGAGTGTGTGTGTGAGTGTGTAAGCTTGCTGATTATTGTTCTAGTGTTTGTGTGAATCGTGTTCTTGACCTAACAACTAGTATCAGAGCTCAGGCTCTTGATTGATTCACACAAACAAGTAAGAAATAGAGGTGAAGAAGATACCTGTCGGGACTAAGGTTCCGATTGAAGACGTGTTCATCGTCGCCGCTGCAGATCGCGACTAGGGTTTTGGAAACCCAGTAGCCGCCGCCACTCGTCTTCCTGCCGTCGCTAGCACATCTGCCGTCCTCAGTCCTGACTCCGTTTGGGTTTGCTCCGTCGCCTAGGGTTACAAATTGGAGACCATTGTTGCTGAATATAGCATCTAGGGTTCCAAAATCGAAGGTCTAGGGTTTCGATTTTGCATTTGGGAGTGGTGATTTTGTGAAGCTCCAGGTCGCAGGTCGCAGGAAGAAGAAGAAAGAGAACCAGCGTTCCTTTTTTTTGTCTTTCTTTAAGGGAATCAAGTTTCCCTTATTTGCTAGAAGAACCCCTAACTTTGACAAAGTTCTTATCAGCTATCCTTATTTTGCTCAGTGCCATTTTAAAGCTCGAAACAGATAAGTGTTTGTTTCCGTTTATTGCTTCCGCTAGTATAATTATCATTTAGCAGTACAAATTCTTTTAGTTTGTAGCAAATTGATAATTGTTCGTTAAAAATGGCAGAAGATAGTAAAATCAAGATTGACAAGTTTGATGGTAGTGATTATGGATTTTGGAGAATGCAAATAGAAGATTTGTTGTATCAAAAGGGTTTGCATTTGCTCATGTTGGGACAACAACCGGATGACATGTATTATGAAGAATGGAGTGTTGGATAGACAAGCTTTGGGTGTGGTTAGGCTTTCTTTGGCAAAGAGTGTTGCATATAACATTGTCAATGAAACAACTACTTACGGTGTATTGAAAGCTTTGTCCAACATGTATGAAAAACCATCTGCTTCAAACAAAGTATTCCTCATCCGACAATTGGTTAACACAAAGATGAAAGAAGGCATGTCGGTTACCTCTCACATAAACGAGTTTAACTCGATTATCTCTCGTTTAGCCTCAGTTGAAATAAAGTTTGATGATGAAGTACAAGCGCTCCTCCTTTTATCATCATTGCCCGAAAGTTGGTCAGGCACAATCACAGCTGTTAGTAGTGCATCTGGCACTACCAAACTCACCTTTGAGGGTATTCATGACTTGATTATAAATGAAGATATCAGACGGAGAAGCAATAATAAAACTTCTAATTCAAGTTCTTTATTGCACACAGAAAGTAGAGGAAGAAGAAACGATAGAGGAACTAATCGAGGTAGGTTAAAGTCCAGAAAAAGAGGGCAGTCAAAGAACAGAAAAGACATTGAATGTTGGAACTGCAAAGAAAAGGGTCACTTTAGAAGCCAATGTACAAAACCAGCTGCAAAGAAAGAAGTAAACAATGTAGTCTCTGAAGAATCAGAAGATGCTCTCATATGTTGTGTTGAGAATTCAGTGGAATCCTGGATTATGGATTCTGGTGCTTCTTTCCATGCTATCTCATGCCCAGATATGGTCAAGAATCTACGAACAGGTAACTTTGGTAAAGTTCGTTTAGCCGATGATCAAATGCTTGATATTACGGGTATTGGAGATGTAGACTTGAAGACCTCATTGGGAACTATATGGACATCGAAAGATGTCAGGGTTATTCCTAATTTGAGGAGAAAGCTGATTTCAGTTGGAAAATTGGACGATGAAGGGTTTAATGTTCACTTTGGGGGTGGACAATGGAAAGTGATCAAAGGCACCTTAGTGATTGCCAAAGGAAAGAAGCAAGGCACTCTATACATGGCAGAGATTCATGCCGAAGGTGTTCATGCCATGACCACCAGTTCGAGTCCATCTACTTTATGGCACAACTGACTCGGACACATGAGCGAGAAGGGATTGAAGATGTTGGCTCAGAAAGGGAAGTTTCCAGATTTGAAGAAAGTGGAAACTGAATTATGTGAATCTTGTGTCCTTGGTAAACAAAAGAGAGTCACTTTTGTGAAGACCGGGAGGACACCAAAGCTCAAAAGCTGGAGCTTGTTCACTCGGATGTATATGGACCAACATCAGTTTCATCTCTAGGAGGCTCGAGATACTATGTTACCTTCATTGATGACTCAATACGCAAGGTATGGGTCTATTTTCTTAAACATAAATCTGATGTATTTGATGCTTTTAAGATATGGAAATCTGCTGTTGAAAATGGAACTAATTTGAAGGTAAAGTGCTTAAAGTCGAACAATGGTGGTGAATACATAAGCAAGCAGTTTATTGACTATTGTGCCAAGAAAAGGATAAAGATGATCAAGACGGTTCCTGGAACTCCTCAGCAGAATGGTGTAGCTGAGAGAATGAACAGAACACTGAATGAAAGGGCAAGAAGAATGAGGCTAAATACAGGGATGCCTAAAAAATTTTGGGAAGATGCAGTTAACACTGCAGCCTACTTGATCAACCGATCTCCATCAGTTCCCTTGGGTTTCAAATTTCCAGAAGAAATGTGGCAAGGAAATGAGGTAATCTCGAACACTTAAGAATCTTTGGTTGTAGGGCTTACGATTTGTTAGAAGATGGTGACAGGGATAAGTTAGACTCAAAGTCCAAGAAGTGCACATTCATTGGTTATGGGTTAGAAAAGATGGGTTACATGCTTTGGGATAATGAAAGCAGAAAAGTAATTAGAAGGAAAAATGTCATCTTCAATGAAAACGAATTGTACAAAGACATAAACACCAAAGGATCATAAGTTCAAAAAGAATATGTTGAATTCGAAAGTGGTGAAACAAGAAAAGAAGCTTCAGTCGACATTCCAGAAAATGGGGATGAGTCAAGCGACAGTGAGAGCTTAGGGGATGATTCTTGAAATGATTCGGAGGAAGAAGAAGCTACTCCTTCAACTCTAAACTTCCCAGAAACACCTCAAGTTCAACCAAGAAGGTCGTCTAGAGCCACTAGACCGCTAAACAGGTACTCACCATCAGTTAACTACATACTTTTGACAGAAAATGGTGAACCCCGGTGTTACTCTGTTACTCTGAAGCTATGGGGTTGAAAGATTCATTGCAGTGGGAGCTTGCAATGAAAGATGAAATGAAGTCGCTTAAGAAGAACACGACCTGGCACTTGACAAAGCTTCCATCTGGGAAGAAGGCTCTTCAGAACAAATGGGTTTTCAGGGTCAAGGATGAACATGATGGTACCAAACGGTACAAAGCAAGATTAGTAGTCAAGGGATTTCAATAGAAAGAGGGTATTGATTTTAATGAAATATTCTCTCCAGTGGTGAAGATGACTACCATCAGACTTGTTCTCAGTATTGTAGCAGCAGAAGGCTTACATCTAGAGCAGCTAGATGTTAAGACAGCTTTTCTACATGGTGACCTAGAAGAAGACATCTACATGACACAACCAGAAGGTTTTCTGGTTATAGGCAAAGAAAACTTGGTGTGCAAATTGAAGAAGAGTTTGTATGGTCTGAAACAAGCGCCCAGACAATGGTACTTGAAGTTTGATAACTTCATGGGAAGAGTTGGTTACAAGAGATGTGACAATGACCATTGTTGTTACATCAAGAAGTTTAAGGGTTCTTATATCATTCTACTACTCTATGTGGATGATATGTTAATTGCCGGTTAGACATGACAGAGATCAAGAAGTTGAAGAAGCAAATGTCTGAAGAATTTGAGATGAAAGACTTAGGAGCTGCAAACCAAATACTCGGGATGAGTATTTTCAGAAACAAAGAAGATAGTTCTTTGACACTCTCTCAAGAGAAGTACATTGAGAAAGTGTTAGAGAGATTCAGCCTTAAAGATGCCAAGATCAGAAGCACACCTTTGGGAAGTCACTTTAAGTTTTCTAAAGTTTAGTCACCCAGATCAGATGAAGAAAAAGCAGAAATGGCCAAAGTTCCATATGCATCTGCAGTTGGTAGCCTCATGTATGCAATGGTATGCACGAGACCAGATATTGCTCATGCAGTGAGAGTTGTTAGTCGGTTTATGTCCAATCCGGGAAGAGAACATTGGGAAGCAGTTAAATGGCTGCTAAGATATTTAAAGGGAACTTCAAAAGTGGCTTTGCAATTTAAGGGGAAAGATGTTATTCTGAAGGGTTTTGCAGATGCGGACCTTGGTGGGTGTAAAGAGTTATTCAAAAGCACCACATGGTATGTCTTTACACTGGGAGACACTGCTGTAAGTTGGATGTCAAAACTTCAGAAAAGTGTTGTCTTATCAACCACAGAAGCGGAGTATATGGCAGTTGCTGAAGCAAGCAAAGAGCTTATTTTTTTGAAGAATTTTCTCAAAGAGCTTGGCAAGGAACAAGTTGATTGTGCATTGTTCTGTGACAATCAAAGTGCAATACACCTTGCAAAGAACCATGTCTTCCATTCGAAGACGAAACATATACAGTTGAGATATCACTTTATCAGAGATCAAGTCAGTTATGGCACTCTGAAGTTAAAGAAGATCAAAGGAACTGAAAATCCAGCTGATATGTTGACTAAGGTTGTCACCTTAGAGAAGTTGAAGCTTTGCATAGCTTCAACTGGCCTTCAGGTTAACTGATGAGAAGGCCGCCCACAACTAGTAAAGATGAATAGGTTACAGAGGTACTTATGAAGATGAAATTTTAAGGAGTGCAGTTTGAAGTCGTCAAAGCCTCCAAGTGGGAGATTGTTGGGTTGTGGAGGATTTGACTAGCAGGGGTGTTGTTACACTCCTTCTGCATCTAGCAAGAGTATTCTCTGTTTATGTAGTAAAGTCAACAACCCTAATTGTAACCCATATAAATACTTCTCTTCATGTACTGTAAACTTCTTGAGCACCTAATACAAAGAAAACTAGTTGTGGAGAGTGGATGTAGATCAAGCTTGATCGAACCACTATAAATCTGGTGTTCTTGTGATTTTAGAGTGTGTGTGAGTGTGTAAGCTTGCTGATTATTGTTCTAGTGTTTGTGTGAATCGTGTTCTTGACCTAACATTATGTCCTTCACAACCTTTGGTTTCCTGTACTTCAATGTTACAACAGGTTTTTCCGTTTCTGGATCAGTCTTAGTCTTTGATTCAATACGTTGTGGTTCTTGTGGCATCCAGAATTTGAATCTAGATCTTGCCTGATGCTTAATAAACATCCACACATGGTATGTATAACCATCAACATCATGGTTTATCATCTTCATTCTGCATAACTCCTTCACATCAAACCATGATAGTGTCTTCAAATCATTGATTCATTGAAAGTTTTGCACTCTGTTTTCTCTTCTTATCGCCACTTTTTGAATCTTTGATAGATATGCTATTCTTATTATATCACCCATTGAGATGTCTTTGTGTTGCTGATAGAACTTTAATGACCTTAAAAACTTTCTTTCAGGCTTCAACTTCTTGAACCACCTCTTTTTATCTTCAACAATTTCAGCTTCATCAACTATCGGTGCGCAAATGATTATGATAGAGTTGAAGTTGAAGATGACTTTGATGATGCTGAGGTGCATTATTTCAACAACATTCATGAAGACTTTCCAACATTCACAGAAATGTTCATGCTGAAATACCACATAAATTGGCAAGTTCTTCCTTTGTATAACTATAAACAAACTCTCCTACTTCTATTATATAATCAACATCTTTAACTTGTTCGGAAACATTACTTGCAAGAATAGATGTAGCAGGAACTGC
Source organism: Helianthus annuus (assembly GCF_002127325.2). Taxonomy (NCBI): domain Eukaryota; kingdom Viridiplantae; phylum Streptophyta; class Magnoliopsida; order Asterales; family Asteraceae; genus Helianthus; species Helianthus annuus. The sequence continues at coordinate 125,816,839 of NC_035434.2, read as the reverse complement.
ATCTGTAATGATTAGTGCGTTATAAACTCTGGCTTCTTATACAAACTCCCCATGTCTTTGAACATCTTCCGTTTTTGTATTGGTTGGAGCTGTCTCTTGTTGAACATCATCAACTTTAGTGGTTTGATCTTGAACATCAGTAACCAATACACCTGCACCTCCTCCCTCATCATCATCATCATCTTGATTATCACCACCATTATCATCGTCACCTGAATCACCGTAATCTAGTAATTCTTCATCCTCTGTCTCATCATCTTCATTATCAGGTTTATTCTCTGGACCGTACATAGTGTCCGTGATCTCCTTATCTTGAGTAGTTAGCTTAGGCTCAAATGGTTTCTTAGGTTCCGGTTCAGGTTCAGTCACAATTGTGGTTTCAGGAATACCATCAACTAGCTTCTTGCCTTGAACTTTGCTTGCAGCAGCATCTTTTTCAAGCACGATTTCATTCAGTTGGCCTTTCATTACCGACACTTTGTTATCAAAACTAAAACCTAGTTTTTCTTCCAACACTTTGAAGTAATCTCTATATTTCAACATCATACTGGCTTGGACATGTCGCCTCGCTTCATATTCATCAATCTTCACTTGCTGCTCTTCGTTCTGCTTTCTTAACCTCTCATTCTCTGTGAATACAACACATAACACGTAGCAGCACATCTGCCACCATAAATATAATCCATTATAAAATTACAGCACCGCCGCTATAAGTAAGAAATCTAAACCGCCACTTTCAGCAAACACAAACATCTCTCCGGTAGCAGTAACAAGATGGCAGTTGGAATCCTGATATCCCGATATTCGTATGGAACCCCCCCCCCCTCACAAATCGGTTTATATTTTAAATTTGAATACATTACCGAAACCATATTGTTTGAGGCATTATCAAAAGCTATAGAAAAAACCTTTTGTTCTAATTTGTATAAGTTTTAATAACTTTGTCGATCACATTAAATATATTTTCACCGGTGTGAGGGCAATCAAATAATTGAAATGCAATCGTGCTTTTTGTCATTTGCTACGTCATTGGTTCAATCCAATGGGTGGTGACACAAATATACGAGTCGAATGAACCGTGTGGTGTGGACCAAACGCCGCTAGTTAAGTTAACACCGGTTATTAAGTTTTCAAAATAAGAAATTAATTCAAGTTTAGCCTTTTTCCACAATTTTAAACACTCCCTCCTAAGAGTAACACAACTTACATGGGTGTATGTAGAGTTCTTTGAACCAACTTTGTATAGCGCTGCTTGGCGAAATTGTTGAACGACAAGCTTACTTGGATTACAGAATTTTCCATTTCCTCCCTAGCAAAATCCAAATTGTAGGCGAACAGAGTAGCGCCTTCACTTGTCATCGAAGTTTGACCACTAGCGGGTTGTTGTTTCAAAGCCTTGCAATATGGTTTGTCGATGTGTTGTTTGAAGGTGAAGTTTGCGCCTTCGGCGTAAAAGCCTTGACAATAATGGCACCGCGCTTTTGGTAACATTTGCCAACTCACATAAATTGAAATATGACCAAACACCAGGGTTTCGCTTAGTTGGAATAACACTAACTACCGCGTCACACTACAAGAAACATGCACCTTTAGCGACGACACGTGCCGCCGCTATATATATCGGCCGCTATTGGTCACCTGTCGTCGCTAAACAGGGTGTGTCGTCGCTATTATGAATGACTTTTAGTGGCGACATTTGTGACTTTTAGGGGCGACATATGTCCCCACTAAAAGTAAAAAAAGGAAAAAAAATAATTTACTGCTATTTACATTGTTACCCACATACAATTACATGCACATTTTTTAAGTTTTTCCTAACATACATGGACCAAAACATTCATAAGTACACAGAGAATTAAACAGTAATTTACATTCAAACAACCAAAAGTTACATAGTTGTTTATTTATATCACCATATTAAAACAGTAGTAACTAGTGCTTTCAACCGCGTGTTGTGGCGGGGATGACAAACATTTGTAGTTTGACATTGTATGAGTTAAACTATTTGATTCGCGGACCTGTTATGTATCGAAAAGCACCTGCCGCAACTTAACTTGTCGGAAGATGGTAGTTTCTGGCCTCTCTTCATATTGACGATGCCTTAATCTGAAAATATATTAAGTTAGTAATATGCAACTAATTTATTGTAATCTATGTCAGCATTTAAGTTACTAATAAGTTATTACTCATATTTAGTTCTTATGGCTTCTAACTTACCCAAGTGGGTTTATAAAAGTTACTAAGTGGTTATATAAAACGGGATTTCAAAATATCATTAAATAGGTCAAAATGGTTTTTTAAAACAAACCTTAAATCCGTATTTTTCAATAGCAATTGCTATTGCTCGAAACTGTGGATAATCACCCCGTTTAGCAATGACATAAGGTCTCCTAATCTGCAAAAATATGTGGATAATCATTAATCACCCAACTTAGCAATGACATACTGGGTCGAAATAACTATAACTAATACATTACGAATACTTAAAATATGTGTTGATATGTGTTAATTGCCACAAATCATGAATTTGTGCTGGAGAACAACAAGATAACCACATCTTTTCTCAGAAAAAAGGACCTGGACATATATGTTAATACCCTAATAATTGTAACATATGAACGACACCAAGACCTGGACATTTCTAAAACATATGGCAACTATGATTAACATAAAAATACGATGTTAATGTCTCGTGCATCCCTTGCCAACACAATTATCAGCAGGATGAAGAACCAATGAACCATGTTGGTTCAGGCCCCTTCGATTATACACACAAAATTATCGTATGTATACAAGAGGAAAATTATGCAGAATATATGAACAAGAAAGCTTGCTGTATGTATTCGATACTCACAGAAGGGTTAAAAAATGAAGAAGGCACACTATTTCATTAATCAAATGAGGCTATTTATAGCCATACAATATACAAACGTGCGAATATAAAAAAATAAAAATATTCTCCTAAAGAACTGGTACATGGGTTGACCCATTCTAAACCCAACGTGCACCATCATAATATTCGGTAAAACCCTATACCAAATCAACGTAAACATGCAGCCAAGATCAAGAAGATTTCTAACGTCTCAAACACCCATAATTGACCATTTTACCCTTCGAACAAATCTACTCTTGACCCGCAACCTGCTGCTCCGAATTGAACCCGCAACCCATGAACCGCGTGACCCGTAAACAAACCCGAATAATCCAACAATCACCCCCTTAATCGGTGTTTGTTTACGCCTTCACCGCAACAACGAATCTCCTCGGTTTCTTTTCCGAACCATCTCGAACTATACCGGACACTCGACCTCCTCCTCAGTCACGCCCAAATTCGATATCAACTCGACCCCTACCGGACACCTGACCTCCACCTCGGTCACATCTTCAACTCGACTTATCCCGGACATTCTGGTCACCTCAGCCCCGTCCAAAGCCGTTCACCCCCTGATCGTGATTTCACTATTCTGTCAAGCTCTTCCTTGATAAGCACACCTTGCGTATCAACCACCAACTAGACGCCTACCACCTGTACCGTCTTCGAGTCGCTAAACGAATATCTCAGCCTCCTGCTGTTTCGTTTTTACCGCGCTACACCCGTTGGTTTTTCTGCCATAAGAATTCAACACCTCCTTGCGATTCTTCTCCTCGGCGAGAAAGAGTATCCGACAAATAAAAACACGACCCCTTCTTCGTTCTTCGATCAACAAACTGGGTTAACAAGCCCCCCTGATTTGGCCTAAATCACGACTCGTCTCCGCTACCCGCTTGACCTGCTAGAACGGTAACCCTCGAAACCACCGACCCGCGATCACCTAGTTCACTCCGATCACTGCTGATCTGTCACCTCCGATCACTGCACACCGGTAACCTCTGATCGCTGCACTCATTTCTTCCACGTTAATCACAACTAACAGCCACGAGACACACCGATGTTCACCCGTCACCCCCGTCATCCAAACCGGTACTCTCCGCACGATAACGATTGACACGAACACCCTCCCGGTCTCCGTCTTCTGCTGTATAAAGATCCCGAAATAACCCTTCTTTCACTCCTGCCCTCCACCAACCGACTCACCCGCCGGCGGCGGAGGCTTCCTCCGAACTTCTCGAGCCCTAGGCTCTGATACCAAATGTTGGTTCAGGCCCCTTCGATTATACACACAAAATTATCGTATGTATACAAGAGGAAAATTATGCAGAATATATGAACAAGAAAGCTTGCTGTATGTATTCGATACTCACAGAAGGGTTAAAAAATGAAGAAGGCACACTATTTCATTAATCAAATGAGGCTATTTATAGCCATACAATATACAAACGTGCGAATATAAAAAAATAAAAATATTCTCCTAAAGAACTGGTACATGGGTTGACCCATTCTAAACCCAACGTGCACCATCATAATATTCGGTAAAACCCTATACCAAATCAACGTAAACATGCAGCCAAGATCAAGAAGATTTCTAACGTCTCAAACACCCATAATTGACCATTTTACCCTTCGAACAAATCTACTCTTGACCCGCAACCTGCTGCTCCGAATTGAACCCGCAACCCATGAACCGCGTGACCCGTAAACAAACCCGAATAATCCAACAAACCATACAATCTGATGCAATAGCTGAACGATTCCAAGGAGATGTATGGCTTCTGGAATCAGTCCCTAAGAAAGAAAAAAGTGTAGGTTTTAAAAAAAAAATATTCGTAAAGGATTTAAAGTATTTAAAGAAGTGTCAGGGCTTGCATCAGGCATTACAATACCAACTCTAGCTGGCATCCTCAGCTCGTGAGCCAGTTTTCTGCTCACCAAAGTCGCCAGTTTTCATCACTTGGTCAACCATTTGACCTCTTTGATTATGGTCAGCGTTTTTGGAAATGTTTTGTCTATCTGGTGCTGGGAAGGTGAGCCCACCATCATTACTGTTATCATGCTTTGCACGCACGGGTCTTGACCATCAGCCTGTACCATCATCAACATCGTCGCGTAAAAAGATTGCTGATTAGGGCTAGGCGGCATCCTATCTGCAATTCTCCTACCATGGTCATCGAATCAACGTATCTAAAATCCAAAGCTCCTCCCTTGAATATGAACTAACAACCACTTCAACTAAAAATTTATCATATAAGCTCAGTCACAGACATAAAATGCAGCTTAAATATCATTTTGTTTTTTACCATCCCAAAAAGAATCCCTAGACTAACAGTGATGATGACATTTATGCACATGTAAAATTAATTCGGACACAATAAATAAGCCTAAGAAACAACAAATAAACCTAATGATTCAATTTCTGCTTTTGAACCGATCACCTAAATGAATCGATAATCACACTTCTAATTCTGGTTCTAGAAATTACAGAAATTTCAAGTTTAGAAGCCAAAATCAACAACTTTTAAACATTCCATTTTCATGATTTGTATGACGCCCAAATTAACAGCCCTAAACCAAAAATCGAAATCTAAAAAGGATCTAGGTGAAGAGGATTTAATAAAATCAAAGATCTGAAATGAAATTGCAAAAAATAAAAAGAAAAAAGTCTAACTACACATGAAAATCCAGACCAACAATTAGTTTATATTATCATGACTAACAATTAGTATGACTTTTCAACTTCATATTCACCTGCAACTTAATATTTCTTTCAAATACACAAATCAAACACTTCAACCTAATTCCAGTTGCTAAAAAACAAGATGAAAAATTAAACTAACCTTAAGGGGGTTCGTCCGGTGGAGGTTTCGTACGGTGGGGTTTCGTACGGTGGTGAGATTGGAGCTCGTAGTGTGATTTTGGAGGTTGGTAGTTGTAACACCCCGAAAATATAAAACTTTATATTAGAATTATAAAGCATAAATAAACAAGAACTAGCTAACTAGGAAAAATTTAACCTAGTTAACTACAAGGCTAACAATAACTTGAAATAGGGTTAAAGAACCAAAACTAAGTGTTAAACAAAAGTGGAGGGACCAAAGTTGTTAAAAATGAATCTTATGTTACTAATAGTAACAAAAACAAAACCAAACACCCCATTTGGGGGTCCTGGTCGATCAAGAACAAGCAGGGGAAAGTTCCCCACCTTCAAACCCTAATATCCACAAATCTCTTAAATTGGAGGTGCAAATCCAATCCAAAACGAAATCCGAGCTTAGAATTGTGATCCTCATTGCAAGAGAATTAAAAGGTATGTAAAATTTGATGAGAATTCTCTACTTGAAATCCTCATGAATTTAAGAAATCTGAAATTCGTTGATGCATGATAGTAATTTAGTTAGATTAATGATGATATAGTGTCAAGGAGTAAACCTAGACAACTACATGTGAATTCATGCCCAAATTCAGGAAATTCCATGAACCCATTGAAGCTAGGTTATGAGTTTTATAAGATGATGATGAACACTAGGATTTTGAATGATAATTCTAGTATAATTTAATCATAGGAACTAATTCATGTAATATTGATGCTAAGATATGTGTAAGGTTTACTAATTAAAGTGAAATTTGAGGTTAAATTGCAAGTCATGAACTTGGTCATGATTGTAGAAAAATCTGACCCATTAGGTGTTTGTTGAAATGCCTAAGTGAGAATTTTTATGTTAAATTTGGTGGAAACGCAGATTTTGATCATGTCTCATAAATGATGTGAATATAGTCATGAAAAGAATTCTAAACAAGTTAAAAACTGAATTTTCTAGGCAAAGAGTCCGGATCATCAAGCGGACAAGCCGGAGGGAATTCACGGGGAAAAAGTGTGCTCTAAAGGTACGAAATTTATCGTTTCGTTTCATTATGTTAAATTGTTAGTTTTGTGTCGACATTTTGAACATGATAATCAATATTTCTAATATGTCATGAATATGACTAGTATCTTAAACAAGTAAAACGGGTCAAGCAAGTGATAAACACGGATTTTGAATGCCCTAAATGGTGCTTAATTCAGCATCCAAACGGGTCAAAACAAGTCTTGTAGTAAACATGAAGCTAGACACTATTGCTTAAAGCATGGTTATAATCATTGTTTAAGCCGTATGTTGGACACGCTAAATTAGTTGCGAAATCTAACCCCTAATACAGGAGTTAAGATTTTGATTTGGTAAACATGTCAAGTATTATAGTTTGACAAACACGAAGCTTGGATTTGAACATGTAGAATTTTGCGTAAGCAATCTCTCATGGGGAAAGCGTAACATGATAGCGGGTAACTACCGGAACATGAGTAATTAACCTTGGTTAGGTGATGGACATGTTTCAAGACTAAATTCTGCAAAAAGGGGAATAGAATGACAAGAAAACAACAAAGCTAGAAAACATGTACAGAGACCACCGTAAGTTACGGTGGTACCGTAACTTACGGTGGCCACCAAGTTGCTACGGTGGGAACTATCTGCCTTACGGCAGATCATAAAATTCCAGGGCCACCGTAACTTACGGTGGGTACCGTAAGTTACGGTAGCGCCCAGTTTAATGTGACTTTATTTTCAAAATTTGATTCCTTGAATATGTTTTCGGGTTCAGTTTCGATCATAATAAGTTTCAAGGATCATAAAACTAATGCTTGACTAAAATGTTCAGTTTTTCAGGTGTTCAAGTAGAAGGATGATGATCAAGCATAAGTATCCGAACCGAACACTCAAACAAACGCTTCCGCACTTGATATTTGGTTTTTAAAACTATGTAAACAATTGTAGTTCCTGTTTTGTATATGTTTTCGTAGGATTAACATGTTGATGTATTGTCTAGTTAACATTTCAAGTCTTGAAAGTTTTTGCAAACTCCAAATTTGGTATAAAATGCAAGGTCTTATGTATTAAATCTAGTATTATAATCTGGGTCTTACAAGTTGGTAATCAGTGCTCAAGGTTGTCAATAAGTGTTCGGTTCAAGCTTGATCAAACATCCGGTAAGAGTTAATTATTTAAGTAAAATTAGAAGAATATAGAAATAAATCATGAACAAATATGCATGAAAAAGAGTGTGTAAGTTCACTCAAACATAAGAAATGCATGAAACAAGAATGATTGAATCAAGTTATGAACTTGATTGAATCAAAACAAGTAAAGCATGTGTTATAAATGAAATGTTTAACAGTATATGTAAACATTTCAGTATTTAAAGATGGCGGATGGAGGTGATGACGATGCGGTGCCAAGAGTCATCGAACAAATGAGAGTAGTGATTGCCGAAGAGGTTGGAAAGGCGATCGAAAACAGTTTGTCGGGATTTATTGATAAAATTCAAAATACAGTTTTATCATTAGTAGAGGAGAGAATTAAGAAGTTAGAGGATAATACAAATCTAGCAAAGGAAAAACCTGGAGGACGAAAGCCTTGTTCATACAAGGAATTCATGGCATGTAAACCACCCATATATAATGGAGAGGTTGATCCAATTGTGTGCCAACGATGGCTAAGTGACATCGAAGGGGTATTCGAGAGAACTCATTGTGATGAAGATGACTACGTAGCCTATGGTACGGGTCAATTAAGAGGTCAAGCGAAAGACTGGTGGGATAACAAAAAGAAAGAAATTGGAAGTGAAGCGGCAAAGGCCATGTCATGGGAGGAGTTTAAGACACCGTTCCTTAAACACCATAGTCCTAAAGCGATCATAAATCGAATTAAGGAAGAGTTCATGCAACTCAGACACAAGGGCGAATCCATAGACAAGATCACGGGGATGTTTATGGACAAGATGAAGTTCTGTGATGATTTGATAACAAATGAAGAATAAAAGGTCTACTACTACCATAACATGCTGAGTGCGGAGTATAGAGAATTTATAACCCCTTCAAAGTACGAGACCCTTACCGAGATCGTCAATGCTGCTCGGGAAAGGGAGATCGAACTGAAAAATAGCATAGAACGGGGTGAACGAAGGGCACAAGATGTGAATCCAAGCCCTAACAAGAAAGCACGAATGAATGAGACAGTGAAGAAATCGGATACAAAAGGTAGTACACCAAGTTGTAAAATTTGTGGGAAGAATCATAAGGGCGAATGTCGCTTCAAAGATAAGCCTTGTCCCATATGCCGAAAAACGGGACACATGGCAATATCATGTCCGGAGAAAGTGACTGTCTGTTACAACTGTTATCGAACGGGTCACCAAAGATCGGAATGCCCAGAACTGGTTGGAAAGAAAGATGGGCAAGACTCGAAAGGTGAAGCCCCGAAGGCAAAAGCAAGATCTTTCCAATTGACCGCTGCTGAAGCAAAGGTCGAACCTGACGTAGTGTCAGGTATATTACTGTAAACTCAATTCCTGCACGTGTGTTATTTGATACGGGTGCGAATAAATCCTTTGTTTCATATGGATTTATTCGGCATCCTTCATTTGTTCTAACAAAATTACCTATGCCTTTAGAAGTAGAGATAGGTAATAACAAAAGCTTTATTGTTTGTGATGTATGTGAAAACTGTAAAATGAACATTGATGATGAAATATACACAATAGACTTGATTCCAATGTCGATGGGAGAATTCCAAGTGATAGTGGGGATGGACTGGTTATCCCGTTGCCACACGAAGGTGGTTTGTTTCCGAAAGGAAATAAAACTGACGTCTCCTAGCGGAAAGCAAGTTACGATATACGGTGAAAAAGGAGGTAACCCGGTGATATGCTCAATGCTAGAAGCCCATAAACTTATGAAACATGGATGCAAGGCTTATATGGTATATGCGAGCGAAACCGAAAAAGAACCCCTCAAAATTGGAGATGTACCAGTGGTACGTGATTATGAAGATGTGTTCCCGGAAGAACTGCCGGGGATACCACCAGAACGAGAGGTAGAGTTCGGAATCGAGTTGATTCTGGGCGCAAAACCCGTGGCCAAGGCACCGTATCGACTTGCGCCGTTGGAGTTACAAGAGTTGATGTCTCAAATACAGGAATTTCTCGACAAGGGATTTATCCGACCGAGTGTGTCTCCGTGGGGCGCACCAGTCTTATTCGTGAGAAAGAAGGATGGCAGTATGCGCATGTGTATCGATTACCGAGAGTTAAACAAACTCACGGTGAAGAATCGATACCCACTCCCAAGAATTGATGATTTGTTCGACCAACTACAGGGGGCAAGTTGTTTTTACAAGATAGATCTTAGGTCGGGTTATCACCAATTGAAAGTCAAAGAGGAAGACGTACCGAAGACAACATTTCGTACGCGATACGGGCATTATGAATTCCTTGTAATGCCCTTTGGGTTGACTAATGCACCCGCGGCTTTCATGGATCTCATGAACCGGGTTTGCAAACCCATGCTAGATAAATCGATAATTGTATTTATCGATGACATATTAGTATACTCGAAGAATGAAGCTGAACACGTGTGTCATTTGCAAGAAATATTAGAGATACTCAGACGAGAAAAGTTGTATGCAAAATTATCTAAGTGCGCCCCACTCTGGCTAAAAGAGGTGCAGTTTCTTGGGCATATCATTAGTACCGATGGAGTACTAGCGGATCCGTCAAAGGTAGAAGTTGTGTCAAAATGGAACCCTCCAAGAAACCCCTCGGAAATCCGAAGCTTTTTAGGGCTCGCGGGATATTATCGGAGATTCATACAGGATTTCTCCAAAATTGCCTTGCCATTGACTAAATTGACTCGCAAGGAGGAAAAGTTCGTATGGGGCGTTAAGCAAGAGGAAGCCTTCCAAACGCTCAAAGAAAGGTTGACCCACGCTCTGGTGTTAACATTACCGGAAGGGACTGATGACATGGTGGTTTACTCGGATGCTTCTCATTCGGGGCTCGGATGTGTTTTGATGCAACGAGGCAAGGTCATCGCCTATGCCTCGAGGCAATTGAAGATTCATGAAAAGAAATACCCGGTTCACGACTTGGAATTGGCGGCGGTGGTGTTTGCCTTAAAGATATGGAGGCATTACTTGTATGGGGTACAATTTACGATCTTTACTGACCATAAAAGCTTGAAATATTTCTTCGATCAGAAGGAATTAAACATGAGGCAAAGGCGGTGGTTGGAAACGGTCAAGGATTTCAACTGTGAAATACATTACCACCCCGGGAAGGCCAATGTAGTGGCTGATGCGTTGAGCCGCAAAGCAGATTATACCCCGATATGGGTACGATCATTGCAACTCATTGTGACTTCGAGTTTACTAGAACGAATTCGAGAAGCACAAGATGAAGCTGTAAAGACAGAAAATTTGAAAAAGGAAAGGATTATCGGCCAAGTTAAAGACCTCGAGATAGGCAGTCACGGCTTGAAGACTCGTTTCAATAGAATTTGGGTCCCTAACACATGTGGAGTTAAAAAGCTTCTACTTGATGAAGCTCATAACCCCGTTATTCCATTCATCCGGGAGCGACCAAGATGTATAATGACTTGAAACAAAACTATTGGTGGCCCGGAATGAAGCGAGACACCGCGAGATACGTGGAAAAGTGTTTGACATGCCTACAAGTCAAGGCGGAACACCAAAAGCCATAAGGTAAACTCCAACCGTTAGAAATTCCGGTTCTGAAATGGGAACAAATTACAATGGACCTATTGACCAAACTGCCTAAAACAAGCCGTGGTTTTGATGCTATATGGGTAGTCGTGGATAGGTTGACTAAGAGTGCTCACTTCATCCCGATTCGTGAGACCTATACGTCTGAGAAGATGTCGGAAGTGTACACCAGTGAAATCATAGCACGACATGGGGTACCGATATCCATTGTTTCAGACAGAGATACTCGGTTTACTTCGAAATTTTGGCATGAATTCCAAGAACAAATGGGAACTAAATTGTTCCTTAGCACTGCTTACCATCCACAACGGATGGGCAGAGTGAAAGAACAATACAAACGTTGGGAGATATGTTGCGGGCTTGCATTATTGACTTCCGAGGTAGTTGGGATGTCCATCTACCCTTGGTCGAATTTGTATATAACAATAGCTATCACACGAGTATTAAGATGGCCCCGTATGAACTGTTATATGGCAGAAAGTGTTGAACTCCAGTATGTTGGGGAGAAGTGGGTCCACGAGGGCTAGCACCTACCGATATAATCCGAACTACGAATGAGAAAATCGACATAGTTCGGGCACACTTGAAAGCGGCTCAAGACCGGCAAAAGGCGTATGCTTATAAAAGGAATAGGCCAGTTGAATTTCAGGTTGGCGACATGGTTATGCTAAAAGTTTCCCCATGGAAGGGCATTATTAGATTCAGAAAAAGGGGAAAACTAAGCCCAAGATTTATTGGGCCATTTAGAATCACTGAACGGGTTGGTAAAGTAGCTTATCATCTTGAATTACCCGAAGAGTTGGGTGGGATTCATAGCACATTCCACGTGTCACATCTTCGAAAATGTTTGGCCGATGAAACTGCTCATATCCACTACGATGATATCGAGATGGATAACAGCCTCAACTATGCAGTAAAACCAATTGCGATTTTAGATCGTAAAGAGAAAAGTTTGAGGAACAAGATGATTAATCAAGTCAAGGTCAAATGGGAGCACAGAAAAGGGTCAGACACTATGTGGGAGTCCGAAGAGGAGATGCGACGTCTCCACCCAACACTATTTGGTACGTACTTCGGTTTCGGGGACGAAACCCTTTTTAAGGGGGGTGGACTTGTAACACCCCGAAAATATAAAACTTTATATTAGAATTATAAAGCATAAATAAACAAGAACTAGCTAACTAGGAAAAATTTAACCTAGTTAACTACAAGGCTAACAATAACTTGAAATAGGGTTAAAGAACCAAAACTAAGTGTTAAACAAAAGTGGAGGGACCAAAGTTGTTAAAAATGAATCTTATGTTACTAATAGTAACAAAAACAAAACCAAACACCCCATTTGGGGGTCCTGGTCTATCAAGAACAAGCAGGGGAAAGTTCCCCACCTTCAAACCATAATATCCACAAATCTCTTAAATTGGAGGTGCAAATCCAATCCAAAACGAAATCCGAGCTTAGAATTGTGATCCTCATTGCAAGAGAATTAAGAGGTATGTAAAATTTGATGAGAATTCTCTACTAGAAATCCTCATGAATTTAAGAAATCTGAAATTCGTTGATGCATGATAGTAATTTAGTTAGATTAATGATGATATAGTGTCAAGGAGTAAAACCTAGACAACTACATGTGAATTCATGCCCAAATTCTGGAAATTCCATGAACCCATTGAAGCTAGGTTATGAGTTTTATAAGATGATGATGAACACTAGGATTTTGAATGATAATTCTAGTATAATTTAATCATAGGAACTAATTCATGTAATATTGATGCTAAGATATGTGTAAGGTTTACTAATTAAAGTGAAATTTGAGGTTAAATTGCAAGTCATGAACTTGGTAATGATTGTAGAAAAATCTGACCCATTAGGTGTTTGTTGAAATGCGTAAGTGAGGATTTTTATGTTAAATTTGGTGGAAACGCAGATTTTGATCATGTCTCATAAATGATGTGAATATAGTCATGAAAAGAATTCTAAACAAGTTAAAAACTGAATTTTCTAGGCAAAGAGTCCGGATCATCAAGCGGACAAGCCGGAGGGAATTCACGGGGAAAAAGTGTGCTCTAAAGGTACGAAATTTATCGTTTCGTTTCATTATGTTAAATTGTTAGTTTTGTGTCGACATTTTGAACATGATAATCAAGATTTTTAATATGTTATGAATATGACTAGTATCTTAAACAAGTAAAACGGGTCAAGCAAGTGATAAACACGGATTTTGAATGCCCTAAATGGTGCTTAATTCAGCATCCAAACGGGTCAAAACAAGTCTTGTAGTAAACATGAAGCTAGACACTATTGCTTAAAGCATGGTTATAATCATTGTTTAAGCCGTATGTTGGACATGCTAAATTAGTTGCGAAATCTAACCCCTAATACAGGAGTTAAGATTTTGATTTGGTAAACATGTCAAGTATTATAGTTTGACAAACACGAAGCTTGGATTTGAACATGTAGAATTTTGCGTAAGCAATCCCTCATGGGGAAAGGGTAACATGATAGCGGGTAACTACCGGAACATGAGTAATTAACCTTGGTTAGGTGATGGACATGTTTCAAGACTAAATTCTGCAAAAAGGGGAATAGAATGACAAGAAAACAACAAAGCTAGAAAACATGCAAAAAGGTGGTACCGTAACTTACGGTGGCCACCAAGTTGCTACGGTGGGAACTATCTGCCTTACGGCAGATCATAAAATTCCAGGGGCCACCGTAACTTACGGTGGCTACCGTAAGTTACGGTAGCGCCCAGTTTAATGTGACTTTATTTTCAAAATTTGATTCCTTGAATATGTTTTCGGGTTCAGTGTCGATCATAATAAGTTTCAAGGATCATAAAACTAATGCTTGACTAAAATGTTCAGTTTTTCAGGTGTTCAAGTAGAAGGATGATGATCAAGCATAAGTATCCAAACCGAACACTCAAACAAACACTTCCGCACTTGATATTTGGTTTTTAAAACTATGTAAACAATTGTAGTTCCTGTTTTGTATATGTTTTCGTAGGATTAACATGTTGATGTATTGTCTAGTTAACATTTCAAGTCTTGAAAGTTTTTGCAAACTCCAAATTTGGTATAAAATGCAAGGTCTTATGTATTAAATCTAGTATTATAATCTGGGTCTTACAGTAGTGTTTGCTGTAAATGCGAATTTGGGGGAGATTGAGCAAAAGTGACCTTGGGGAGGGAGGGTGTTAGGATCTTAGTTTCTTTTGATTGTGCTTTGTTTGACTAGAAGGAATATGAAATGGATTTAAGTGCAGCGGAATTAAATAAAACAAACTTTCAACACAATCAATCAGAGAACAATTCTAAGCAAACATGTTTATCATAGAGTCGAAAGATTATGTTTATTACAATCTCCGATTACATTGCATGCATGCATGCAACAAGGTCTCCCCCTCAGCCCGAGCTCACAGTGATTGTTCATATAGAATGAGTTGTGATGAAGAGAGCTAATAGAACAGTACAGGGTACTGTTCTATTTATAGTATAGAACAAACCATTGCGGCATATTTGCTGACGTCACCATGAAAGTGACATCTAACCTTCTAACAAATTCAAACTACTGACCTATTACAACCACTGATTACAAACAACTGATTACAATATACAAAGCATAAACAAAACAACTGATCCTTCATTCCACTGCTTAGGCTCCAACAGTGCTTTGGTCTTCAGCAGTACTTGAGACATAACAGTTGATTGAGCATTAGCACTTAGTCCTCATCAGTCTTTTGGGTCAGCAGCAGTTAGGAAGGGCAGTACTTGAACCTATCAGATGTTAGAGCCACTGTCAAGGGGAAAGATCACATACAAACATCTGCTTATTCCGAATCCACTGATTTGATCCAGTTTTGGCTTTAATCAACTGTTCCTTTATAGGGTTCAATCCCAACAATCTCCCCCTTGAACAGATGATGCCAAAACTCTTCATTATTCTTGGATCTTTATTGTTTCATCAAAAATTCCCTAACTTGTCCTTTGAATTGTAATTCAAAGTCCAAGGAATCTATATCATCCTCATCCATGCACAGTGTAAGCTCAAGGAGATCTTGCAGATCTTCAACACCCAGGCCTAGTGCTTGTTCCCTTCATATGTGCTTCACCTCACCACTAGATTTGAGCAAAGTCAATACGTGGGTCTGTTTGTCAGATTTCCACTTTAGTATTTTTGAATTCAGTGGGTTTCTTGGGAGAGTTTTTATTAAAGATGAGTTTGGAGATGGAGGCCTGGTAATGACACTTTGGGCAGTGTTTGCCGGTTTTGCCAATTCAGGATTTTCTACTATCATTTGTTGAAGGACCATTTTTATAATGTAATTCCCTTGTGCTTTATCTGCTTCTGTTTTTGCATACATCTGCTTTTGTTTTCTTCTTTGATAAAGAATGGTAGCAGGTGGAGCAGTAGATCTCCTGATTTGTAACTTTGGTAGTTTAGCTGGAACCACTGTTTCTGGATAATCAGGCTTTTGAGGAACATTTGGATCTTTCTTTCTCAACTCTTCCAACCTCTTGTAAGTATTTATCACTTTTTCTTCTTTCCACCTGCTAACCTGATTCCTTGACCCATAATCAGCAGCAATAAGCTCTTCTTTTATTCTCTTCAACTTTAAAGCCCTTTCTGGTACATTTTTCTTGTACTTGGACCAAACAGGAGGAGTGTGTTTTACTTTGTCTTTGTTCATCTTTTGCACTCTTTCTAACACCTCTTTAAGCTCACTAATGGTCCATTCTTTGTATTGATATTTCTCTGCCTTGTATTTCTTGAAAGCCATGATGTGATCAGTGTTATCTTTTCTCGGACATTCATCATCTCTTTCTGATAGTTTTTGACAAAGATCTTTTGAAAACTGCTCCAAGGTACTGACTTGAGTGAGCAGGTATTGAAAATTTCTTTGAATCTCTTTGTCAGATTTTCCCTTTGTATTTCTTTTAGAGATATACTCTGCTTGTTGAGCCTTTAACTTCAAATATTCTTCTATGTTATTAGGCCTAGGATAACCTTGAAGAGATGGCAAGTTCCTTTTAGCAGGGTCATCTTTAGAGTAAAAGGATTTTATCTCCTCTCTAAGTGCTGGAAGATCTAATGGATACTGAACTCCTGCAGGAACAATGGCAGTGTTTGGATTAAGAGCTTGTACTGAAGAGATTGGAGCAGGGTTTGGAATGGTAGCAAGGGTTAGTGGTTGTGAAGATGTTGGAGATGGGGAAGTGTCATCTTCCAGTATTATCCTTCTCCTTTTGGGTTTAGGAGAGGTTTGTGGTGTTTTAGTGGATTGAGAGGTGGTGATTTGAGTGATGGGTGGCTGACAAACAGCTGTTGAAACAACTGATGTTTCAACCGCTGTTGTCATTACAACTGATGATGTGTTATCAGTTGTCTTCTTCTTTTTGGTAGGTGGTGTTTGTGATGGTGGTTTTGTTTGTAATGTGGCAGTGGGGTTGTATGGTTATTGTTGAAATAATGAGGGCAGTGGTTGAAGTGATGTGATATTGGTGGCAGTTGTTGGGGTAACATCTGTTGAAACCACTGAAGTACCAATAGCTGTTGATACAACATGTGTTTTAACATCTGTTGGTTTGGAAGTTTGATGAGAGCAGTTTTTAGGGATTGGGGGAGTTTGTTTGATGGTTTTGGAAGGTGTGGTTTTGGGTTGGCTTGGTTTTCTAGTAGGCCTTCATTTTTTTGGCTTAGGAATAACCTGCTTTTCCTTAGGCTCAAAAGTACCCTGCTCTTCCCTTTCCATCAATACTTTCTTCTCCTCCTCAAACCTTTTAGACCCTTTAATCTCCATTGACTCTTTCATGCCCACTTTCAATGCAGCAAAGGAATTTTGAGTCTCATCAATCTTTTTGGAACCATCTGGCCTTGGGATTTCCACAACCAGTTTAGATTTTTGATCTGGTTCAATGTATAGACCATCTTCATATCCCTTTTTCTTTTTCTCCCCTTTTTGGCATTATAAGGAGGATTATCAACAAAGATGATTGTAGGAGGAGCAGTGCCAGTGGTTTGTAGTAAATGGGCCTTAATTGCCTTGATATCTGCTTGTGTATCCTTGAACCTAGCTTTCATCAAATTTCTGATCTTTCGAATTTGAACTTCATGTTGTTGATCAGCATATTCTCTTTGTTTGTGAAGCAGATATTGAAATAAATCCCAAAGCTCAGTGGGAGTAGGATCAGATGACGGAGCAGATGTTGCAGGTGTTGCGGCAGTGGGTGTAGCCTTTTGAGCTTGTAACACCTGTTGCAGCATAGTTTTGATTTCTGCAACAGATGTGTCAATTTTGTCAACCCTCTCCGTCAATTCTCTATACTTTAAACCATCACCCAAGTGCATGGGATCAACTGATTTCCCACTAGCAGTGGTTTTATCATCAGTTGACTTAGGGAAAGATTCCCAAAAGTAATCTCCCGATGCCCCTTGTTCTCGGTACTAGGGACTTCTTTCTTCAGCAGAGGTTACCATTCTAAGCTCACATGTGAATATTGGATACACACCAGTGGATAGTATGGTTCCCATAGAAGAAATTGCCTTCAAGGGAGTCTTACTAATGAAACTACTGTCCAGGTGTAAACCAGTGGGTTCAACACCTGTAGTAGCTGCTCCACTTGAACTACTGACAGGAAGTACTTGTACTTCCTGTAGTGTAACCTTCTCAGGTGTTGGTGGGTTAGAAATGATAGAGACACCAGACTCAGTCACTTGTTGTGGCATATTCTCATGGACAGGTGATTCAGAAGAACTGATTTGTGCCTGGGCTATATCAAGTGCATCCAACAAGGGTAATATTAGTGGTGGAATTTGGGCAGTGAGTATGGGTATAGAAAGTGAATTTGCCCCGGGAGCTGGGTTGTGGATGATGGAATCAAGTGATTCCAGAGCATCATAATGTGGTGTCCCTGTTGATACAACTTGATCTTTTTGAGAAGAAGCAGGAGGAGTTTGAGGCTCAGGTTGAGATCTTTCATCCAACTGCTCTGAGGAAGTAGCAGCGGTGGTTTCTGGTGACTTTTGTGTTGCCACTGGTAGTTGCTCTGGGATCTCATCTTCCAGAGTTAACTTTTTATGAGGTTTGGGGGGGGGGGGCTTTTATGATTTTTTCTTAATGGTCTTTTTGGTGCGTTTACGTTTGCACAACAGTGGTTGTGCTGCTGTGTTCACCTTGAGTAGTGGGCTCAACAGCAGGGACCTGAGGAGCAGTCGCTGCTGCTAAATTTTGCTCAGGCTACTCTGTTTATGTTTTGGAAGGTTTTGACAGCCTAGTAAAAGTTTCAGAAGAAAGGTTGTTTATTTGACAAGGATTTCTTTGGATTAGCACATGTGCATTATCCTTGGAAAATTTCTTTTTCAAATAAAAATTTATAAACCTTGGAAACAAGAGAAATGGTTTCTTATTATCTTTAATATTGTTAATATTCTTAACCATGTCATTGAAAATTTCCTGGGAGTAGTTAAAATTTTCTTCATTCAAAATCACATAACCCAGGTATTGAATTTTCAATGGTATCTCATTGAAAGCAGTAGTTTTATTTGACAGACACATGAGGAGGGTATGGAACAAAAACCTCATGGCAGGAGGAAAACTGCCTTTTTGTAAAGTGTCCTTTTTCATTTCCTCTTCATACCCTCTCTCAAGAAATCAGTTTGATACTCTGTTTTTGGAAAAGAGTTTTTACCTTGAATATCATTGAGTTCAAAGACCTCTGACAGAGTTTGAGGTGTGATGGTAACTGGAAGACCCCGAATTGATGAATTTATTGCTAAGGGCTTTTTGTCCTTAACATCAAGTTTAGCATTTTTCCAAAATTCTCTTTGGGTATCCAAGAAGAGGGTTGCATTGCAAGTCAACAAAGTTTTGTACTTTGAGGACGAAAGAGCATCGATGACGGAATTGAAGGTTGTGCTTTGACTTGGTTTGTAAGTATGCACAGGTAGTTATGAGGAGATTTGAATGGAAGAGCCATGGTGATTTGAATGATTGTGAGAGGATGAAGACGATGAGTGATTTGCGAGAAATGGATGGTAACTGCTTTGAGAAAGGAATTTTGAATTCGATTCGACAGTGAAAACCCTATTTATGGTTTTGATCAGGGTTTTATAAAGGGAAAAAGTGAATGCTGCAGTGGCATCGGTTACAAAGATCAGACTGATATGTACTGTCCACGTGCCAACCTCTGATGATTAATGGAAGACAGTTGTTTAGAAAACCGTTGATGGAACGAGTATCAGTGGTTTGCTGAAAGGACAAATGAAAACAGTGACAGACTTTTACATCAGTGGATAGCCATCAGTGGGTTAAAACACTGATTTTGAACAACAGTGATTAACAAGGAAAATGAGGGAACAGAGGTTGACTTTCAGCAGTGGACACTATTATCAAAACAGATGTTTGAATCAAACAGTGGTTATGGCAGACTTTTAAGGATTAATAAAAATTTTTCATTTTGACCTATTTTTAAGGATGAAATTTTGATTTTCTGAAAACATTTTAATGCTTTTATTCATAGAAAAACAGGATTTTGCCTGTTATTCCATGTTTAAAATGCCAATTCTAGAGATCAAGCTTTCAAAGGTAGATGTGTCTAATGCTTTTGTTAGCACATCTGCCAGCTGATCTTTAGTTGGAACATGGTGCAGAGAAATCAAACCTTTTTCATAGCAATCCCTCACAAAGTGATGTCTGATGTCAGTGTGCTTGGTGGTTGAGTGTGAGACTGGATTTTTGATGATAATTTCTGCTGACTGTCCAACATAAGAGGTGTCTTTAAGGCAGTGATACCAAAATCCAGTAGTTGATTTTGAAGCCATAACAGTTGGGTTGTACAGCTTGCAGCAACTATATACTCTGCCTCAGCAGTGGATGTTGAAACAGCTGCTTGCTTTTTTCTTTGCCAAGACACTAAGCAATTGCCTAGGAATTGGCACCCTCATGAAGTGGACTTCCTTATTGTATTGCACCCACCAAAGTCACTATCTGAGAAACCTGAAAGCTTGATATTTCCATCAACTGGATACCAGATACCAAGTGTGGGAGCACCTTATAGGTATCCGAATATCCTTTTTACAGTAATAAGGTTAGACTTTCTAGGGGCTGATTGGGATCTTGCACAAACACATGTTGCAAACATGATGTCTGGCCTAGATGCAGTTAGGTACAATAAAGACCCAATCATGCTTCTATAAAGTGTTTGATCAACCAAATCATCTTTTTCATCAGACATGACTATTTTTTTGGTTGCTATGGGTTTACTACATGGTTTACAGTCATCCATCTTAAATTTCTTTAAAAGTTCTTTGGCATATGGATGAAGGTACCATTTTGCAGATGTTTTACTTGGAGACTGAGAAAACACTGTAGTTCACCCATTGGACTCATCTCAAACTCAGCTGTCATGAGTTGTCTGAACTCTTCACACATTTTGTGACATGTTCTTCCAAAAATGATGTCATCCACATAAATCTGGACAATCATCAAGTCTTTCCCTCTCCATTTTAAAAACAGTGTTTTGTCTATTTTACCTCTTGTGAAACCAATAGAGAGAAGAAAGGTGGAAAGAGTTTCATACCAGGCTCTAGGTGCTTGTTTCAAGCCATAAAAAAGCTTTATTTAGCTTGTAGACATGATTTGGATAAAATGGATCCTCAAAACCTGGAGGTTGACAAACATATACCTCTTCTTGAATTTTACCATAGAGGAATGCACATTTGATATCCATTTGATATACCTTTATGTTGTGCTTGACAACAAAGGCCAGGAGCAGTCTAATAGCTTCCAATCTTGCTACAGGGGCAAAAGTTTCATCATAGTCAATGCCCTCTTCCTGTCCGAAACCTTGAACCACTAGCCTTGCTTTATTCTTGACAACAATGCCCCTTTCATCAGTTTTATTTTTAAAGACCTACGTTGTGCTAATAGGACTTACATCCTCTGGCAGTGGTACAAGCTCCCATACATGTTGTCTTTTAAACTGTTGGAGCTCTTCTTGCATGGCTTTTACCCAGCTATTGTCTTTTAGTGCCTCTTGGTACTTGACTGGCTGTTGGAGAGATAGGAAACCAACAAAAAGACAGATGTTTTGGGATTGGCTTCTTGTGAGCACCCCTTCACTGATGTTGCCAATGATTTAGTCAGGTGGATGAGACTTCAAGAAGATTAAATATCCTTTGTATGGAACAATGGCATTTAAGGGTGAGGGCTGCAGATGTGAACCATCTGAGCTAACCATTGTTGGTGACTTTGATGACACAACAGTGGCTTGAAATGGAGGTGGATGAATAGGAGGAAGTGGTGTGGAAACATGTTGATTTTTATCCACTGTTTGAGGATTTTTATCAACAATGGTTGAGGATATGGAAACAGGGGTTAATGGGTTACTTTGGTCAACAACTGTTAAGGTAGCAGTGGTTGAACTTTGACAGGTGTTTTGAACATCTGATGCTCTACCATTTGATGCAGACTTTTGTTGTGGAATAATGACTTCATATCCATAGTCTGATGGAGGATTTTGAGAAGAACCTGCACTGTTAGTCTTGACAGAAACATTTTCAAAAGTAAATTTACAAGATCAAATAATTCTGCAGGATTTGCAGGGATTTTCATTGAAGAGAGTTCATTGAACTTTACATTCGAAGTCTCTTCCACTGTCTTAGTCCTAGTGTTGAACACTTTGTAGGCCTTAGCAGTGGTTGAGTATCCCAAATGATAACCACAATCAATTTTGGCTGCAAACTTTGAAATGGAATCTTTTAAGTTTAAAATAAAGCATGGGCAGCCAAAAACTTTAAAGTATGAGATTAGTGGTTTGAATTTATACAGAATTTCATAGGCTGTCTTTTGATGCCGGGGGTTTATTAAAAATCTGTTCTGGACATAGCAGGCAGTGTTTACAGCCTCTGCCCAGAAAGTTAATGGCAAACCTGAATCATCAAGCATGGTCCTGGCAGCCTCAATCAAAGTTCTCTTCTTTCTTTCAACCACCCATTTTGTTCTGGTGTTCTTGGAATGTTGTACTGCCTTACAATTCCTTTTGACACACAAAACTCGTTCAACTCCTTATTTCTGAATTCTGTGCCATTGTCACTCCTGAAGATTTTTACTGGCAAGTCAAACTGCTTTTCAACCTGTGTGACAAAGTCTTGCAGAATGCCTGCAGTCTCATCTTTGGAATGTAAGAAATAAGTCCATGCAAACCTAGAAAAGTCATCTACAATTACCAAACAATATCTTTTCTTTCTAAGACTCATGGCTTTAACTGGGCCAAACAAATTGATGTGAAGCATTTGCAAGCACTTGGTTGTTTTGGACTCTTCAATAGACTTAAATGAGCTTTTATGTTGTTTTCCTTTTAAACAAGAAACACAATGCTCGGGACAGGTGAACAGTTTTTTAGGGAAACCTCTTACTAACCCCTGTTTTGACAAATCAGTGATTGTCTTGAGATTTGTGTGCCCCAATCTCCTGTGCCAAAGTTATGTCTCTTTGTTAGAGGCAGCTGAGAACAGACAGGCATTGACAAATCAACTACATAAACATTGCCACTTCTTTGAGCAACAAGTTGGGGTTTTCCATTTTTTATTATTTCTTCAATCTTTTCAACCATTTCTGGTCCAATAATCCTATAACACTCATTAGTAAAGAAATAACCATAACCCTTTGTCACTCATTTGAGAGACACTAAGGAGGTTGAATTTTAGATTGTCTATCAGTGTAACAACCATCTAATTTCTATTCGAATTTTATTGAAAAATAAGCATGACATTATCTAAAGTATACTTTACTTCAACACGAGTACAAAACTTGAAGTTTTAAAGTGACAACATACTACTTAACTACTAAACTAGTTTGAACATTCAAAATACGATTAGTAAATTGTTTACATCATAACAATGTCTAACAAAGTTGAATTAATGCGGAAGCTTCAAAAGTGCGTGTTCGGTTCTTCAAAACATGCTTGATCGCCATCCGGAAAGTCCCCATTGTCACCTAATGTCAAAACCACTAAGAATGTTAGTTTTGACATTGATATAGTGCGTATAAACAAGTTCCAGCATCGCATCATGAAAAATAAAATAAAATTTCAGAATTGGTCCTGTCGCGTGTTGCGCCAAACACCCTTCATTTTGTCGCGTGTCGCGACGGCTCCCGCGTGTCGCGCCGAAACTAAGTGATCCTGCCGCGTGGCGCGGGGGAAACGATTTTCCAGCAGATACAGGTTTGTGACCTGCAATTGCTGCCAGCTCTGGAAATTCAGATTTTTAACTTCAAATGACCATAACTTTTGACTCGTAAGTCCGTTTCAGGTGATACTTTTTCCTATACGTCTGTAAATTCATTATGGACGTACCTACAATGATTGTCGGTCTGAAAATTTGGTTTACGGAACAAACGACTAAAGATCAATTATGTAATTATTCGACCCATTCTAATTACCCATATTTTGCTACTTCTTTAATAGTAACATAAGGCGCTTTTTACCCAAACTTCCGTGGCTTATTATCACTGGCACTTCACTACCAAACTTATGGTTTCATGCTTTTGTGATTGTTACCGCCCATGTTAACTTATTAAATCAACTCATTACTAGTTAATTAACCATTATTGGACCCGTTGGCTCATCTTATGGAATCCTCCAATATGATGACTACCAAGCGGTTTCTTGCTAACTCTAATCCTATGAATTTAAGTAGCGATCATGATCGCTATAATTAACACAACTTTTATACTATAATGCGACTATACATAATTTAACAACAATTCACTTAATGTAACGAGTTAAGTTACATACCTTTAAAGCAAGCCCTTAAAACGCGAGTCACCACCGGCTTGTCCGCTCGACACTCTGGTATCCTTTCCTATAGAGTTCAAACACATTGTAGTTAGAACCCCTTTATTTCACATGTAACGCATAGTTTACCATTTAGTACAATTTATGTGTTTTTGTTTATATCTCAACAATTTGCCTTCAATTTGGCATTTTCTCAAACACTTTAAGGGCCGATTTTATATCATTTTTATTCAAGTTCATGGCTTGTTATTTAGCTAAATTTTTACATAAATTAAGCTTTCATATATAAAATTTAACATCCACATTTCAGAAATCTCTTTCTATGAACCATATTACACTAGAATAATGCTCAAAACCCTAGTGTTTATCAATTTCTCACAAAACCCATGAATCACCTTCAATGTGTTTATGAGATTTTCAGAATTTAGCCATGATTTCACTTATTTTTGTCTAGGGTTTACTCCTAGACACCATATCATCCTTTTTCTATTCATTAATCAATCATGCATCATCAGATGTCAAACTCCCTAGATTCATGAGAATTTCAAGTAGAGAATTCTTATCAAATTTTACATACCTTATAACCCTCTTGCAATGGGGATCACTAATCTAAGCTCGGATTTCGTTTTGGATCAAATTTGAACCTTCAATTTAGGAGTTTTGTGGAAATTAGGGTTTTGAAGAGCCTGGTCGCCCCCTCCCTCTTGTCTGGATCGATCTCAGCACACACAAGTGTGTTTGAGTTTTTAATTTTTTTTGTTTTATTAATATTAGTTTCAATTTAAACACTTTTGGCCCCTCAACTTTTGTTTTTATTTTGTTTTAACTCCTTAACTACCCATAGGTCATCCTCTAACTAGGTTAGTGTCATTCCCAGTTAGTTTGTTTCCTTTATTTATTTTCGACTATTTGTAATATAGAATTTGTATTTTCGGGGTGTTACAACCAGATTGACATTTTCAAACATAACATTTCCAGACTGTACTGTACCAGATCCCATCACCTTCCCTTTACTATTATTAACAA
Organism: Helianthus annuus; assembly: GCF_002127325.2. Lineage (NCBI taxonomy): Eukaryota > Viridiplantae > Streptophyta > Magnoliopsida > Asterales > Asteraceae > Helianthus > Helianthus annuus. The sequence goes on along the minus strand of NC_035434.2, from coordinate 125,791,547 downwards.
AAGATATATCACACCCTCCATGAGTTTTGAATTCCTTGAGTAGGGCTCTACATCCAGTCATGTGCCTGGAGCCTCCACTATCTACATACCAAAGACTATCTAAGCATGCAGAAGCTCCCTGCACATCAAGTAAATAATTAGTTCAGGAGGGTCTCCAAAGCCAATAAGGCTTTGGATGGGGTCTCAACAGTGTCTATGTTAAGGTCAGGAAGATGGATAGTGGTTAGATCAAGGGTTTGAGCAATTTTTGAAACTTGTTTCTCTAACCACTGTTGTGGGCCATTTCCAATTAATTATTGATATCCATAGGGATGCCTGTTCACTCTTGGCTTAGAAGGCCTATTGTAGGCTTCATAAACATGTGGGACCCTAGGATATGGTGGTTGACCTTTACCTCTTCGGTATTGGTTAGCAGGGGGTGCATCAGTTACCTGAACATCTCTTTTAACAGAGGTTTGGTTCAGCTGTTTTGTAACAGCTATTTGAACTAGCAGAAACAGTGGTTGTTTCTTGACTTGTGGGTTTGGTGAACTCATGGATGTTTTTAAAGTGTACTCATTCTTTTTTGCTTCAAAGGATTTGAGATATGCACATTCCTGAGTAAGATGGTTTGTTTTACCACAGATGGTGTAGCTTTTGGCAGGCACAATGGTACTTGTTTTGTTAATATCATATGCCTTTAGATGAAAACAATCTTTGGTCAAATGATTTTTCTTTTCACAAAAATCACAAAACAAGTTTTTAACCTTTTCTTTTCTTTTCTTCTTTCTAGACTCCTTTGCAACAGAGTTTTGAACCACTGTTGGGATGTCCTTAAGAGGAATAACCTTGGCCTTAGGAGCTTTGACACCATCTATGGTTGTGAAGTCCATGGGTTTGAAATTTTCAAGAATGTCACACTCATCAGACCATGTGGGTTTAAATTGATATTTCTCAATCTCTTCAAAAGTTGAAGAGTCCATTGATCTTTCAAGAGTGATTTTGTTGCCATTTTTATCAGTTATTTTAATCTTTTGGCCATTCTTGTTTGTGGGAATGATTTCTACAGAATCGGATTCATTTGCAGCAGTGTTTTCAACTTGGTCATGTTTTCTAAAACCTACACCAAATTTTACATTGCTTTTGATCCGTTTCTCAAGCATAAATTCATAACCTTTGCAGGATTCCACCCATTTTTCACAAGTGATTTGGGTGGCTTCCAACTCATTTTTGCAGACATGGTATTTTTCTATCATTGTCTGGAGTTGGTCCTTGTTTATGCTATGCTCTTGTTTGATGCTGCAAATTTCCTTTTCTTTTTCACTCAATTTGTTTTTTGGTTCTTTTAAAGACTTTTCAAATTGAACTTCACCAGTTAATAACCTATCTCTAAGGTTTTCATTCACCTCCTTAATGTTTGCAAATGCTATGATGCATTTGTCTGAACAAAGGTTTTTGAGAACCTAGGGTGATACGTTAGTTGCAGCCATCATGGCACAATCACAGGTATGATCACTTTCTTCTTGAGCTTTCTCTTCTTTTTCACCTTCTTTCTTCTTTTCTTCTTCTTTTTCAGACCAGGGGTCAGACAGTGGTTCCAACATGGGTTTTGAACTTTCTGCCAGCAGTATTTCATCAGCAACAGCAGTAACCACTGCCTCAGCAATTTTGTCCACTGTTTCATCACTTGACTGTCCTTCTTCAGCTTCCAGCCCTTCTAGTATGGTCTCCAATGCTACAAAACAAATATCATTACTAGAAACATTATTTTGGGCATAGAGTGCAAAATTTTCATCTCCTAACTCTTCAGGTAAGCTGCTCCAGTCAACAAGGCCTTGGGTGAAAAAGCTTTGTTGGTCTGGTTGAACCACTGCTGGTGCAGCTTGTTGAGGTGCAGCTTGTTGCACCTGAACCTGAGGGGCAGGGGCCTGGACATACTGTATCTGAGGAACAGTGGTTTGAACATAATGCACATAAACAGGGGTTGCAGGGTGTGCATAGTGAGCAGTGTTTACATGAGCAGCAGGGGCATATTGGGCATAGTGCATAGTGTTTTGGTTATTTTGTGGTCTAGGGTTTGACCTAGGATGTGTAATAATTGGTCCATTGGTTTGACTCCTGCATTCCCTAGCAAAATAACCTAGCCTATTACACTTATAGCATTTAATCTTTGACTTATCCAGCCCCACTTTTAGGTTCCCATGTAACCCTAGAAATTTTCTCCCTGTCCTTTTATAAAACTTGCTGGTTCTAACACTTAGCAGTGCAAATTGGTGCAAAATGTCCATTTCCTCTACGTCAGTTGGATCAAAATGCTACAAATCATTGAGTTCAAAGCACAGATTGTCAGAATTCTGGTTTTCACTACTAGCTGTGAAAGCATAGTTGTTTGAGTCAGAATCAGAGTTGTTAAAAGCTCCATCAGCAGTTATGTAAATATAATGATCATAACTCTGATCCTTACTACTACCAGATTCTTCTTGACCTAAAAGAGCTGTGCTGCCAAATGAATAATCATCTGCAACTTTAGCAGACTTTTGTAACTTCTTATTCTGGTTTAACTCCCTTTCATAGGTCAGGAGTCTACCATGAAGTTGGGTTAGTGTTGGATCTTTGAACTCAACAGAGTTTCTGGTTACAAACGCAATTGTCTCCCATTTTTTAGGAAGTGACCTTAAAAACCTGCTGTTGACAGTTGATTTAGGAAATTCAATTTTAACAAGCTTAAGTTTACTTATGAGACAACTAACTCGCTCAAACTGCTGTGTTAATGTTTCACCCTTAATGTGACAAAAGGTTTCTTACTGTTGGTTCAAAATTTCCCTATTTTTTTCAATTACTTCTTCAGTCCCCCCAAATTGTTCCTTAAGTGCATCCCACAATTCCTTTGCACTATTACAGTGTAACAGCCCATTATGGATCTCATTGGGAAGTGTAGATGCAACGATGCTAAATGCCTTGGCATCTAGTTCAATTTTTTGAAAATCCTGATCAGTATAGTTTTCAACTTTCTTAGGTTCAAACTTCTTTAGATCCTCAGCACTCGGCACCATTGGAACATGTGGTCTAAAGATAACCGACTTCCAACATCCAGTGTTCTGTTGAGCTAAGATGTGACTCATCCTTCGCTCCCAGATGTTGTACTCGTTTCTCTTAAACATAGGTGGTTTTAAGAAAGAACCAATGTTGTTGTTCATATCTTGTGATTGTGACGTCATTCTGGTTGTTTTACAGGCACTGATTAATCAACTTTGCTCATGATTAAACCTTGCTCTATTTTTCAACGAAACGAAAAATTAAAAGTATCAACAATTTTGAGCTGAATTTTTACGTCAAAATGATTGTTAGATCAAGTTTGACTGTCCAAGCTCTAATACCAATTGTTAGGATCTGAGTTTCTTTTTATTGTGCTTTGTTTGATTAGAAGGAAGATGAAATGGATTTAAGTGCCGCGGAGTTAAATAAAACAAACTTTCAACACAATCAATGAGAGAACAATTCTAAGCAAACATGTTTATCATAGAGTCGAAAGATTATATTTATTACAATCTTCGATTACAATGCATGCATACAAAAAGGTCTCCCCCTTAGCCTGAGCTCACAGTGATTGTTCGTACAGAATGAGTTGTGATGAAGAGAGCTAATAGAACAGTACAGGGTACTGTTCTATTTGTAGTACAAAACAAACCACTGTGGCTTCTTTGCTAACGTCACCATGAAAGTGACATTTAACCTCCTAACAAACTCAAACTACTGACCTATTACAACCACTGATTACAAACAACTAATTACAATATACAAAGCATAAACAAAACAACTGATCCTTTATTCCACTACTTAGGCTCCAGCAGTGCTTTGGTCTTCAACAGTACTTGAGACATAACAGTTGATTGAGCATCAGCACTTAGTCTTCATCAGTCTTTTGGGTCAGTAGTAGTTAGGAAGGGAAGTACTTGAATCCATCAGATGTTAGAACCACTGTCAAGGGGAAAGATCACATACAAACATCTGCTTATTCCGAATCCACTGATTTGATCCCGTTTTGGCTTTAATCAACTGTACCTTTGTAGGCTTCAATCCCAACAGAGGGAAAAACCCCGCCTTTTCTGATAAAACCTTAGCCATTGATCACACTCAATATCAACGACCTGTATTAACCTAGTCACAAACACACGGATCCAAGTGCATGTCGCCGCTAATACCCCCCATCGCCGCTAAAAGTGTCACCCCTATTGCTCACATTTCTTGTAGTGTCAGTTGAAGATTCCTAAACATTGACCGAATAGTGAGCACTAGATGTTGCCATAGAAGAGTTTTTTTAGATAACCGAATAAGAAAGTGAGTGTTTTAAGAGTTTTTAGAGATTATAGAGTGGTGTGATTGAACCTAAACACCCACTACCCTTTTATACTAGTATGGAGATGGAAATAGGGCCCAAAAACAAAAACAAAAAGTGCCTAGTTTTTGAGCCAAATGGTCGTGTGACCGTTACTGTAACTGTTTGTACGCACCGGTTTTTTTGCCGGTTAAAAAACAGTTTTTTATAACATTAAATGTTATAAAACCGGTTTTTCCTAGCTCCAGTTTTAAAACCAACTTTTTAAGCGAACATCAAGAACCGAACCACAAACCGGTGAAGTCAGTTAGAAACCGAACCGATTATAAAAAGCACTGGTTCCGGTTCTGGTTAGAAACCGATTTTTTTTTGTACACGTCTACTTGGAATAAAGTGTAGTTTTCGTCCCTGGTGTTTCGTCCAATAGAACACAAGTAAAAAATTTAACAAATAATAAGGAATACAAAAACACTCAACTAGGTTCTAGCGAGATTAACTAAGCAGGAAAATAAATCGTCGACCTATTGAAACATACCCTCGTTCTATCGGAAGTTTGAAATTGAATGAATCGATTGAAGCAAAACCTTGACGAGTTGGCGTCTTGGCGAGTGGAGATCGAGAAATCGAATTACGGTGGCCAATGGGGGGTTTTGATTAGGGTCTTGCACTTCTGAATCAAATGGCGGGTTGAGACTTGAGTATTGATCGACACTTGACATTTTAGTATTTGAAATTTTGACTCAATTACTCAAATGGACATTTAAGTATTGGATAATGGACTATTGGTATTGGATTTCAATTCTAATTAGTTATATGAGCTCTATTTGGATATTGGACCAAACATTATTAATGTTGGTCTCTAGTCATTTCATTAAAAATGATACACACACAAACATACACACACACACACACACATATATATATATATATTAAAAAATAAATCGAGCCAACCGAACCGAACCAAACCGAGCGGACCTTTGGTCGTGCTCGGTTCGTTTATAAACCGAACCAATCCGAACCGAGCATTTTTTTAATCGAGCTGAATCGAACGAGCAAATTCCGATCATTTTCCGAGCGAGCATCGAACGAGCGTCGAGCGCCGAGCAATTTGAACAGCCCTAGAGTGAACTCATGAAGAGTGTGGATTTGTAGAAGACGAAGAGTGTAAAGTCCATTACTCATTTGGACCCCTGAGATGAAATTCAAAGAAAACATTGTTATCGAAGCAAAACTTCTCGACGACTAGAGTATTCTTTTTAATTTCAGGAACATAAAGAATGTTAGATACGTGAAGGATTTGTGTAAAGAGTGAACTTTTAAAGAGCTAATATGAAGTCCTTTACCAATACCAACATGAAGGAAGTCACTACCATGATACACCTCAGAATGGTCAAAACTTACCAAATTTGGTGTCACGTGAATGTTTGCTCCTATATTTGGGTACCATGTGAAACCTGTTGGTGAACATGGTTGAGATTGTACATCTGCATAGTTAGCATGTAGACAAATGTGGATAGTTGATGGATCACGTTTGGGCATTTTGAAGGAATATTATCGATTCAATTTATGTTGCAAGATCCATAGTCTGTATTTTGTGTTGGTGCTCAAAAGAAATGATTATGGATATTTCGGTGACCACAACCTATGTTGTCAGTGTAGAGCGTAGAGCTAATGTTGTTGTAGCCACCATGATAGGACTCATGTCTAGTACTGTCGCACTGATTGTTTGGAGGATAATCACTGTAGAAAGACCAAGGCGGCTTGGGGGAATTTAAAGGCTTGGCACGACTTGATAACCAAGCTGTGTGGCCATTTCTGTAGAGCTAGAAGTTGTTGTGGGGGCTAAGAAAGCCTAGTAGAAACAAAGGAATTCGTTGTTGAATGTTGTGGAAGCTTTGTCACCATGTATTCATGGTCACTTAGAAGATCATAAAGCTCGTTGAATGCTAGAGTAGATGATCGGGCACGAAGACTAGATTTAAAGCCAATGAATTCCTCATGAATACCATAGATACCATATAGAACAAGGTTATTGTCCTGAACTGGCTCGCCAATGTTCGCTAGATCACTACCGTACCCATATGCATGGCATATACAAGTGACGAGTGTCTCATCCACTTTTATTTGAAGCTTAATATGTTATATCTTAAGCATGTACCCTCAAGAAGCATTGTGTGTGTTGGGTATCAGTGTACCGTTAACAATCAGCTAAACAGTTGACTAACGGTGGGTTGAAAGTTGTAATGGAATGGCCACCACAGGGTGTTATTTGGCAAAAATTGGACAATAGGATGTTAGGTTGCAATCAGTACCAAACTACAGGGTTACAAATTACACTTTACTCTCCGGTTAATTTGAGGAAGAAGCACAAGAAAAAGAGTTGAATGGGGAGCCCGAGGATAACTTAATGATTAGATAATTTAATATTATTACTTAACTTGTAATTAGTTTCAATATCGGATGATAATTTTATTTTGGAAACAAATTTATATTGAAAATATATATTAAAATAAACACCATCTATGGTGTTACAACATATAAAAATGTCTTGAGATCACAAATTGCATCATGTCGAATGAGACCTCGCGTTTCAAATGATATATGAATTTTTAGTTGTTATAAATAATAGACTAAACTTTCGTTTTGTGTGGTTTGGTCACTTCAACGGTTTTGCTCCAGTCATTTAAAAATGTCCATTTTCTTCCAATAGTTTACTATGTTTTTCCTATTTTGCTCCCCGCCTGTATCCAGGTTAAAAAATTTAGTTAAAAATAAGAGTATTTCAGAAAATTTATATATAAGTCTTAATTTATTTATTATCAACCCCAAAAATCCATTATTTAATTGAAAAAGACAAAAAAACATAAGTATTTATTATTACTATACACACACATTAACATATCTCTCTAGCCCTTCTCTCTCCACAACCTGCCCATCACCACCACCCCTCCCCTTTCCCCTGCCACTACAACCACCTCCTAGTACTACCACAACAACCACAACCATAACCATAACCATCTCCTATCGACCACTGAAACCACCACAACCACCTCATATAGACCACCGGAACCCCACCACCCACCCAGCACATTCTGTTTCATCTCTCTCTCACCGCACCTCAACCACCACCACCCACCCAACAAACTCCAATCGACACTCGCGATTGTTTCCATCATCACCCCGAAACACCCACCATCACCTCTATCACCACACCTCAACAACCACCATCATCTCTGGCGGCCTTCACCTCACCGAACCCATTTTCTGAAACTAGACCTGAAACCATATTTGGTGGTTAGGGTTTGGTCTTATGTAGTCGTTGCTCCTTTTGGTTGCCTAGTTGGGGTTTCAGATCTAATGGATTCTAGATCTGGTTGGTAAAAGAAGGTGAAAGGTTATGGTGGTGTTGCTCGGTATGATTGTGACGGTTGAGATGGAGCGGTGGGTACTGATCTGATTGGGTTGTGGTGTCGAGTGTCACAACCTGGCTTTGTGGAAGCGTGGGTAAACTGGTGTGACTTCTTAATACCATAGCAACAATCATAAAAATGCTATATGATAAAAACATGTGGTATTCATCCAATAATAAAGTTTAGAAAATCCCATTTTCAACAATCAAAATAAGTTACAAACCTTGACCTAATTTAAATGAGTTCATAAAAACTTATCAAAAGGCTATAAAACAACACTAGGTTTAGGGATATGTAACCCGTCCAGGAAGAGGTTACACCTTCTAAACCCTGGATGACTTCTTTATTCAAACGCAGCTTGAAAATACATGCATACCGTGCCAGATCCGTTAGTTTCCTGAAATACATGTAGTTTGAAAAGTTAACATAAAGTTGAGCGAGTTCATGTGTAAGTGAGTATGTAAAACCTTTAAAGTACGTCACAATGCAAAAATCGTTTAAGTACGTCCCGATGTAAAAATGTTCCTGGTATGTAGCAATAAGGAAAAAGTGATCACCATTGGGTTGCAAAGCCAATGATATGTGTGAAGTGCCGTAGGAAGACTCAAACCTAACAGATTTTGCGTCAGGTACAAAGTCACCACCTGGTCCATTAAGCGGGCTCAGGGGTTAGGCTCGCTACACCCAGATAGATCTACCGCTTACGACCCTCGGTCCTACAATGAGGATTAATGGCCTCAAGTTACGCCTACTCACTAACATGATCTGTACGTCCTAACCCTCCTTAAGCTAACCATACCATGTAAAAAGTATTGGTAATCATAGTAACATGTATTTCACCCCCGCAGTATAAAAACTGAAAACCGTTAAGAGAAAAGGTATCTCCTAGAAAATCTGATGTGCAACGACCTACACGTACTAACTTCTATTAGACGGACGGCCGTGCCTTAGTTTAAGGTTTAATGTCTTTGGGAAATAGTCAGGCAACTATTTCGTGTTTACACTTCGTAATTATTTGGTAAATACATTCCTTCCCAAGGATGGGGTTTTAATACATGTGCGCTCGTATAATTTCGAAATATATTATTAAGTCTCACTTAAAATATATTCTACTTCTAACTCCAAAATATAAATACTTTTCCCAAATATTTTATATTTTATTCCATATAATTTTCCAAAGTAATACTTTTATCAAATACGCGTTCAATAGTATTTTCCGAAAATACGTAAGTTACGGATAAGGGTCGGGTGGTAATAATAATACCGTTGAAACTTAAATATTTATTGTGAAGGCGTTAGAATTATTTTGGAGTCGTTAATATTCAGTAATATTATTTTTACCCTAAAAGTAATATTTACGTAGTTCACAAAATAATCACAAAAATTTACACAAGTGTTGTTGTGAAAATATATATTCTAAATATATATTTTAGTAAGTTTTATTTGTGAAAATCCCACCACCGACACTTGGTAGTTTTGTAATAAAAATCGTGGCGAAGTTTATTTGGAAAAATAAGTTAAAAATTATATTCATAACACTTGTGATAAAAATCATTCCAAGTGTTAGATTTTTGGAAAAACTTCGCCAGAGTTTCCCCTGTAACTGGAGGTGGCCACGCTTTCAAGCGCATCATTTTCTTTTAATATTTCAACTCAACAATGTTCCCAACATCAATCAACAAAGTTTCATCATCAAAATAGTAAAAATAGATGTATATCGCAAAACACATGAACTTGTGGTTTGTGTAAGATATGTAGTAACTTTCCCCATTTTTTAGTAGATCTTTTTATAAATAAACTCGGTTTCTTGAGAATCTTGTTTTTAAAGAAAACACGTCTTTACAACTTCTTGTCAAAAATTATAAAAATAATTCTTTGTTAAAACCTTTCGTTACACAAGTGTCTACACACTTGTGTGTTCACAAAATCACCTTTCGTTTATGAAAAATCCGGCTTTAAAATATGGTTTCATCTTACACTTGGTTCTTCGAAAATACCACTTGTAGATCTTTAGATCTACTAGTTTAGAACTTCATTTTATAAGAAAAATCACTTTTACACAAGTTCATGGTTATAAGTAGTAGAGTTCACCATCTAATCACTTTCACACTTTAACATACACTAGTTCATGTTTCATGAACATGACTTAGCCGGGTTAGATGACGATCCGAACTACTACTAGCATCAAACAATATAAAATAATCATCACAAAACAAGATCCAAGAGTTTTACACTAATATTTACTTATTAACCACCAAGTTCATCATTTTTAGTAGACTTTTAGTTTTGTTCTTGAGTGTTTATGATTTTCAACCGACGAATCTCTTATTAACCACTTTAGACAAGATCAAGAAGGTGATTAGAAGCACTTACAACTAGCTCAAGGCTAGGGAAGAAACTAGACGAAAAATGGGTGGTTAATAGCGTCGTAGAGAGGTCTTTGGCAATCCGTAAGCACCGAGACTCCTTATGCATAATCCTTCACCCTTGGGTGTATGTGGTTTAGCAAGATGGAAATTGAAAGTGGGTGGTGGATGTGGGTATGGTTTCGGCCGATTAGAGAGAGGAGGGAAGGAGAACAATTTTTTTTTTTTGTTGTTGTGTTTAGTGAATGAGAGAATGGCCTTGTGGTTCAACTTATAACCCATCAATCTTGATTAACCAAGAGGTAATATGCTTGCTAGATATAAGACACAATCAAATAAAATATTCATATGTGTAAGAGGGTGTCCCCTACATGGGACCGATTTGTTGGAATGGTGGGTATTTGGTTCGATTCCAACTAGCTAGTTAGGTGCTAGTTAAGTTTAATTAGGTGATTAACTAGTTACTAGCATGTAGTGTTTTGTGACGGGTGTTAGGGTATTCGGGGACCCTAACTGGCTCAGAAAAAGAAAAACAGTGTCAACGACAATATTTTTATGGTCCGGGTAAAGTCCGGTTGTTCGGTTGGATACTGATCCGTTAAAGTGCTTAATAAGCATTTATGGTGTCTTTATAATATTTTTAGTGACACAAAGAATTCCCGACACTTTGGAAAGTGTCTAGTATTATTTTCCCATGTTTTTGCACTTTACTAGTTAGCTTAAATGCTGAGTTTTATATTAAAGTGCAGAATTTTGTGTTTAAAACATGCTTTAGGCACATCCGGTCACTGTAACTATCACCTAGTGACGCAGTTCTACGATCCTCAACTCCCTACACTCCCTACCAGTGTAGTAATCTATTCCCGGCTCATACTGGCCTCAGAGACAGTGTCTGTCTGGTGCTGACTATGTCCGCACTTTTACTGGGTTATCCGTTCATTGTGCTACTGTGCTTTTGTGCATCAAGTTTGTCACTATAGTTCTGTGTAAATAATGGAGTGGCAGCAAATAAAGTATGATGCATGTAAATGTATGTATCAGAAATCAGGAATCAGTTAGACCACAGTTATAAGCAAGCACAGTAATTAAGCAGTAATTAAATATTAATTAATTCGTACGGATACCTGGTTTGGTGAGGGTTGTCACATTCTCCCCCCGTTAAAGAAATTTCGTCCCCGAAATTTGTACTACCTAACTCCTTATGGTCACGTCACACATGTATATATATGAATAACATCGAGGTAGATAATCATCAAACCGAATCAAACCTTACTCACACTTAGGGGGTCCAATGCGTGCTCATAGCAGTTGACGTCAGAGGTACAAGACGTGCTTAACGTATAGCCTAGTGTAAACCAGCTAGCAGGGGGGTCCACAGAAGAGGAGCCTTTACTAATAAGATTCACAACTGTTCGATCGGACTTATACACGCGAGTTCTCACGAAACATAGCACCCGCTATATGAATTCAAAAATCAACAACCCAAATGAAATAGTAAAATGATCTGTCAACTCCCGAGTAGTCGAACGGTAAGATTCAGTGTGTTGAACGTTTTGAATTGCAAGAATACGCCGAGTGAACACAAGCGAATCTGGTGTATCATTGTCTTGATTCGTAGTTGCATCAGAAATGTTTAAATGATAAATCAAACAAAAGTATGTGTGGTCTCGTGTGAAATGGTTAACCATGATTAGCACAAGCTACAAGTTTATGATGACACCACAAGGTGTCGTAATGGCATTATCCAAAAATAGTGGTGACTGAACAAGTTCACCGTGTTTGAAATCAAATGAAAGTGTACTGAGACAATCTGAAGATTTGATTTATACCATGTTATAGAGTTTCTAATTAAATACGGAACATCAAAGAACCACTGTTTCCAATCGAAGATGAAAAGTAATAAGTATCGCAAGGTATTTGATTGACAACGAAAGAATCGTTAGGAGGTACATCGTGCTTATGAAATGAATATATGTACCATTGCCTTAACACACAATTGTGTTGAGACCGCTTTGATCATGAAGATCCAAGATGGATTGTTAACAACTAAATAGGGAATTGAATCCGTGTACGAAGTGAGTAACCAAATTAGCGCAAGCTTCAATTTTGTGAGAATATCACCGCAAAGTATCGAAACAAATCAAACGATTTAGTTGAGTCATAGACCAACCGAATCTACTATGACTCGAAGTGAAAAGATCTTTGCGAAAATATTTGAATATGATGCTCTCAATACATCATATGATGTATGAAATTGGACATGCGAAGTGGATAAGTTCAAGCAATCAAACTTCGTTTCAACGTAACCCGACAATAAACGTACATTTCAACAAGGGAATCTTGGCATGATAGCAAACATGTAACTTGAAAGAAAGCAGTTTCAAGAACGTGTGTTGACTTGATAACAAAATAGTCAACAATGACAATACGTAGGTCATACGAATCACAAACCAGTAATTCGATTTAGCAACGTAACATTTGAACTTTAATGAAGCGTTTATTCGAAATGAAACCGCATGCGTAACAAGAGGTGCATGGGTTATGTATAAGTTTACAAGTGATGAAGCGATGTGTTTCCACCAAAAGGGAGAAGTGACCAAGTATACAAAGCAAACGTGTGTTCGCTCTCAGCGAATGAAATCAGCGTGATGCAACTACTTTGAGGGGAGTAGAAATGCAATATCTACTCGATAGAAGTACAAGTGAAATCTTCAACGGAAGCAAATTTAAGTACTTTAAATTTTATTAACTGAAGCGACAAGTTTGTCCAGCTAATGACGTTTGATTGAGTTGACAGATATAGTTCCTAAGTAAAACCCTTACGAGTTTGGTCCTGGGTTCCCAAAGGTCCTAGACATAAATTTTCTAGATTCTCCAGATTTCGTATCCCGTGTAAATCTGGTTTGTACATTGTGTAGGAAGCGCCATTTTTCCCATGTCTAAGAAAAAGTCATTGTCCCACAATTTCACCCTGGTATACTTTCTTCCTGAATTCCGACGCTCGATTGTCGACCAGTCGTGTAGTAGTAGTTGGGTCCTCACAGTCAGTTATGTAAGGAGTTCGTTAGTCCTCAGCAAAAGCCACCGACTCTGGTTGACCAGCTCGTCCGACTCCCGGTCATTTGAAAGTTATTCGTCCTTTCTTTTGGCGAGCAGAACTGAGGTTATCCAAAACAAAAGTTTTGGTCTGTTATCTTCCTTATCTATCAACCACTGAGGTTGCACTGTCAATCCTTGCATTTCCGAAGGTGTAAGTCGCTCATGGTGCTTTGGCTACAAGCGCGAGGCCTGGAATCAGATTGATGAAAAAATTCGACTTGTCGTTGAGGAGATTACTCTGGCAAGTCTTCGAGGAAGACTTAAGGGTATACTCCGATCACGGGGGTATCGTTAAATTTTAGTTCTTCGGCTCCCTTGTCCCCGACAAGAGCCAGGAAACAACACATCCTTCCCACAACAACTTTCGTGCCTTAAGTAATTCGTGATCGGTGGTGGCGTATCCTGCTTCGTGAGTCACGATCACTCCTTCATTCGTCATCGAGGTGCGGATATCAACCTCCGCTCGATAGCTTGCCAACTAATACATCCAATTACCACGTTGAAGCTTCCCAACTCAACTGGCAATAGATCTAGCGTAAACTTACGCTCTCCGGGTTCTATCGTGCCCATTCCAGTTACTGCGTTGGCCTCCACTAGCTTCCCCTAAGCTAGTTCTAATGGGTACTGGAATAACTACTTACTCGCTACGTAAACCAATTATGCTCTCGAACACTAGAAGTGTGAATCGTAAAATTTGCAACAGGAGTTGGCAATACAGATGCATAATATTGAGTAATATGGGACGTACCGCTATCCATGCTTGGATCCCTGGCGTGTCTCCCTAGCTCCGGTGGGGAGCTTTCATCCTTGCGCCTGATTGTTTTTAGGGAAATATCTTCTGAAATGCTTTTTGCTTCCACAGTTTAAACATCCTCGAGCATGCTTCTGTTTATCGCTCATTCTGCCTCGACAATTATCATTGTCGTTGTCCCCTTCGTGATTCTCACTACCGTCTTGGCCCCCATTACTATGTTCAGTATTTTGCCAACAAGTTTCCTTGACATGTCCCACCTTGCCACAGTTACCACAATTTCCATATTTGCATCGCCCGACATGATAACGTAAACACTTGTCGCACTTAGGTAGGATACCCTTGTAATCTTTTCCCTTTTTGGCCTTCTTCTTGTTACTTACCCGAGTAACCATCTTGAAATTTGCGAGCTTTCTTTTGTTATCCCCAGATGCCTTTATACAGTCTCCTTTTTCTCCTCCGCAGTGGAAAATTCTCGTCGTCTAACTGCTTCTTCCGTGAGTGCTATGGTTATGTTAATAGCCTCGGTGATCGTTGACGGTTTTGATGTTGTTACCAGGCTTAGAATCTGAGGTGCCAATCCCCTTATGAACTGTTCAATTCTCTTAAACTCTGGTGCCCCCAGGAGTAAGGCAACTTGTGATAATTCGTTAAATCTCTGCACATACTCCGCTATCTTTGGTCCTTCCATTTTCAAGTTCCACAGTTCTGTTTCCAACTTCTGGACTTCTGCCCTCGAGCAATATCTCTTACGCATCAGATCTTTCAGTTCATCCCACGTCATAGCATACGCAGCGGTCTCGCCCATTGTCCGAATTTGATGGTTCCACCATGACAGAGCCTCATCCACCAATAGTCTAGTTATATACTTGACTTGATGTTCGTGGTCACATTTGATCAATCGTAAAACAGAATTTGTCTTTTCAACCCAGTGCACGAAGGCTAAGGCACCCCCGGTGCCGTCGAACTCTCGAGGTTTGTGGTCCAAGAACTGCTTGTAGGTGCAGCCGTTGGGGGGGTTATTTCCTGAGGTACCTCCGCTGCAATCGGAGCGATGGGCTTCGTATCGTGCGATGGCCTGTAAGAGGTGTTCTCGCATTTCCGCCTCTGTTGTAGGTAGAGGGTTGTTGATATCGGTGTTCCCTTGAGTCGACATCTTCCTAGAAGAGAGTCGGTTAGGTCAGGTCTTGTGAAGGACGCGAGCACATTAGTCTCTATTCAACGAATAAGACCTCAGAGGTGTATCACATATACGTATATACGCAGTCGTTATACATTCAATCACATATTATCTCATGTATTGCACATCTTGTAAATAGGAATGTAGCAAGTAAGCATGTATCATTATAGTTATCGCACAAATACGTAGATCAACAGCGTGCTTAGTGAGGACATAGCAGCGGAGTTTTTTGTTAGTCATTAGTTGTAAGTATTGTCGCGTGTTTAAAGCTGATTGGGCTTTCATTATCCTCCGGCCACAATCACGGTGTCTTACAAAACGCGTCGCATCAGAAGGGACACAGGGTCACCCTACCCTTGTCCAACAAGTATTTTGTTGCATCAAAATTACGTAGTCAGAAGTGGTACTCAAAAGTCTCCCAAATCCCGGCTTATCATTAGCGTATTTACCCAAGCATAATGCAATCCGCATAATCCAGAAACCAACTATACTGGTAACTGAGGTGAAAGAGGAAAGAAAAGTGACTGCTAGTATGCGTTAACTCCTCCTCGAGCTGGTATATATATCTCGAAGTAGTTAACTAATCTGCCGCCCGATAGTAAAGAAATAAGTATCAGAATCCTCGGAACGGTGTAATTGTTGGACTCTGTATGCCCAAGACACATATTAAATTGATGTGGCTAGTACGTTATGATCCAAGTCGAGTCATACCCAATAACAAGCTAGACAAACACTTATATTATTTATTTGTGATATGATCAAACAAATAAATATTAACACTTACAATATTTAGAAATTGGTTTTCTAAATAATTACACTTGAGAAACTAATAAATTATATGGATAATTTATTTTGAGAGAATATTTTATTTTGTTATTTAATGGGTTAAATAACATTATAAAAGATTACATAAAGTCTTGCAAACATATAGTGTTTATTTTATAAAAGTTATAAAAATAAACAAGACTTTATTTAATAAAATAAAATTGTTTTTTTTTTTGAAAAAAATACCCCCTAGGGCCGGCCCCCCTTTCTCTCTATCCAAAGATTTTGGTCCAATATCTTTTCATGCATTTTGCATGTGGAAGAAGCCATTTGATTGGGCAAAAGGGAGGTGGCTCTTCTCTCAACATTTATATATTTTTTATGACAAAATATATAGAGATTATTAGAGATAATAAAATGTGTAAGAGCTGAATTTTTGCTCTCTAATTTTCGGCCATAAGAGGGTTCTTTCAAGTGTTCCAACTTTGATCTTTAAGTGTTAAATCCTAGCTAAACTTGTGGTGTTTGTTGGAAGCTTGGGGTATACAAGCTTGAGGTCTTCTACTCTTGAAGACAACCATTCTTGAAGCATCATTCGTTTCATTCTCATTACTCCAAGAAGGTAGTTTTCTAAACACCCTATGGTTATGTTTGATAGTATGCATCTTCATATATGGATCCGGGTTTTGGGATTTTGCATTAAAATGGTTTTATATCTTATAAAAGTAACATGTTTTAAACATTATTTCCGCTGCGTTTTTATTTCATATGGATGAAATTGCTTTGATAAACATGTTAAAATCCCATCAATGGTATCAGAGCCAGGTTATGTGAGTGCATACTTCAATAGATTAAAAATTTCGGGTTTCGGGTTTGAATAAAACCCCATGGCCGAAAATTTTAACATGGTTAACCCTTTGTTTTTCAAGATTATTTTCTTACATGCATAAGAGAATCTTGAAAAAATTATTTCATATGGATGATTTGTTTGTTTGGACAAAACTTACCTTTTCGGTTTTTTGAACATAGCCGAAAATGTTTATAAAAGGGAACCATTTTTTTTATGCTTCTTGAAATTAATATATATATATTTGGATATATATTTTGGTGCATATGACCTAGCCATGACCTTGTGTTGAATGATTGTGTTGTTATTTATTCAATGGGTTGTAATAATTATTATTTTGTTCTTCCATTAGAAGATATGTAATTTATTTATTTTCATTTGGTATGTAAAATAAATAGATTAGGTGCATTTTATTTTACTAGAAAAATGTATTAGGATATATTTTGTAAAAGAAGATGCACACAAAAATGAGCTTTTGATTTGGACCATAATATTCGGTCCAAAGAACTTCATCGTTCTCAACGGGATTTTAACCCGATAACCAAAACTCATTTTTTTTGGAGTCCAAAGGAGTTTGGAGCTGAATATAAAAGACTTTTGGAAGCCCAAAGAAGGTGGAGAAATCACAACACAAGAAGGAGACTTGAAGCATTTGGATGCGGAATCAAGTGGGAGTTCAACGACACATCGCTTGTGTCATTTTTCACCCCTTAGGAAGGACCTTTTGGCACACTTGTTTCGGCTAACAAGTGTTGTCAAAATAGTTGGCTATGGTTATGCACCTATTATTATGAATGATGTGCTTGTTTGGTTGCTTATTTTGTTGTTTAGATGATATGTCGATATGCATGACTTAACAAACTAATAATCAACAACAAGCGTAAAATTGGTTCTTAACAAAATCATTAAAATGGTTAATAAAAGGTTTTATTAAAAATTAATGAATTTTATAATAAAATGGGTTTTATTAAAAAGAACCTTGAAAATTAGTTTTCACTAAAGTACCATTAATTTGAATGCATGCAAATGTATGGTACATAATATTTTCTAACTAGAATTTTGAAATATTGAAAACCCTTTTATAAAACAAGTCAAACACCACCCTTTTATACAACACTCGAAATACTTGGGAACTCTTATTGTGGGATAAAGGTCACCTAACCACATTTGAGGGAACTTGTATGTTCGAGGTGGGTTTACCATGTTTGTGGGATAAAGGTCACCTAACCACTTATGTGTATAAACTCACACGTGTGTGTAAGTTGGACGACTTAATTTGGAAACCATGAACTTAGGGTCACCAAAGCATGGGGAACAAAGGTGTTGATGGGATTAAACATGCCAACTAAACATAAAGATGTTTAACCGATCCCATATGGCTAGAAATTGCAACGAGTTGCAATTGTCAAACGTTGACTACCTTGTTAATTTAAATAGAGGGATAAAGGTCACCTAACCAATATTTAAATGTAACGTTGGATTCTAGATTTTAATTATTAATTGTCTTTAAGACACAAAAGGGTATTAATGATTAAAATATAATAATATCGAAAATACTAAAATTGAACTTGTTAAATTTTGTAGATGGCCGCTAACAATGCAAACCCGATTACCCAAACTGTCCGAAACCTATCACTAAGAACCATCCTTGAAAAGGATCGTCTCAACCATAACAACTTCATGGATTGGTTTCGAAACTTGAGAATCGTTCTCAAACAAGAGAAGATATCCTATGTGTTGGACGATCCTATTCCCGATGAACCTAATGTGGAAGATGTGGAAGCCTACAACGATTGGGTTAAGTATACCGAGGACTCCATGCAAGCCTCATGCCTCATGTTGGGAACTATGATTCCCGAAATTCAAAAGGATTTTGAACACCACGGGGCATATGACATGATTACCCAGTTAAAGGAAATGTTCCTACAACAAGCAAGGGTAGAACGCTTCGAAACTGTTCGGGCGCTTCATGCATGTCGAATGGAGGAAACCCAATCGGTATCATCTTATGTTCTCAAGATGAAAAGCCACATTGATCGCCTCGAACGGCTAAATTGTCCCGTCTCCAAAGAGTTGGCTACGGATTTGATCCTCAACTCTTTAACAAATAAATTTGAGAGCTTTGTTATGAATTACAACATGAATGGATGGGACAAGAGCATTGGTGAGCTTCATGCAATTCTCAAAACGGCCGAAGCAAGTATGGGCAAAAAGGCTTTACCCGTCCTTGCGATCAATGAAGGAGGAAATAAGAAAAGGCCCAACCCCGACTCTAAAGCAACCTATGCTAAAAGAAAGGGACACGTCAAGGGAAAGGGAAAAGGAAAAGCTAAAGCAGAACCCGCCAAACCAAAAGAAAAGAAGCAAAAGGTTGCTTCGAATGACCCATGTTTTGAATGTGGTGAGATAGGACATTGGAAGAGAAATTGTCCGACCTATCTCAAAGAGTTGAAAAACAAGAGGGATGCAGGGCAAACCTCAGGTACTATCTTTATGATACATGTTGAGCTTAATGTTATTTCTTCTAACACATGGGTACTAGATACCGGATGTGGAACTCATATTTGCAATTCGTTGCAGGGGTTCAAAAGAAATAAACATTACAAGAAGGGGGACACTAGTCTCTTTATGGGCAACGGAGCAAAAGTTGAAGTCGAGGCTCAAGGAGACTACGTTTTAGAACTTCCAAGTGGTTTGGAAGTTATTTTGAAGAATGTTTTGTATGCTCCTAGTTTGACTAGGAACATAATTTCAGTTTCCCTTTTAAAACAATCTGGTTTCAATTTCGAATTTGTTAACTATGACATTTATGTTTCTAAGAATGATGTGTTTTATTTTAAAGCTATGTCTTTAAATGGTATTTATGAATTAGATCATGATAACGCATCATATGATAGCTCAATGTACCAAGTAACCAACAAGAAACTCAAAATGGATTTGAGTGATTCCTACCTTTGGCATTGTCGCCTAGGACATATAAGCAAGAATCGCATGCATACACTTCAGAAAAATGGTCTTTTGAATACAAATGAAGATAATTCATTTGATGTATGCGAGTCTTGTTTACAAGGCAAAATGACCAAGACGCCTTTTAGTGGAACATTTGAAAGGGCTAAGGACTTATTAGGTATCATACATTCAGATGTATGTGGTCCTTTTAAGCCGATGACTAGGAATGGTGAAAGATACTTCATTACCTTTACCGACGACTATAGTCGTTATGGTTATGTGTATTTACTAAAACACAAGGATGAAGCATTTGAAATGTTCAAAGACTTCAAAAGTGAAGTAGAAAATCAACTCAAGAAAACAATCAAAGTCCTTCGCACCGATAGAGGAGGTGAATACCTTAGTGGTGCTTTTCAAGATCATCTTAGGAGTTGTGGGATTATCTCACAACTTACTGCACCTGGAACACCACAACACAATGGTGTATCTGAAAGGAGAAACCGAACTCTATTAGATATGGTTCGATCTATGATGGCTAGAAGCACATTGCCTCTATCATTTTGGGGTTACGCTTTGCTCTCCGCGGTCCGTATATTAAATATGGCCCCAACCAAGAAAGTGGAAAAGGCACCTTTTGAAATATGGCACGGAAACCCTCCATCATTATCATTCTTAAGGGTTTGGGGTTGTGAAGCTTATGTTAAGCAATACACTCCAAATAAATTGGAAGTCCGATCTACTAAGTGTATCTTTGTAGGTTATCCTAAAGATGATATAGGATACTATTTCTACGACCCAACTGAGCAAAAGGTATTTGTTGCTCGAAAGGGTAAGTTCTTAGAAGCTAAGTTCCTTATGGAAGGAACCAGTGATAGAACAGTGGAACTTGAGGAGGATCAAGAACCACAAGACGATACACGTTTGGTTGATACTAGCACTCAACAAGAGGTTGTTGAAAACGATCAAGAGGTTGATCGAAATACACAAAATGTTCGCAGATCTGGTAGAATTAGCAATCCACCTGAAAGATATGGATTTTTCATGGATGGATGCTACGTGGTAGATTCAGATGAACCAACCACATACCATGATGCAATGTCAAAATCCGATTGCGACAAATGGCTTGAAGCCATGAACATAGAGATGCAATCCATGTATGACAACCAAGTTTGGGAATTGGTTGTGCCACCACTTAACTCTAAAGTAGTTGGAAGTAAGTGGGTTTTCAAGAAGAAAACTGATATGCATGGTAACTTGGATACTTACAAAGCAAGACTTGTAGCAAAAGGTTTCACTCAAACTCAAGGGATTGATTATGATGAGACCTTCTCGCCTGTGGCGATGCTAAAGTCAATCAGGATATTATTTGCCATAGCCGCATATTATGACTATGAGATCTGGCAATTGGATGTCAAAACGGCATTTCTCAATGGATATCTTGATAAAGATGTCTATATGGTTCAGCCTGAAGGTTTTGTCGACCCAAAACATCCTGACAAAGTATGCAAGTTAAAGAAATCAATCTATGGATTGAAACAAGCATCTAGAAGTTGGAATCACCGTTTTGATGAAGAAATTAAGAATTTTGGATTCATCAAGAACGGCGATGAAGCTTGTGTGTATAAGAAGGCTAGTGGGAGCATCATCACTTTCTTAGTACTGTATGTCGATGACATTCTACTATTTGGAAATGACATTCCAACCATGGAAGGTGTAAAAGCTTGGCTTGGAAGTTGTTTTTCCATTAAGGATCTTGGTGAAGTAGCCTACATTCTGGGAATAAAGGTCTATAGGGATAGATCAAGGCGCTTGATAGGTTTAAACCAAAGTGCATACATTGACAAAGTCTTGAATAGGTTCCAAATGGAGAACTCTAAGAGAGGTTTTGTACCTATTCAAAAGGGGACAATTTTGAATACATCTCAATGTCCAAGCTCAAAGGATGAGCAAGAGAAAATGAAAAGAATCCCATATGCGTCAGCTATAGGATCCATCATGTATGCAATGATATGCACCAGACCGGACGTCTCATGCGCCTTGAGCATGACAAGTAGATACCAACAAAATCCAGGTAGCAGTCATTGGATGGCTGTTAAAAGCATATTGAAATATCTTAGGAGGACTAAGGATATGTTCTTAATATATGGATCTGGTGAGGAGGAACTCGTTGTAAAGGGTTACACGGACGCGAGTTTCCAAACCGATCGAAGTGATTCTCGATCGCAATCGGGGTATGTCTTCATTTTAAATGGAGGAGCAGTCTCCTGGAAGAGCTCAAAACAAGACATAGTAACATTGTCCACTACAGAATCAGAATACATCGCCGCTTCATTGGCAGCCCAGGAAGCTGCATGGCTGAAGAAATTTATAGCCGACCTAGGGGTGGTCCCTACCATTCAAGATCCCCTAGAGATCTTTTGTGATAACGAGGGTGCGATTGCTCAAATCAAGGAACCTCGTGCGCACCAAAAGACTAGACATATCGAGCGGAGATTCAACTACATAAGGGATGAAGTTGAAAAAGGAAAGATATGTATCCGCCAAGTTCACACCGATCAAAACATTGCGGATCCACTCACGAAGCTCCTTGACAGAGGAAAACATGAGGGTCACACATGTTCCTTAGGACTTCGATATTCTAGTGATTGGATTTGATCAAATTTTGTATTTGGATATTGAAACAATTGTTATTTTAACTCATTTATGGTAGTTTGAGTTACGTTTCATATTAGCATGTTTAAATCCGTGAATAACTTAATTATTCTAAATGTCCGTAGTCAATCATAATTGTGGGAACAAATATGAATGTAAGACTATTATAAACTTGGATTGGTGGATATTCATTTAGAATGAATATAGAGCAAAGTGTTGCTGCCAAAGTTCATAGATATTTGTGGGATACAAATATTGGACTGACTCGCTCTCAAATATTACTGCATGGAATCATTTGTGATTGATCATAAGTAAATTTTGAGTTAAGGCGAATATCATAGTATCCTCTGACCTAAGATACATATTGGGTCTTGATATTCACCAAATATTATGCCTTGACTTATTTCTTCGCTGTCAGTAATAGGACAGTACATAAGGCTGAGCTCAGGTGTGGTACAAGGTGGTTGTCAGAGACGTATGTAGTCAAGAAGGGATTTGTTCCTCTTATTCGTTGAGAGTAAGATGTCTAAGGCCTGATAAAGTTAAATCAACAGAGAGTGATCACTCTATGTCTCTGGATTTAACATGACATCTGTAACGAAAGGATAAATGATAGATTCACCTAAATCATGTTCAAGTAAGAGACTTGAAAGGGATGATGTTATTGAATGGCAAATATAGTCATACGTATTGGGGGTAGTAAACCGTAGTTAGGCGTCATTTACTGCTTGCATCAATCTTCTATATATCTTGTGCAAGTGGGAGATTGTTGGACTCTGTATGCCCAAGACACATATTAAATTGATGTGGCTAGTACGTTATGATCCAAGTCGAGTCATACCCAATAACAAGCTAGACAAACACTTATATTATTTATTTGTGATATGATCAAACAAATAAATATTAACACTTACAATATTTAGAAATTGGTTTTCTAAATAATTACACTTGAGAAACTAATAAATTATATGGATAATTTATTTTGAGAGAATATTTTATTTTGTTATTTAATGGGTTAAATAACATTATAAAAGATTACATAAAGTCTTGCAAACATATAGTGTTTATTTTATAAAAGTTATAAAAATAAACAAGACTTTATTTAATAAAATAAAATTGTTTTTTTTTTTTTTTTTTTGAAAAAAATACCCCCTAGGGCCGGCCCCCCTTTCTCTCTATCCAAAGATTTTGGTCCAATATCTTTTCATGCATTTTGCATGTGGAAGAAGCCATTTGATTGGGCAAAAGGGAGGTGGCTCTTCTCTCAACATTTATATATTTTTTATGACAAAATATATAGAGATTATTAGAGATAATAAAATGTGTAAGAGCTGAATTTTTGCTCTCTAATTTTCGGCCATAAGAGGGTTCTTTCAAGTGTTCCAACTTTGATCTTTAAGTGTTAAATCCTAGCTAAACTTGTGGTGTTTGTTGGAAGCTTGGGGTATACAAGCTTGAGGTCTTCTTCTCTTGAAGACAACCATTCTTGAAGCATCATCCGTTTCATTCTCATTACTCCAAGAAGGTAGTTTTCTAAACACCCTATGGTTATGTTTGATAGTATGCATCTTCATATATGGATCCGGGTTTTGGGATTTTGCATTAAAATGGTTTTATATCTTATAAAAGTAACATGTTTTAAACATTATTTCCGCTGCGTTTTTATTTCATATGGATGAAATTGCTTTGATAAACATGTTAAAATCCCATCAGTAATAGCATCGGTCGGGAGCGCAAAAGGAACCTCGATGTATGTGGCGAATCCAAGCATGCTGGCAATAGACAGGGTGGAGGACGTGGTGTCTTATATAAACTTTTCTGACAATATGCTGTCTTGTGATGTAGACACTTAACTCATGTTTTTGGTTATGTAATGTTTTGTATTTGAAGTTGCCAATTGTGGCGTCGGCTCAAGCTCTAACATTCTGCGACTCGTACCCTCAGCTGTAGTTAATGTTACAGGAGCAACTCATCTCGCGTGTGGCCTTCATAATGTAAGGGTCTAACTCCAGCACAGTGTACAATAGGAATCATCGAAATGGCTCGTCCGGCGTTGTAGAGGTGAATGTAGCAAATGGTGCGGCTTGTGAATGTCGGGGACAGTGCTGCTGTAGCAAAAAAAAAGGATCGTTATACTGGTGCCGACCTGGAGCATCTCTCCGGGGTGCGGGTATATCCTGAAAGGAAGTGATAGGCATGATGGCGCAATGGGCGTTGGTCTTCACAGGGGCTGAAACATGAGCAACAGGGGGTGTAACAGGAAACACGAAAGGTGGGAAATCATCATCATCGTCTATCGCCCCATTTCGAGTGTGCGCGTATCTGGAATCTATATGGGTCGCGAAAGGTGCATGATCGAACTGCACAGGCACTGGGTCAGTTAGAGGGGCAACAACAGGATCAACAGGAATCTCAGCAACATGAGGAGCATCAATATGAGCAATAGCAGCATGATCATCCACCAACGGTGGAGCATCAACAGGTAGACCCACAATGGGTGGTGCGAAAACAGGGTCTGCTAACAATAGTAGGGCATCAGCAACAGGTGCCTCATCAACCAAAGGTGCAACACCGGGTACATCAGTATGAATAGGGTCATGCTCGAATACGGGGTCTGGAGCAACTACTGGCTCAGGGGCCACAGCAGGCTCCGGATCATCAAACTCCGTCTCAAAATCAGCAGGATCAGCAAACATATGGTCAACAGGGGCTACATGATCCTCCATGGGCTGATCTAAATGAATAAACTCAATGTCATGATTGGAATAAAGGCCCGGTGGGAAAAAAGGATCCGAATCATCATCAATGTCATGACCAAACTCAAAGCTAGGGGCAGGGGCAGGTGCAGCGGATGACGCTCCATCAGGGTCCGTGTCATGCAAATGGTGCTGCACTCCCTGCGCGTGTGACGGTGCGGACGCCACAGACTCAAAGAAGTCTAGGACATGTGCATGAGTGGGTGCCTCCTCAGCAAGAGCATCAGCAAGAAGTAAGAGATCACCAGCAGCAATGTGGGCCTCGCCCTCAAAATCGTCCTCTGGTGGGTCCTGATCAAGCAAGTCGACGTCGTCATCAGCGACTACGTCAAGGGGCATGTCAACAACAGGGTACGCGGCAAGGGGTACAGGGGCAGGGATCACTGCGAGTGGCAAATCCCCAGCGATAGGGCCATCAGCAGGCTCAGCAACAACATCGGGCAGCGCAAATGACTGGAAAGTATTGTCGTCCATGCTGGTAGTATCTGAAGTATGCACCTCGTGCTCTGATGACACTATGTCGTCCAATACTATGGGTACAGGGTCCGTGGAGTCCGACTTTCCGGTGCCGGATGAAGACATATCGTCCGTGACGCAAACACACGTATGCACAAATAATCAATCATATAGTCAAATAAGCTCATTAGTCCAATAAGCAATCAAATAGTCCTCCTAGTCCCACTAGCCTAATCTCCCAGCCTCTCGGACTGTCCTTCCTAGTCCCACTAGCCTACTTCCTCAGCCTCTCAGACTGAGCCTCCTAGTCCCACTAGCCTACTACCTCAGCCTCTCAGACCGAGCCTCAGCCTCCCAGACCGAGCCTCAGCCTCCCAGACTGAGCCATAACTAATAAATAAAATGTGCTCAACTTTTGTTTGTAAAAACGTTTTGGATTCTGGACTTAAGTGGTATGCAATGTAAAAATGTTTTCGTGAGAGCCCTGGTGATCATAGTCTAGACTCGAGTGTCACACCCTGGCTTTGCAGAAGCGTTTCACACCCTGGTTTTGCGGAAGCGTGGGTTAACTGGTGTGACTTCTTAATACCATAGCAACAATCATAACAATGCTATATGATAAAAACATGTGGTATTCATCCAATAATAAAGTTCAGAAAATCCCATGTTCAACAATCAAAATAAGTTACAAACCTTGACCTGATTTAAATGAGTTCATAAAAACTTATCAAAAGGCTATAAAACAACACTAGGTTTAGGGATATGTAACCCGTCCAGGAAGAGGTTACACCTTCTAAACCCTGGATGACTTCTTTATTCAAACGCAGCTTGAAAATACGTGCATACCGTGCCAGATCCGTTAGTTTCCTGAAATACATGTAGTTTGAAAAGTCAACATAAAGTTGAGCGAGTTCATGTGTAAGTGAGTATGTAAAACCTTTAAAGTACGTCCCAATGCAAAAATTGTTTAAGTACGTCCCGATGTAAAAATGTTCCTGGTATGTAGCAATAAGGAAAAAGAGATCACCATTGGGTTGCAAAGCCAATGATATGTGTGAAGTGTCGTAGGAAGACTCAAACCTAGCAGATTTTGCGTCAGGTACAAAGTCACCACCTGGTCCATTAAGCGGGCTCAGGGGTTGGGCTCGCTACACCCATATAGATCTAGCGCTTATGACCCTCGGTCCAACAATGAGGATTAATGGCCTCAAGTTGCGCCTACTCACTCACATGATCTGTACGTCCTAACCCTCCTTAAGCTAACCATACCATGTAAAAAGTATTCGTAATCATAGTAACATGTATTTCAACCCCGCAGTATAAAAACTGAAAACAGTTAAGAGAAAAGGGGGACATGAACTCAACGAAGTGCGTCTCTAAAAAGGTATCTCCCAGAAAATCTGTTGTGCAACGACCTACACGTACTAACTTCTATTAGACGGACGGTCGTGCCTTAGTTTAAGGTTTAATGTCTTTGGGAAATAGTCAGGCAACTATTTCGTGTTTACACCTCGTAATTATTTGGTAAATACATTCCTTCCCAAGGATGGGGGTTTTAATACATGTGCGTTCGTATAATTTCGAAATATATTATTAAGTCTCACTTAAAATATATTCTACTTCTAACTCCAAAATATAAATACTTTTCCCAAATATTTTATATTTTATTCCATATAATTTTCCAAAGTAATACTTTTATCAAATATGCGTGTTGGGATTGATCCCTATCAGAGGAACAGATAATGTAAAGCCAAAACCTGATCACAACAGTGGATCCACAATAAGCAGTTGTTTACTCTAAACTCTCCCCTTGATAGTGGTTATCTAACAGCTGATGGATCTTAAGTGCTGCTCAACTACAACAACTGATAAACCAAACTCTGATGATTACCTAACAACTGCTGAAGACAAACTCTGTTGCTCTATCTACTGCTGTTTCCTAAGTACTGCTGAAGACTCAAGCACTGCCCTCTCAAAGACTGATCACCTTTGAAGAAAGCACTGAAGACTCAACATCTGTGCTCAGGCTACAACAGTGGAACGTGAAGCAGTAGTTTTCCTTAGTTTTGCATTTTACTACTTATCAGATGTTGCATGTCAGTAGTTTTGTATAGAACAGTGTTTATAGTTTGTTAGGTCGTTAGATGTCACTATCATGGTGACGTCAGCTGAAGCATATCAGTAGTTTGGTTTGCCTATAAATATGACAGTACTCTATACTGTTATATTTGATCGTTTTGAGTGAGTTCTTATCCTCAATTCATCATTTCATCTTGTGCAATCAACTCTGGTGTATCAGGCTGAGGGGGAGTTTAGATTGTAAGCTTACACTGTAATCTTTTGCTTTTATGTAAATCTTTTGACTCAATGAAAAGCAATTGTTTATCAATCTATACTTTCCATTGATTGTGTTTACAAAGTTTGCTACTCATTTCCGCTGCACTTATTCGTTTTATGCAAACAAACATAATCATGATGGCCTCAGATCCTAACAATTGGTATCAGAGCTCGGACTGTCAAATTCGATCTAACAATCAATTTGACATAACAGTTCAGCTCAAAATTCATTGATACTAAGGGACGGTTGTATTCAGTTGAAAAACAGAGTAACGAGAGAATCATGATCAAAATGGTTATTCAGAAACTCTGTATATCAACCAAGATGTCATATTACACACAAATCTCACACAACAAGTGTTATCATGCACATGAAACTCATAAGTTTTCAGATCTATAAAAAATCTGGTAAATCATGAGTTCATTCGATACTTATCAAAATTGATTACAATTGTTGTGTTGATATTTGTGATGTTTAGTCTAAACCTCTCATGTGCTCAAAGGCAGGTTGAGAACCTTCAAAAGGACCAAATCAACTTTGTCCAAAACACATTGAGAAAATAAGGTGTCAAAACAGTCCTAATCATAAGTAATGTGAGATCTGTAATAAAACATGTTCAAATATGGTCAGATCTCTCAAAACATTACTTCAAAGTGATCATGGACAAAGCATGTTCAAAATATAATCTCCTAGAGGGTATCTCTGAACATGTGAATAAACAGGGTAAAAAGGGTAAAGGAAAATGAACTAATCTCAAAGTGTAGCTATCTCAAAAAACTTTTGAACTCAAAAGGAAAGAGTATAAGCATAAAACACTCTTGAGGTTACAACTAGGTCATCAGTGGTCATTATGCAACTGTGTGCATTCATCAAAACAGTAATTGTTCTGGTAACAATAGCATCTTCAGTGATGGTGCTTAAAAGGTATTTACAATCAGTTGACAAGAAAATGACCTCAAACTGTTGTCAAAAGTACTTGAGAATGATATGATCATAAACTTATTTGTTAAGCTGTCAGTTCCTTTTGATTATCTTCAAAACATCCTTTATTTTTTTAAGGTGTTTTCCTTTTAATAAAAACCAGATATATTTTATTTTTTTTTAAAATATATTTTGTTCTTTTACTCATTTTTAATAGTAAAAGTTCATTTCTGGTCAGGATGCAATTTCCTTATTTTTTTTTTGAAATTATTATCCCTGAAATCTGTTCAAAGGGAAATGTCACACATATCAAGGTCATATTAAGCTCAAGTCTGGTTTTCACAGATCAAAAATTGATTGCAAATTGATTTAGACTACTGAGATACTCATGATCTAGTTCATGTAATTAGACACAAACTGAGCAGCTCATGTAGAAATGTCTTCATCATCTGGGATGCTAAACCATTGTCTAAATAATAGACACTTGGTAATACCTAGAACAAAAATTCCTGTAGACAACTGCTGGCAATTTAATCTTGATAATTTACATCTAAAATGTATTTTGTTAAGAATAGCATTTCAAGTGCTCAAACAGGTGTTAGATAAGATACTGTGCCTTCACAAAGCAAAATCAAGTTCTACATCTGAACAAGCAGATGCTAACATTGTTTGTCAAAAGTTGAAACACTGCTGCACTATCAGTTGTTGAAACAAAAGTCTTCATTATTCAACCACTGTTGTATCTAAAATGTTGTTGTGCCTCAACATCTGTTCTCTAAAGCCTGTCCACTGCTGAGAGTCAACCTCTGCTTCTCCAAAACACTGATGTTTAAAATCTTTGTTTCATCCACTGATACATCCACTGTTTCATTTTATTACCGTTGTAACTACTGATGTTTGATCCATCAGTAGTTGTTAAAAACAACTGTCCTCCATCATTTACCATTCCATCAGATGTTTGACACGTGGTCAGTTTTTAGCCTTCAGATCAAAATAACCGTTGCCACATCAGCAATCACCTTTTTCCCTAAATAAAACCCTGATTAAATCCAAACAGAGGATTACACTATCGAATTGAATTCCAAACATTCTCTTCAGTTTCCCTCTCATAACTCCAAAAACTTCTTCGACCTTCTTCATCTGAAAATGACGAAACCGAAATCGAAAACAAAATCAAAACCATCTTCTTCCTCCACAACAGCAGATGCCACTCAAATGGCCGCTGTAACCACGGAGATTCGCTACAAATCTCTACACAACTATGTAGGTATACTCACAAAACCTACCGATAACCACACTTTCGACTCCATTATTGACCTTCTATCTGCTTCAAAGTACAAAACTTTGATAACAGCAGATGCTCCCATTTACCTTGATACCCAGAGAGAGTTCTGGAAAAATGCCACCCTTGAAAAACAAGGAGACATCATCACAGCCATCAACTCCTCGATACAGGGTAAGAAGGTACAAATCTCTCCAAAATCCATTTCTGAAATCTTTAAACTCGATGATTTAAAAGGAAAAACATCATTTTCAAAAGACGAGTTGAAAAAAGATTTCACAGACAGGGGCTACGTAGAGGAACCTAAAAAGGATACCTTACAAAAAGGTTATTTTCCTCCTACACCCAGATTTTTATTTCACACACTACTAATGTGTGTCTCTAATAAATCAACGTCTTTTAATGAAATACCAACAAAAATCCAATGCCTGGGGTATGCAATTTTGAACGATAAAAACTTTAACTACTCCCAGGAAATTTTTGATAATTTGGTAAAGAACGTTGATAATTAAGCATTTCTGCTCTTTCCAAGATTTTTAACCTATTATTTTGAACAAAAATTCGTAGAGAAAGATGCAGATCTGCCCAAACAAGGTGTCTGTTTCAAAATAAACTGTTTAACAATTGAAACATTTTCAAGAATGATGGCACCAATAAAATTAAAAATAAAGGAGCCTGAGCAGGTTTTAGAAACTGCTACTGATCCTCAGGTAACCACTGCTGAGCCCACTGCTCCAGGTGATCAAAGTAGCACACCCACTGCTTTGAAACCAACACCTGCCACCAAAAAGACCAAAAGAAAAACATCCAGAAAACCCACCAAACCCACACCAAAGGCAACTCTGGAAGATGAGATCCCAGAGTCAATGTCAGTGACAAGACAAAAGTCATAAGAAACCACTGCTGCTACTTCCTCACAGCAGTTGGAAGAAAGATCTCAACCCCAGCCGAAAACTCCTCCTGCATCCTCACAAAAGGATCAGGTTGTAAGCACAGGGACACCACAATACGAAGCTCTGGACCCACTCGGATCCATCTTCCACAGTCCTGATCCCAAGGACATGTCTCTTTCAACACCCTTACCCTCACCAATCATACTGCCACAATCAATAATACCCCTGTTGCATGCAGTTGATATGGCACAGACACAAACCAGTTCCTCTCTATCACCCATTACTGAGAGTATACCTCCACAAGTGACTGGGTCTGATGCTCATACCTCTGTTATCCCAGCAACAGCTGAGGAGGTTACACCCCCTGAGTTCCAAGTAACTCTCGGTGGTAGTTCAAGTGTAGCAGCAACTACAACTGATGGATCAACAGATCTTCAGTTGGACAGTTGTTGCATTATTAAGACTCCCTTGAAGGCAATTTCTTCCATGGCAACATCGGTAACCACCAGTGAGTTATCTTTAACTGCTGGTAACATCAAAGGTTTATCGAGTGCTGAAGAAAGAAGTCCCCAGTACCAAGAACAAGGGGCATCAATGGATAACTTTTGGGCCACAGTTCCTAAGTCACACATTGATACAACCACTGCAGGTGGGGATTCAGATGATCCTGTTAAATCAGGTGATGATTCAAAATATAATGAATTGACGGCCAGAGTTGAAAACCTGGAATCTTCAGATGCAGAGATAAAAGATATGGTGCAGCAGCTGTTAAAAGCTCAAAAAGCCCAATCATCTGCTCCTCCTGCTCAAGCACCTGCTCCACAAGCATTTGCTGCAAATAAGCTTTGGAATATCTTCCAGCCCATGCTTGAACAACAGCAACAAATGGCTGATAAAAAGCATGCTCTTCAAGTACAAATGCTGACCAACATGGTGGAATCAAGGTTCAAAGACACTCAAGCAGACATCAAGGCTATAAAAGCTAGCATACGAAAGACTGCTTAGAGTGAGAAAGTTCCATCTGCCATCTTCTTCATGGATACACCCCTGGCAGATAATGCCAAAAAAGGGGAGAAAATCAAGCTGAAAAAGAAGGGAACAGAAGATGGGATGCCCATTGAAACAGCTGATACATTAGTAGTTACAAAAACTGCTGATTGTAGCTAAACAACTGCTATATCATCAGCACACACACCTCCAACACACACCACCTCATCACACACCACCACAACTACTGCTCCACCACCATCACTTGTGTCCACAACACAGAAACCTTCACCAAAACCAAAACCACCAAACCATCATCATCTAAAATCATACCACCATTGCCTCCTGCCATAAAGCAGACGACAGCAGATGTTACAATATCTGCTGTAGTGACAACAGTGATTGAAGCACCAGTTGTTTCAACCACTGTCAGTCAATCACAATCACAAACCACTGCTATCCAATCTCAAACCACTGATCCACCCAAAACATCATCAGCCTCTTCTTCATTAAAAAGGAGAAGGGTTTTCATTCCTGATGATGAGTCACCACCACCATCACCACCATCAAATATTATTTCCCATTCTCCATCCCCTGCTCAAAAGCAGAAGACATCTGCTGACATATCAGCAGTTGTAATGACAACAGTGGATGAAGCACCAGTTGTTTCAACCACTGTTGGTCAAAACTCCACCACTGATCTCATCATTCCAACACCACAACCTACAAAGCTTCTTAAAAGAAAAAGAGAAACAACACAGGCTATTGATGAAAAATATGATCCTGTTGCGGCTAAGTATCCATTGGAATTAGAAGCTGTGAAAAATGAGATGAAGCAGTTTTACACTATAGATGATCCTACAAAAAGGAAATTTCCTTCTCTCATAGGGTTCATAATTCCAGAAAACATGAATGAATATCTTGAAACAAAAGTAAGACAAGTAAAGATAAGAGCCAAAGTTGAATGCAAGGATCAAGGTGATGAAGCCATTCTGGAAAGAAGAGAATTCCTGCTTAACAAAGTCAAACAAATAGCAGAATATGCAAGTGAATTGAACAAAGAGGCGTCAAGTTAATTCCCTGAAACAGAACAACGAAATGAATTAAGAAAGGAATATCTTGCGTACATAATGATAGAAAAGTTCTATTCTGCTGAAGAAACAGAATTCAAAAACTGGCCAATCATTGCATTGAAGCTTGAGGCTGACAGAATTGAAAAGATCAAACTTGATCCACAGAAGAAAAAGACAGCTCCAAATTGGAACAAATATAACAAATTCATAGCTGATCTTATTTCCGAATTTAAAAGAAAGAAGCAGGAGTTGGTGGATGGAAAAGTGGTTACTGCGGATGCCATAGCAAAATGGTCAAAGCAGCAAATTGATGAAGCTTATGAAAGACTTGAGAAGCAGAGGTTGAAAGCCTCTAACCCTCCTAAAAGGTCTGACTGCAAAAAGCTGCAGGAGCAAGTCAAAATTTTTGAAACACAGATCAGCACAGCAGAAGACTTTGTCACAAAGTTGAGAAAAGAAAAGAAGGAAATGCTATCTGCTGGAGTAGAAAAGAACAAAGAAGCTGAACAGATTGAAGAAGCTATGAAGAAAATAGCTTTAGACAAAGAAAGATTGGCAAAACTACAAGCCCTTGCCAAAAAGGTCAAAGTAGTAAGCCAAAAGTCATCAGCAGGTGTCACAAACAGTGAGCTGATTGACAAAGAAGTTGAAGCAGACATAGCCGCAGCAAATAAGATTATTGAACAAGCATTCATACGAGTGTCTGAAGCTCATGATACTGCTCTGCACTTCTTCTCCAGGCCAATCATTTCAAGTTCATCAGTAAATAAACCTCTCCCAAGAAACCCATTTGGTTTTAAAATACTAAAGTGGCTCTCTGATCAAAAGACCCATGTATTGACTCTGATCAGAACCAATGGAGAAGTGAGGCATATATCAAGGAATCAAGCACTAGGCCTAAGTGTTGAAGATCTACAAGATCTCCTTGAGCTCTCACTGTGCAGGGATGAGGATGATTCAAGTTCCAAAGAATTTGAAGAAGAGTTTAAAAGAAAAGCTAAGGAACTTCTGATGAAGAATAAAGATCCTGAATAAAGACAGGTTTTGGCATTATCTGTTCCAGGGAGAGATTATTGGGATTGATCCCTATCAGAGGAACAGATAATGTAAAGCCAAAACCTGATCACAACAGTGGATCCACAATAAGCAGCTGTTTACTCTAAACTCTCCACTTGACAGTGGTTATCTAACAGCTGATGGATCTTAAGTGCTGCTCAACTACAACAACTGATAAACCAAACTCTGATGATTACCTAACAACTGCTGAAGACAAACTCTGTTGCTCTATCTACTGCTGTTTCCTAAGTACTGCTGAAGACTCAAGCACTGCCCTCTCAAAGACTGATCACCTTTGAAGAAAGCACTGAAGACTCAACATCTGTGCTCAGGCTACAACAGTGGAACGTGAAGCAGTAGTTTTCCTTAGTTTTGCATTTTACTACTTATCAGATGTTGCATGTCAGTAGTTTTGTATAGAACAGTGTTTATAGTTTGTTAGGTCTTAGATGTCACTATCATGGTGACGTCAGCTGAAGCATATCAGTAGTTTGGTTTGCCTATAAATATGACAGTACTCTGTACTGTTATATTTGATCGTTTTGAGTGAGTTCTTCTCCTCAATTCATCCTTTCATCTTGTGCAACCAACTCTGGTGTATCAGGCTGAGGGGGAGTTTAGATTGTAAGCTTACACTGTAATCTTTTGCTTTTATGTAAATCTTTTGACTCAATGAAAAGCAATTGTTTATCAATCTATACTTTCCTTTGATTGTGTTTACAAAGTTTGCTACTCATTTCCGCTGCACTTATTCATTTTACGCAAACAAACATAATCATGACGGCCTCAGATCCTAACAATGCGTTCAATAGTATTTTCCGAAAATACGTAAGTTACGGATAAGGGTCGGGTGGTAATAATAATACCGTTGAAACTTAAATATTTATTGTGAAGGCGTTAGAATTATTTTGGAGTCGTTAATATTCAGTAATATTATTTTTACCCTAAAAGTAATAATTACGTAGTTTACAAAATAATCACAAAAATTTACACAAGTGTTGTTATGAAAATATATATTCTAAATATATATTTTAGTAAGTTTTATTTGTGAAAATCACACCTCCGACACTTGGTAGTTTTGTAATAAAAATCGTGGCGAAGTTTATTTGGAAAAATAATTCCAAGTGTTAGATTTTTGGAAAAATTTTGCCAGAGTTTTCCCATGTAACTGGAGGTGGCCACGCTTTTAACCGCATCATTTTCTTTTAATATTTCAATTCAACAGTGTTCCCAACATCAATCAACAAAGTTTCATCATCAAAATAGGCAAAATAGATATATATCGCAAAACACATGAACTTGTGGTTTGTGTAAGATATGTAGTAACTTTCCCCATTTTTTTAGTAGATCTTTTTATAAATAAACTCGGTTTCTTGAGAATCTTGTTTTTAAAGAAGACACGTCTTTACAACTTCTTGTCAAAAATTATAAAAATAATTCTTTGTTAAAACCTTTCGTTACACAAGTGTCTACACATTTGTGTGTTCACAAAATCACCGTTTGTTTATGAAAAATCCGGCTTTAAAATATGGTTTCATCTTACACTTGGTTCTTCGAAAATACCACTTGTAGATCTTTAGATCTACTAGTTTAGAACTTCATTTTATAAGAAAAATCACTTTTACACAAGTTCATGGTTATAAGTAGTAGAGTTCATCATCTAATCACTTTCACACTTTAACATACACTAGTTCATGTTTCATGAACATGACTTAGCCGGGTTAGATGACGATCCGAACTACTACTAGCATCAAACAATATAAAATAATCATCACAAAACAATATCCAAGAGTTTTACACTAATATTTACATATTAACCACCAAGTTCATCATTTTTAGTAGACTTTTAGTTTTGTTCTTGAGTGTTTATGATTTTCAACCGACGAATCTCTTATTAACCACTTTAGACAAGATCAAGAAGGTGATTAGAAGCACTTACAACTAGCTCAAGGCTAGGGAAGAAACTAGATGAAAAATGGGTGGTTAATAGCGTCGTAGAGAGGTCTTTGGCAATCCGTAAGCACCGAGACTCCTTATGCGTGATCCTTCACCCTTGGGTGTATGTGGTTTAGCAAGATGGAAATTGAAAGTGGGTGGTGGATGTGGGTATGGTTTCGGCCGATTAGAGAGAGGAGGGAAGGAGAACATTTTTTTTTGTTGTGTTTAGTGAATGAGAGAATGGCCTTGTGGTTCAACTTATAACCCATCAATCTTGATTAACCAAGAGGTAATATGCTTGCTAGATATAAGAAACAATCAAATAAAATATTCATATGTGTAAGAGGGTGTCCCCTACATGGGACCGATTTGTTGGAATGGGGGGTATTTGGTTCGATTCCAACTAGCTAGTTAGGTGCTAGTTAAGTTTAATTAGGTGATTAACTAGTTACTAGCATGTAGTGTTTTGTGACGGGTGTTAGGTATTCGGGGACCCTAACTGGCTCAGAAAAAGAAAAACAGTGTCAATGACAATATTTTTATGTTCCGGGTAAAGTCCGGTTGTTCAGTTGGATACTGATCCGTTAAAGTGCTTAATAAGCATTTATGGTGTCTTTATTATTATTTTTAGTGACACAAAGAATTCCCGACACTTTGGAAAGTGTCTAGTATTATTTTCCCATGTTTTTGCACTTTACTAGTTAGCTTAAATGCTGAGTTTTATATTAAAGTGCAGAATTTTGTGTTTAAAACATGCTTTAGGCACATCCGGGCACTGTAACTATCACCTAATGGCACAGTTCTACGATCCTCAACTCCCTACACTCCCTACCAGTGTAGTAATCTATTCCCGGCTCATACTGGCCTTAGAGACAGTGTCTGTCTGGTGGTGACTATGTCCACACGTTTACTGGGTTATCCGTTCATTGTGCTACTGTGCTTTTGTGCATCAAGTTTGTCACTATAGTTCTGTGTAAATAATGTAGTGGCAGCAAATAAAGTATAATGCTTGTAAATGTAGGTATCAGAAATCAAGAATCAGTTAGACCACAATTATAAGCAAGCACAGTAATTAAGCAGTAATTAAATATTAATTAATTCGTACGGATACCTGGTTTGGTGAGGGTTGTCACATCGAGTTCTGGATCTGGTCTTGCGAAGGATTGTGGTGGTGGTGATGGAGGCTGGCGAGGCGGTCACTGACAGGTGGTGGCTGATGGTGGTGATGCCTGGTGGTGCTGGTTTGGGTGATGGTAAAGAGAGGGAAACATGTAGAGAGAGTGAGAGAGATAGTATTTTTATGGTTTGGGTGAAAATGGGAAAATACCCTTTTATATTTTATATACATGTATGTATATAAATCTAAGAGTAAACTTCCATTTTGCTCCCTGTGGTTTGGTCGTTTTAACGGTTTTGCCCCAAACCTTTAAAAATAGCCATTTTACTCCCTGATCTATGTAACCTATCTCTATTTCACTCCTCGCCCCAAACGCCATCCATTTTCTCTGTTAAAACCTGGTCACATGCCCCTCACATGAGGGGCATTTCAGTCTTTTCCCGTATTAATATGTGTGTATATATTTATTGATACAAATATAAGAAAAAACATTCACCTCTCTCTCAACTCAACCACCAACCACCACCTCTTTATCACCCATCTCTCAAGTCTCAACCTGCCGTGACCCATCAGCCGATAACCACCAGCCACAACAACCTGCCGTGAACCACCATCTACCGACCAGAACCACTTGTCGTTGAACGATAGGGTCTGAACCCCTAATCGTCTTTTGATCAACTAGAAAACCGTAGATCTACCAAAAATCTCTCAATATACGGGTTCCAACCGGGCACCAATCACCACATCTGACCCAGACCATACACCTCCGACCGGTAACAACTGGCAACACAAATGGAAGACTAGTA
Organism: Helianthus annuus; assembly: GCF_002127325.2. NCBI lineage: Eukaryota > Viridiplantae > Streptophyta > Magnoliopsida > Asterales > Asteraceae > Helianthus > Helianthus annuus. The sequence goes on along the minus strand of NC_035434.2, from coordinate 125,753,590 downwards.
ATAATAACCTTGCTTGTGAGCGGCAACTTTCGGGTGGGTGTGGCAAAAGGCACACTTGGTTTTGAATACATTCTCACCAGCTTTAGCATCGCCTTCTTCAAATGACGCCATAGACACCTTTGTTTGTTGCAGGTGCTAGTCACATGGTAGGTTTATTGAGAGTTGGTTGAAATTGAAACAACCACCAAGCCTTGAAGACCCAGAAATGAGTAATGAGTGGGATGATTTTACAAATCTCATATTGTGAAGTTTCTTTTCGATCTTGAAAATATACCCAATTGGGTCTTGAAACTCTGCTAGGGTTGGGTGGTACTATGGTGCTAAATGTAGCGACTTTAACCAGGGGAAGACTTCTTGTTGTTGTTCACTTCCCATTGAAATTGAGCATGTAGATGTCTGAATTGAGGTTGTGGGGTTAGTTATTAGTGAGTGTTGTGTGTGAATTCGGTTGATCTAAGATGGTTGTGTTCATGAGGTTTTGGGCTGCAGGGGTGTAGACAGAGATAAAGTGTGGAAAAAGTAAATTGAGAAATTAATAAGTTTGAGTAGGAAAAGACTAAAATTCCCCCTCATGTGAGGGGCATGTGACAAGGATTTAACAGTGAAATTGGATGGTGTTAGGGGCGGGGAATGAAATAGAGAAAAGCTTTATAGATCAGGGAGTAAAATGGCCATTTTTAAAGGTTTGGGGCAAAACCGTTAAAATGACCAAACCACAGGGAGCAAAACGGAAGTTTACTCTAAATCTAATAAATAATTAAATCTTTATCTTTAAAATTACAATTACCTTTAGTTATATACATGAAGTTACCAAAATACCCTTTCAGATAACAAACAATTTGTATGGATTTAGAGACGGGGAGCAAAATGGGAAAAACATAGTAAACTATTGGAGGAAATTGGACTTTTTTAAATAATTGGGTCAAAACCGTCAAAATGACCAAACCAAAGGGAGCAAAATGAAAGTTTACTCTAAATAGTATAAGTAAAGAATGACTTAAAATTTTATCTTAGAAATACAAGTATAATTCGTCATGGGAAAAAACACGTTATTTTGTTGCAACTAGTTTTATATAAAAAAATTATATAGAAATATCGATAAAATAAACACAACGAAATTATGGATTAAATTGTACACATTATATGTATATACACTACAAGAAATGGCTACCTTTAGCGGCGACAGGCGTCGCCGGTATTGGTCCACTTTGTCGCCGCTATTGACCATTACCGGAGACATGTCGTCGCTAAAGGGTCGCCGGTATTGATAGGTCGCTATTGGCCACCTGTCGTCGCTAAAGGGTGGCGTCGCCGGTATTGCTTTTGAACCTTTAGCGACGACAGCTGTCGTCGCTAAAAGTTCGCTGGTAATGGTCTTGGTCGCTAAAGAGGTTAGGTCAATAGCAGCGACGGTGTCGCCGCTAAAAGTCTTTTTTTTTTTAATATGGCTGCTGTATTTACAGCACCCAGCCATTTTTTTGGCTGAAAAAACAGAATCTGCCTATTTCAAACAACGCAAACATACGCCACGAACATATACTAAAGGTAATATAATTAAAACAACGCAAACATACGCAAACTACGTTTAAGTCGTACATTATAATCCTACAACGTTTAATTAAATCAAAATCCATACATTAAAAACAAGTCAATCTTCCTCGGATTCTCTGTCGTATAAGTCGTCAGAATCGTAGTCTGATGACTTTCCTTTTTCTTTCCCTTGTGAAGCAAGATAGTTGTTAAGTTGGCTCAAAAATGACGGAGTTTGGAACAAGCTGTTAACAAAATCCTACAATAATAGATATCAAAACGTATATTAGCATATTAATAAACACTACCAACATATATTTAACAAGGAAACATGCGTTCGATTGTCATTTTATAAATTGCGTAATTTACCTCGGAAAAGGGTTCTTGCGTCTGAGCTTGCGAAGACCACATGTTCGAGGACGTGTTCGAGGACGTGTTGGAAGAAGGTTTATGCCCCATCCCGCGGTACCATCCTCGCCGCTCTCCCAACGCTTCTTGATACGGGGCAATTGGAGGACCATCGCCGCTCCATTCATTTGTGGCCCGTTGTATGTTCCGCTGTATTTTACGAAGATGATTAAATATATATGTGTGAATATATATATATATATATATATATATATATATATATATATATATATATATATATATATATATATATACAGTTGTTATAGAAAATAATACTTAAAAGAAATACTTACGTAATTTTGTTCAACAACCGGATCAACCCAATTCCCTTGATTGTCCGTGTGGGTTTTAGCATACGTAGGTACCCAATCCAAATTCTGTTTAACATTACACTTAGATTAGACATTAAATAAACAAAAGCTTACACACACGCACACATACATAAAACATTACATTTTTATAGGCGGTGCTACCGTACGAAGATGTCCCCCCACGGTATGGGAATTGTTGTTTAGTCCCCAACCATTAGATCAGATTAATGATCAACGGTTGGGGTTCGGTTTGACGCGGATCGACCAATAGCGGCGACAGATGGCCTGTCGCCGCTAAAGGTGTCGCCGGTAAAAGTGTATAATTCTTGTAGTGATACTATAATTTATGTGACAGAAACAAAATGATAATTTTAAAAAATTAATCAACACATATATGCATGGCATATATAAGTGACGAGTGTCTCATCCACTTTTATTTAAAGCTTAAGATGTTGTGTCTTAAGCATGTACCCTAAGAAGCATTGTGTGTGTTGGGTGTTAGTGTACCGTTAACAGTCATCTAAACAATTGACTAAAGGTGGGTTGCAAGGTGTGATGGAATTACTAGCACAGGGTATCATTTGGCAAAAATTGGACAATAGGATGCCAAATTGCAATCTATACCAAACTGCATAGTGGCAAATTACAATTTACTCTACGGTTAATTTGAGGAAGAAGCACAAGAAGAAGAGTTGAATGGGGAGCCTGATAACAATTTAATGTTTAGATAATTTAATATTATTATGGAAACAAATATATATTGAAAAATATATTAAAATAAACACCATGTATGGTGTTACAACTTACAACATGAACTTTTTCTAAGTTATTTCGCTTGACAATATTCAACGATAAACAAAGCAGGGAAATTAAGTACTACAAAAATAATTTTTTTAATGATATAAAAAAGTCCTATGATCAAAAATTGCATCATGTCGAATGAAGATCTCACGTTTTAAATGATATATGAATTTTTTTGTTGTTATAAATAATATTAGGTTAGAAGCCCGTGTATTACACGAGTTTAATAAATATAATTTTATATAGTAAATAAAAAAATAATATATTTTTAAAAACCTTGTTTATTACGGGTGTTGAGTAAATAGAATATTATATATTAAATAATAAAAAAGTAATATTTTTAAAAACTTCGTGCATTGTGCGGTTTGAATAAATGTAATTTTATATAAAAAAATAAGAAAAAAGTTATATTTTTAAAAAATCCTGTGTATTCACTGGTGAAAGAAATGTAATTTTATATGATAAACAATAAAAAATTTTATATTTAAAAAAAACTCCGTGTATTGTACGGGTTAAATAAATCTAATTTTATATAGCAAATAATAAAAAAAAGTTATATCTTTAAAAACCCTCGTATATTACACAGCATGAATAAATATAATTTTATATACCAAATAATAATAAAAATATATTTAAAAAAATTAATTGATAAAAATAATAAAAAAATACATTTTGATTTAGAAAGATTTTTTTAACAATAGATAAACCTGTGTATTACATGGGGTTTTTAAAGATATGTAACAACCCATGTAATACACGTGGTTTTAAAGATATAACTTTTTTATTATTTGGTATATAAAATTACATATATTCAACCCGTACAATATGGTTCTTATAGATATAACTTTTTATTATTTATTATATAAAACTACATCTATTCAACCCGTGCAATAAATGATGTTTTTAAAGATATATTATTTTATTATTTAGTATATAAAATTTACTTACTTAACTCGTGTAACACGGGGTTATAACCTAGTTGTTATTTATATTAAATATAAATTTGAAAATCTAACATCTAATTTCTTTTTTTCTTTTGGGTTTATATTTACTCAACATGTGTAATAAATGAGGTTTATAAAAATATGAGTAAACTTCCGTTTTGCTCCCTGTGGTTTAGTCACTTTAATGATTTTGCCCCAAACCTTTCAAAATAGCCATTTTACTCCCTGATCTTTGAAGGCCTTCATGATTTTGCTCCCCGTCCCTAACTCCATCCAAAGTATTCGTTAAGTAAAAGGGCATGTCAGTAATTTTATAAATGTAAGTATTAAATTATTTGTTATTAATTCCTAAAATCAATTTGTTTATTGTTAAATCTATTTTTGTCTGTTATGTATCATCAAACACATTCAAAACCAAACCACCAGTACATCACCATTAAGAAATCAATAATAGATCAAATCCCTTAACCTTGATCATTAATTCTCGCATCAAAAACCATTAAGAACACCAATCGGGGCTGCAACCCTTTTTGTAGTGTTGAAGATTAATGGAAGTAATAACAAGAAATGTATAGAAATCAATACTTGGTTAACAGATCCAAGGGTGAGAACTACTGGATCTGATGATCATTCAAATAATCCGAAAAATTAGGAATCAATATTTGGTTAACTCTTCATTCAAAAAGAAAATCAAACCACCAGTACATCACCATTCATCACCTTCAACCTATCCCCTCCATCTGCTGCTAATCGACTACCACCACTACCTGCCATTTCCACCAAACCGCCATCACCGTTACCACTAGCCCGCCACCGCCATCACCACCAGTCCTCAACCACCATCGCAAACTCCACAGATCTGGCGACCACCACAACCTTGGTCGAAACCCTAGATCCAGTTGACATCGCAAAACAGGTGACGTCGCCGGCATCTCTCTTCCGCGTCTCTCTCCCTCTCTCTCTCTCTCTCTCTCTCGCTATGGTGTGTGTAAGACGGGGCAAAGGGGGATTGCAGGGGAAGTTGGGGGTGTATCGTCAGAGGAAAGTAGGTGAGGGGAAGGGATGGTTGTGCGGGGTTGGTGTGTCGGAGAAACAAGAAGGCCGGTGGCCGGCCGGAACTTCTCCGGTCGCCGGCAGAGAAGATGAGAGGGGGCTGCACATCTGAAAATGGAATGGGGGGTAGGGTTTGGAATGTGTGTTAAGATGTATCTGTATTGTTATTATATATATAATATAATCTTTTATTTATATTTTTACTAAAATACTCCCAGTTTTATATTTGAAATTATCAAAATATCCTTTTAGTTAATAAACAATTTGGATGGAGTTAGGGGTGGGGAGCAAAATCATGAAGGCCTTCAAAGATCAGGGAGTAAAATGGCTATTTTGAAAGGTTTGGGGCAAAACCGTTAAAGTGACCAAACCACAGGGAGCAAAACGGAAGTTTACTCTAAAAATATATTGTTTTTTTATTTAGTACATATATAAAAGAGTAAACTTCTATTTTGCTCCCTGTGGTTTGGTGGTTTTAACGCTTTTGCCCGAAACCTTTAAAAATGGACATTTTACTCCCTAATATATGCAACCTATCTCTATTATACTCCCCGCCTCAAACGCCGTCCATTCAGCTGTTAAATGACTGTCATGTGCCCCTCATGTGAGGGGTAAATCTGTTATTTCCAAACCCTGATATTTATATACCATTTATAACCCTAATTAGCCCCCATCTTCTTCTTGAACCCCTTATCACTTTGAACCACTTCTATACTAGTCCACCTAGCCAACATAATCCTTGATCCTCCAACATTTTTCGTGTGCAAACCAATTTGTGCGGTAGCTCGTCGCAAAAGACTGTTCATCTTCTCCGAAACAGTAGGATTTGATTCACCTAATCCAGTCCCCACCATTGTTGCAATCTTCACCTCCGGTCACGAGACACCAATTTCGGTTACTTCCAAACGCCATCAACAACCACCGTACAAAGCTCCCTAAGATCTGCACTTTAAAAAACTACTCTTCTGCCGTCAACACCACCGCGGTAACCACCATACACTGCCTTTTAACCACCATAACCCACCACCACTTCACCATAAACCTCCAATTCACCTCCGTCACCGCCGTTCTCCATCACCGCCACTCAAACCCTAACCCCTCGCTTCTACACCACCACCACCACCTCCGCCTCCGACCGATTGTTGATCGAAAAAGAAAATGGGTTTCGCATCAATAGGTAATTTCTTGAAGAACGTGAGAAACCCTTGAGCTTGTTTAGCATCTAATTTGAGGTCAGGTAGCATCTAATTTCTTGACCAAAATGAAAAACAGAACAACACACATATTCAAGGTTAGGTAGAGGATTTAAAAAGAAGAAGATGAAGAAGATGAGGGCTAATTAGGGTTTTAAATGGTATATAAATATCAGGGTTTGGAAATGACAGATTTACCCCTCACATGAGGGGCACGTGACAGTTATGTAACAGCTGAAATGAACGGCATTTGAGGCGGGGAGTATAATAGAGATAGCTTGCATAGATCAGGGAGTAAAATGTCCATTTTTAAAGGTTTGTGCCAAAAACGTTAAAACCACCAAACCACAGGGAGCAAAATAGAAGTTTACTCTATATAAAACTATGTTTATTAAACCCGTGTAATACACGGGGTTCTAACCTAGTAATTAAATATGATTAACTTCCATTTTGGTGACAAAAAGTTTTAATGATCAAATATAATATAGATCGGGCATAAGTGATCTAATAAATGATGAATTGATGATGCATTGTGTGTTCTTGCCCAATTTTACTCATCTTAACAAAAAAACGTGAAATGGATAAATCTCATTGGAAAAAAAACATATACAAATTAGTAGATACAAATCTAAATATTGATTTCTGAACTACTCACCTTGATAATTGATTTCGGAATACCGAATATATGTGGCAATAGGTTATGCGATATTATTTTTGTATAAAAGATTTATATTAATTTAATTAATATTTTATAATTCAAATTAAATAATTATTATCTATAATTAAGGATGGTCTAATTTGTATTGGTGTAAGAAAGGGTCAAATCGACTATTTGTTAATGAGGCAGGAAGATCGACGGATGTGGATGGACTGTAAGGTTATTCCAAGGGAGAATGCGGTGGCTCAACATCATTTGCTGGTAGCAGATATAGCCCTAAAAGTAAGACTAACTGAGGGGGAGAGGAAAACTCGGCCTAGGCTCCGTTGGGGAAACTTGAAGGGAGAAAAAATTATAACGTTTAGAGATAAAGTTAACTCGATGACATCAATGCAACTAGGTAACGACGCAAACCGGATGTGGGAGGCTATGGGGACTACAATCACTACAGTGGCGAATGAGACGCTAGGGGTCATAACAGGAAAGACTAGAGAGCATAAGGAGTCCTGGTGGTGGAATGAAGACGTGCATACCAAAATAAAGGATAAGCAACAGAGTTTTAGAGATCTTTTGAGGTGCACAGATGAGGGGGAGCGGCTGAGGGTGAAGGAGATATACAAGAAGGCAAAAAGGGAAGCGAAAAAGGCGAGACCGAGGCAAAAAACACATCATATAAACACATGTATGAACGTTTGGAAATGAAAGAGGGGGAGCTTGACATGTTCAAGATTCCTAAAGCTAGGGAGTGAAGAAGACAAGATCTAGGAGTAGTAAAGTTTATCAAAGGAGAGGATGGACGTGTTTTGGTCAAGGCACATGACATTAAGTTGAGATGGCAAACCTACTTCCACAATCTTTTCAACAACGGAAGGGCATACCAACAAGATAGCGGCAATCCCATGACTCAAAGGCGACAACGGAATAATTGCTACTGTAGGAGGATCACACATGAAGAGGTGAGGATGGCACTTAGGAAGATGGGAAGAGGCAAGGCAGTGGGTCTGGATAACATACTGATTGAGGTGTGGAAGTGTTTGGGGGAAGAAGGAGTCCGATGGTTAACATTTTTGTTCAATCTTATCTTCAAGACTGGAAAAATGCCAGATCAATGGAGGAGTAGTGTCGTGGTGCCTTTATACAAGAATAAAGGAGACGTCCAGTGTTGTGGGAGCTACAGAGGAATCAAACTGCTAAGTCACACTATAAAGCTCTGGGAGAGGATAATTGAAACTAGAATTAGAAGAGAAACTCAGGTTTCAATAAATCAATTTGGATTCATGAAAGGGGGGTCTACTACAGAAGCGATACATATTCTAAGAAGGTTGATGGAAAAATATAGAGCGAGGAAGTAAGATTTACATATGGTGTTTATCGACCTTGAAAAGGCATATGACACTGTCCCACGCCAACTGATTTGGGATACTTTGGAAGGTCGAGGGCTACCTGGGAAGTATATAGACATAATTAAAGGATACATACGATAGAACAGAGACTAGTGTCCGCGCCCCTGTAGGGGATACAAACTCCTTTCCGGTGGATGTAGGACTCCATCAAGGGTCTGCGTTGAGCCCTTTTCTTTTTGCGGTTGTCTTGGATGAGTTGTCCAAGCTGATCCAGGAGACAGTTCCGTGGTGCATGCTTTTTGCAGACGATATTATGTTGATTGCAGAGTCTAAAAAGTGCTGAACGAGAGGGTAGAGGAGTGGCGAGTAGCTTTAGAGAGCAAGGGCCTAAGAATTAGTCGATCTAAGACTGAGTATCTACAGTGTGATTTCAGTGGTCTAGCTGATGACGATAACACCCAAATCACCATTGAGGATCAATTAGTCCCGCAGGCAACTAAATTTAAGTAGCTCGGGTCGTTTGTACAAAGAGTTGGTGACATAGATAGTGATGTAACCCATCGCATACAGGCTGGCTGGTGTAGATGGAGGGCATCCAGAGGGGTATTGTGCGATAGGAGGTTCCCATCTAAACTAAAGGGAAATTTTTACAGGGTAGCAATTAGGCCTGCTATGCTATATGGAACAGACTGTTGGGCTATCAAGAAGAGACAAGCGCGCAAAATGGAGGTGGCAGAGATGAGGATGCTGGGGTGGATGTGTGGAAACACAAGGTTAGATCGAATAAGAAATGTAGTTTTTATGGAAAGATTAGGAGTGGCTAGTATATCGCATAAGATTAAGGTGGGGAGATTGAGATGGTTTGGACATGTGAAGCGGAGGGAAACGACGGCACCAGTTAGAGTAGTGGAAAATCTCACTGTGGAGGGGAAGAGAGGAAGAGGTAGACCCAAACTGGCCTGGGATGAGCAAATTAGGCATGACTTATTAGAGTTGCATCTTTATGAGGACATGGTCCAATAGGACTTCGTGGAGGCATAGAATTAGGGTTAAAAACTCCTAGAATATATTGTAGTAGGGTCTTAGGTGTATTTAGGGACGTAGATTTTTCTTATCTTTTAAGTGACTTTACAGGTGATTGTCTTCTTGTGTTTATACCCATATAATGTTGTATGCTATCATACATGTTTTGCACTACATTGTGTCAAAATGTGATCACTTTCTTGGTATGTTGGTATGTTGTGTGTTGGTATACTCTCTGACTTCTTATTTATATTATATATATATATATATAGGGGACCGCTAAAATGAGAACCACCTTGAGTTGTAAGAACTATGAGAACTACACCATACGGGGCGGGGGGGACCAAATTTTTTTTCATAAACGTAGATGTGTGTATTATAAACACATTTGTAAAAAAAAATTCAAAAAAAAAATGTCGTGTGTGTAGTTTTGAACACCACAAGTTTGTGTTTACGGGTACCGTAAATCTTACCGGAAAATTTACGGTACCCGTAAACACAAACTTGCGGTGCTCAAAACTACACACACGTCATTTTTTTTTGAATTTTTTTTACAAATTTGTTTATAATACACGTATCTACGTTTATGAAAAAAAAATTTGGTCCACCTCGCCCCGGATCAAAAAGTTCTCGCGGTTCTTACAAGTCGAGGTGGTTCTTATTTTAGCGCAATTCTATATATATATATATATATATATATATATATATATATATATATATATATATATATATATATATATATATATATATATATATATATATATATATATATATATATATATATATTGACTTGGTGCGTTGGTATGTTGATGGTTTTAGAGCCGGGGGTCTCTCTGGAAGCAGCCTCTCTATCCTTAGGGATGGAGGCAAGGTCTGTCTACATACTACCTACCCCAGACCCTATAAGTAGCTTTGGTTATTTGTGGGATATACTGGGTATGGTTGTTGTTGTTGTTGAATTAAGGATGGTCTAAAATAATGAAAAATGTCCTAAAATTGATTTCTTTTATTATATGTATAGATAAGTAAACAATGACTTCAAATTTTATCTTAGAAATACAAGTATGTAATTGGACATGGGAAAAAACACGTTATTTTGTTTCAACTTGTTTTATATAAAAAAATTATATTGAAATATCGATAAAATAAACACAAGAAAATTATGGATTAAATTTACACATTATATATACTATAATATAATTTATGTGACAAAAACAAAATGATAATTTTAAAAAAAACTCATCAACATAAATTTCAAATCTAACGGAGTAAATGAAATTCCTTTCATGCAAAATACAATTTGTGAGAGACCCTACATGAGATCCTTGAACCTGAACTTGAACCTTGGCCTACAAATACATTACAACTTTTTGGCTTTTTTTATTGATGGTGCCATGTTGATTGATCGTTGCACCTAATAAGTGGTCTTTACCTCCATCAAAATTCCCCATTTATCCTAGTTATTTGTTCTTAATTAATAAAGGGAGTTAGTGGTTAAATTGACAGTTATCGACTATTAACGATGATCATGTTTGGAGGAACCATACATTTTCATATGTTTTGAAGCAGAGGCGGACCTAAAGAAGGTCTAGGCGTAGCACGGGATACGGCTCAACTTTTTTTCGGTACTGTAAATTTTTATTTTCTTTTCTATTTTTATACTAAGGACAACTCTAAACAACTATGAGGACACCCCTCAAAAAAAAAAAAATTATAGACCAATAATAAGTATAGTTGGTGATGATGATACAAACCCAAATAATAAGCCCAAATAACTAGATAATAGCACATTAGATTAGCCCAAATAACCAAATAATAGCCAAAATAACTAAAAAAAATTTCGAAATTAAAGCTTGTCAAGACGGATTTACGAAATCAAATCGGCCCAGAATTTTTGAACAATGTTACGGTTTGTGCGGTCGAAAAGAATTTTTTACTTTATTTATTTATTGTTGTTTTTTTTAATATTGTATAATTGCACGGTAAAAAAAAATTGGGATACCCCTGAGTTAATGTTCTAGTTCCGCCACTGTTTTGAAGGGGATAGTTTGTGTTGGACCATCCGTCCGTAATCCATCGCTATTTTTTTTTTTAATAAAATTTTAGATGGAAGTTCGGATCTAGATTGGAGTTTCCCTACACAAAAGAATTATCCAAACTTTTGTGACGGAATTAGATGCTAAATGATCAATGATGTCACAAATTTGAGTTCATTGACCATGCTTATTGACCAAGATTAGCGACGTGATAATTTAATTTTTTTTAATCAAAGGTTAGCGACGATATTGTTTGATAATTTTTTTTTATTTTTCTGTTTACAATTTAAAGAAGTAATTGATTATTTGTTTTTTTTAGCCCTTTTCAATTTATATATATTATTTTAGGAAGATAATAGTGTCCTTAATTTCGAGAATTTCATAAATGTCAAGAATGATCATTTTAATTTACATTTGACAACTATATTTGTTATTTTAGTATCAATTCAATTTTGTTTTTAATATGATATTTGAAATCAACGACTAAACAAAATCTTTTCAAGCAAAAAAGCTACACCTGAACCTTGAATCTTGAGTCTTGACCCCTGACATGAACCCTTGAACTGAACCTTGAAACCTTAGTCACCTTCCATGTAATATTCAACTCTTCGTGCTTATAAATTTCATACACCAAACATAACCTAGCCACAATTAGAAATCTTCTCCTCTCAACGAATACCTTCTCTAGCTACAACATTTTAAAGAAAGATGGATCTCCTGTTGGATGCACGATTTCTTCTCATACCTCTTTCCAAACATCTTTTCCTTCACTACGCTTTCACCCTCATCGCCATCTTCCTTCTCTTGGTCTCTATCAAAGTTATGTTCCGCCTACAACTTTCTCTACCCCGTTTTCAAGTAAATGACTTGTCGGTTTCAGTGACAATATGTCTCTTATGCTTGATTTTCATGTCAACTCCACACTTTTGGATTGCCAATTCCTTTCTAGTTCTAGTCTTGTCTCCCTTGGATGACTTGCTTGTTAAAATGTTGAAGATAGGTTTGTGGTGGTTATATCGCTCCCTTAGAAGTATTCCTGTGCGTGAAGTTCTGTGCATTCTTAATCGTAGTCATATTGAAGAAGAAGAAGAAGAAGAAGAAGAAGAAGAAGAAGAAGAAGAAGAAGAAGAAGAAGAAGAAGTGGCACAGCTGGGTGCTGATGACAACTTTGTCGTTGTAGACGTTAATGATCATCAAGAGGAGTTGAATGGGTAGCCCGAAGGCGATGATAACCTTGTCGTGATAGATGTTGAATGATCAACCTGAACTTGATTAAGGTTGTGTCATATGTTGCTGGTTCTTTTTTCCAATTTTATTGTATGCAATTGTTTGGCTTATTTATTATGTAATATGTATGTATGTTGTATGATAAGTTTTATCTTTTAATCAGGAGTGTTGCATTAAAGAATATTTATGAAAATCGTTAGTTACCACTTTTGTTCCTTTTAATAGACTGTTTATATCGATCTCTTTCAAACTTAGCAGCTAATTTAAAGAGATAGTATCAAAAATAGTATATTAATCAATCTCTTTTGAACCCACATAAGGGGTCAAGACTCAAGATTCAAGGTTCAGGTGTCTAGATATCAACCGAAGTGAACTTTTTTTAGTAATCAACTTTCTTTGCTAAAAGTTAAATGAGAAATATTATTGCATGGACAGATGTAGAAGTGGTGTTTATACTTTATTTATAAATATATGTAGTTGTTTCATTCATTTTAATCAACCAGGATCATAACAAAGCCGTTCAAAAAAAAAAAAAAAAAAAAAAGGATCATAACAAGTTATTGTTTTATGGAGCTGATTTTTAACCTGATTTTTAAGCAGAGAATGTACTAATTATAGATTATGAGCACATAAATGTCCTGTTTTGTTAATTTCATTTTGTTTGAATAAAAACACATTATAAACTAACAAATATGTTTAGTTAAGTTTGTGAATGTATAAGAAAACTAGACATACTTTGGGGAAGTGTTAGGTTAATAACGAAGAAAATCGGTTTTGTAAAATAGTGACAATAAAACTAGGTGTTATGGTTAGTGAATCTAAATGTAAAAGTGATGGCACGTAAACAAGACCACTTTATTTTTACATCCAACTGAGGGGTGTTATGGTTAATAAAAAGTGAAAGGTGTAATGATAAAAATAAAAATAAAAGTAAAAATAAAAATAAAAATAAAAGAAAGTATAAATAAATTTAATGATAAAAATATATTGATACTTTTAAAAACATAGTAACTGGTGTTTTCATGTGTGCTGAAGTATGCAATTGTTTGTGTTATTTATGTATGTGCTGTGTGTTAAACTTTATTTTTAAATCTCTAGTGTTATATTAAGAGATTGTTCATGACTTTTTACAGCATCCCCAATAATCATACATTTTTTGATGTTTTTGGGTTGTTATGTTGGCATTGCCCAACCAATAACAAAGTTTTTCTCTTTTGCCCCTCTCACAACCAATAAAAACACATTTTCTCTCTCCTCTCTCTTCCCCCTCTCACAAACTCATTTTTTCTCATTTTCACCACAAACTAATCAATATCTTCTCTCCTACATAACTTCTGAGAAAAAATCCGTTATTTTGGATGCTATTAGTAATCAAATATCTTTCAAATTTAGTTGCAAATTTGCGTCAAAATAATTTGTATATCTCAGAATAAGTAGAAATTTGACTTTTCGATCACATTGAACAGAAACAATTTGCTTTAAACATAGACGAGGATATGTTTAATCACACGTGAGGGTCAAGATTCAAGGTTTAAGGTTCAAGTGTATAGAATCTTAGAATACCAAAGGAAGTGAACCTTTTTCTTGTTGTAATATTTATAAAACTAAATATGTTACGCCAAATATCTTAACGTACAGAATGTAGGGGATAATGTTAAGGTGATACGTGTTCTTTTTAATTTAAGAGTGAAGAGTATTATGGTCTTTTTTTGCGTTACGTACTTCACCTTAATTTGCAAACGTCTATAACTTTTTCATACAATAATATTTTTTTTAAAAGATACACCATATTAATTTGAATAGGCTAGTTCACAAGTTGTCCAGTTTTAGTTTCAAAAACTTATGTTTGTTAAATTACTCATTTATACCATGCTATGGGGAGCTACCCCATAATACAAGCTACTAAACTCAATGATATACCGAAACTATCGCACTTAAGTTGTTGTTGCCCCGTTAGTCAATGTCTATCATCATTGACGGTTGTCGATGACTATTAGTTCACGCCCGTCCACTCAAGGCACGGTGTGAGGTTAGTGAGACTTAAATAGCGTTATTTAACAAATATTCCGTTCGTCAGGTCAGGCGACTAATCGGTACAGTAAGGTGGGGACTTCGTGATAGAGTTCCGTCTAGTAGGCTAGTTCATGAAATATAAATAGTATTTAACTGCGCGTCCCACACAAGGGGAAAATTGTTGTCCGTATCCACACAAGGAGATAATGTAGTCCGTATCCCACACAAGGGGAAAATGTTGATTGTTTGATTCCCAACCATCGGGAATACATGCTTTAGTAAAGCGTGTGAACTCACCTCGGTTTGCTCGGCTGGTAATTTACTTGTCAAATCAACTTTGGTTAATCACGTCCTATTATAGTTACCACGTTCTAATTAGATTCGTTTACAAGTAGTCACACAATTCTAGCAAGTAGCACATATCATCATGTTAGTCATTTAACAATTCAACGAGTGAACAGTACACAAACAACCTTTTATGATTATACATGATTTTGTGGTCCACATCAGAGTATGCAGTTCATAAATCAAAGCCCAACATTTGGTGGCGGTCGGATATTAAGTGTGCGACCTAGCCTTCTTAAAGTCCAGTATACGGGTATGTGGTCCAAATTCAGAACCGTGCCCCAGTCAAGATGCCAGTCCATTAACCGAGTGTGCGACCCACACTCTAGTGTGCGGCACCTCAAGGTGTGTGGTCATGCAGATTTCAAGTTGTACAATGTGCTGTGAAGGTCGCACCACCAGAGTGTGTGCGGTATATTAGGTGTGCGTTGTGCATAAACCTGGTAGTACGACGTGCTTGACAAGTTGTACGAGACTGTGCGGTGTGCCATACGAGTTTGTACATTATGCAGGAAAGGTTGTACATGTTTAGATTTGTACGGTATAAACAGATTTCATTTATGACTATCAATCCTTAACAAATCAAATGCACAGATTCAGATACAATCATTATGTTCATCAAGACAATCATCAAAATGTCTATTCTTTATTTTACACACTTAAATCAGATCAATCATATTACTTTGTCACTATCATTCTAGCTCTTAACAAGTCTTATAAACAAGAATCATCATCGATCATCCAAATCATCTCATAATCAGATTTATGTAACAATTTCATCATCATTCATCTAAGTACACATTCAAAACGGTTTACCAGATTTTAAATTAGTCACCTTGACAGCTAAAAAACCAGCTCCTACTCATCTAACTTGTAACGCCCCAAAACTCGAGTCTAAATATTTTATTTTGACATTTTATTAGGTTGGCATGAGTAAGTAGGATTTATTGTTCAAGTGGGTTATTTCACTAACAACCAAGTTATCTAACTTGGTTTGATAGTGTTGGCTATAGATTGAGAGTGGAAAAACAATAGGGCCAACTATGTTTAATTTACAATCATAAGGGACTAATGTGGGTTAAAAGGGAAGTTGGGATATTATAAGAAAATATCAACACACACAAACACACATTCGTGTGTGTTCTACGTCGATCAGAAGCTCCCAAAGGAGCCAAACCCTAGCTCAAGCTTATTTGCTCAAATTGAAAGGGGAATTCAACCCAAATCTAATGCATGTACCCGAATTCTTAGTCATCTAGCCCTAAAGATCACTTGGTAAGTTGTAATTTTTGATTTGGTGATTTTGATATGAAGCGGGTTTTGATCAACCCGCGAATTTGTATGAAATTGAGCATGAGAATGTATTAATATCATGATATAAAGCATAGATTACACGTGGTTTAGGTTAATTATATGATTAGAGATGAAAACCCACTTGTGGTAGTGAAGATGATGTTATGGATAATCATGTATGCTTAATTGTTGTGTAAAGTTTATGTATGATATTGTATGTAATGAGTAATTGTTAGTTAATTTGGGTATATTATGAGAATTATATGATTCAAGTGGAATTTGATGATGTTGATATAAACTAGTAAGAATATGCAATGAATGCTTGTACATAATGTTTTGTTAGTAGTACACCCGCCAAGTGTTCGATGAAATGCCTAAGAGAGCAAAATTGTGAAATTATATGAAAGTTGTGGGTAAGTATGTATAGAAGGTGCTTATGGTGTAGCCGTTAGCAAAATAATAAGTAAAGTGTGCTTAAGGTGGAGTCCATATGAGAATTCGGATTTGAATGTATGGTTTGGTAAAATTATGCAATAAGAACTTGTACCTTATGCTTCAATGGTGTGATGCTCGCCATGTAATTGATGCGCTTGATTTATGGTGACTACGAGTGAATGTGTACGAATGTGAAATGAATAGTTTATTGATAAGTGATAATGTTGGAGTTATGTCGTGTACGTATGTAAGATGATAATTTTGATTAAGTGAATGTTGAGCAATGCGGTTGTCGAATGTAGAGTTATGAAAACATAAGTATGTGTATATTGTGTAAGTGACTAGGTGATCATGTAGTTGTATGTGTTATACAACATTATGTATGAAATTAATATGATGTCATTAATATGGTCTATTATATCAACATAAATGCGTGTTCGAAATTGGAAGTTATATGCTAGAAGGTTGACTTTCTGAAAGTCAACAGAGAATCTATAGCATGGTTAGGCATTTTGACACAAATATAAGAATCGAGAGATCATGGAATATGTGTTAGATCAATTATGTGTTATGTGTGATAACGAATTTAGATTCCAAGGATATTGAAACTATGTGGTTGACCAATCATGTCGTATGCGTGTTAGTGAAAGTCAATGTAGATAAGAGTTGGAAAATGTGTGTTAATATGAATGAGCATGAATACTAACATTATTATGGCATGACGGCATGAAAGAATAGGAACCACACTAGCATGGACCAAGCATGGAAGGCTAACGGGTCAAGATGAGGCAAGCAAGCGGGTATGAACACGGATGCACAAGGTAAGTGATTTCCGTAATCACTTCTTAGTTTGTTTAAGTAATATAATGTTTTAATTAATTAAACATGATGTTGAGATCAAATATGTGATGAAGTCCTTCGTCGTAAATGATGGGAATAAAGTTGACCAAAACGCCCTTGATGGGTATATTGGGCAAACGATCTTAAAAGTAGTTTAGAAACAAGCTAATCGATTGGTGTAATGTTTTGGTCAAGTATGAAAGTGAGGAGTATAGGGTTTTGTATGTCGAAGACCTTTTTATGCACGAATACCCATAACGCGTAACGCCCCAAAGATAAATGACACAATAAATAATAATAAACTAAATGTGGGATCCTAAAGAATATGTAGTAATATGGTACCTAAATGTGGGATCCTAAAGAATATGTAGTAATATGGTACCTAAATGTGGGATCCTAAAGAATATGTAGTAATATGGTACCTAAATGTGGGATCCTAAAGAATATGTAGTAATATGGTACCTAAATGTGGGATCCTAAAGAATATGTAGTAATATGGTGCCTAAATGTGGGATCCTAAAGAATATGTAGTAATATGGTACCTAAATGTGGGATCCTAAAGAATATGTAGTAATATGGTACCTAAATGTGGGATCCTAAAAAATATGTAGTAATATGGTGCCTAAATGTGGGATCCTAAAGAATATGTAGTAATATGGTACCTAAATGTGGGATCCTAAAGAATATGTAGTAATATGGTACCTAAATGTGGGATCCTAAAGAATATGTAGTAATATGGTACCTAAATGTGGGATCCTAAAGAATATGTAGTAATATGGTGCCTAAATGTGGGATCCTAAAGAATATGTAGTAATATGGTACCTAAATGTGGGATTCTAAGTTAAGAATTTCCTTAATCCGGAGGTAGGATTTTAAGTTAATATGATAGAATGTGAATTTACAAGCATGTAGGAAGAAACGAGAGGTTAAACGGATAAACGGGTCAAAAGTTATGCGCGTTTTAGCGCGTACGAACGACAAAACAACATCAGTTTTGCCAGACGCCTTATTTAGCTGTTTACGGGTGTTTCTGGCTACGGGTAAAGGCAAGGCCCGTCGCCGACGCCTCTAGGGCCGTCGCCGACGGCCTCCCCAAGTCTCAAAAGCTGAAATCTTGTTATTTAAGTTGATTTATGTATCGTAGGCTTCAGTTTGTTACCCGTGGACTACGGCGGGTTTTCTAAACATGATTTGATCGATCCTTAGATGTTTATGGGCTATAAATCAAAGTCTAAGTCCCATGTAAATATTGTATGATTATGTAAAGATGTAGGAAAGGTATGTACGTATGTAGTTGTGTATGTATGTATGTATGTGTAAAGACATATATGAGGGTATGCACGTAAGTAAAGTTGTAGGAAAGGCATGTGTGTATGTAGAGGTGTATGTATGTTTGTATGTAAGTACGTATGTATGCATGCATGAATTGATATGTTCGAATTTTAACGTTACTAATTATGCGTTTGAGGTCGGTATGTAATGCAGGAATGAGTACATCGGATTCTTATGAAATTTAAGCCGAACCCGGAATAAGAGAATGAGAAGGGTTATTCGAATGGATCAAGTTGCATTATTGAACGTTATTCAATCTTTAGTTATTTAAGATTAATGTTACATGATGTTGTCATCGACTAATGGCTAAGTTGTATGTGATGCCCACAGGTACTATACGGACTTCTTCTGTTGCTAAGGAAGTGAGGCGGACGTAGATCGAGTCAAGAGCAAGGATTGTACGGATAGATCGGTCACATAGTTGAAGTATATAATGTCTAGAAATCTAAATTTTAGTATGAATGTTGTGAATTCTTTTAAAGAACGTTTAACATTTTTGGAATTTGGAACCTTCGTGAAAGTAATGTCGTTAATAAGGAAAGAAATTTTAAAGCTCTTTTTCCGCTGCGTCATATTTAAGGTTAAACGTGTTAGGGCGTAACATAACTATGTTCTATTAATATGACCATCAAAATACATTTAAAACATCAAACCAATGACACATACACGAGTTCAATCGGGGATTATTAACAGCCCCAAAGATCTAAACCTTCAACAATGTTTAGCATGTTATTTGTCCCAAATTAGTCATCAACACAGATTTGGAAAAACACTTTCTCATCACCAAATAGCACACATTATCGCACATGGAAACAAGTGGCATAAAAGCACTAACCGGATGATGTAGAACACAAAGTGTGTAAGAATATTAGAAGAATAAAGCTTCCAGAGAGATGAGCACCGGCCGTCGTCTTCTGAGATTGTGGTGTTCCCGTCAATATTCCAAGAAGAAAGGGAGGAGGTTTGGTAGGATGTTAGGATTTTTAGAGAGAGGAAATGGATGAGGAGAGAGAGAATGTTTGGGGATTGCTGCCAATAATGAATGCTGTCAAATCTCCTCATATGTCGGCTACTAGGCTCCTTTAATACACATATGGGTGTCGCACACTTTTAAGTGTGCACCCACAAGTGTGCAGTGTATTAAGGATCCATTATGGGCTTCTCAATGACACAGGGCCTGGGCCAACAGTGGTGTATGGTTGTCAGTCAACAAGAAAGGAGTGTGCGGGGACTAAAGGAAGTGTGCGGCCAGGCACACTTTGGGTGATCAGCTATTGATATAATAATAGTAATAATATCAACAATAATCACTCACACTTTACTCATATAATCATAACGTACAATAATATTGTGCAGGAAAACCCAAAGTGTCACATTATCCCCATGTCCAAAAAAATATCGTATCGAAGTTTAGAGTTCAACCACTAACAAGCTAATGCGTTTAAACGTTTTCGTAGGGTGTCACATCATCCCCCTGTTAGTTTGAAATTTCGTCTTGAAATTCCGCTGTAGCCTCAGTGCTGGGAGTATTGTTTGCAAATAACTGGGGATACCTGCGCATCATCTGGTCTTCCCATTCCCAGGTAAACTTTGGGCCAAGGTGCGAGTTCCAATGAATTTGAATGATGGGTATCTTGCTATGTTTGAGGGTTTTAATTTCTCGATCCATGATCTCAACTGGTTCCTCAACGAAGCGTAGTTGATCATCGATCATGAGTTCCTAAAAGGAACGATGAGTGTTTCATCTGACAGACACTTCTTCAGATTTGATACATGGAAAACGTTGTGTACCACACTTAGCTTGTGACACTTCGGGTTTCCTGTATATTCTATGATTACGATTATCTGAACCTAACAAACGATACTTATTTTGATGATAACTGTTTAGTTGATTAAATGATTATGTGTGAATGTGCATTACTATTTTATATGTAATTGTTGTTTGAAATATGTATCCGAATAATGTTGGGTTAAAATACGTTTGTGCGACAAAGAAGTATACAGCCGCACACTCCCGTCCACCTTGTACACCCCTTTGCTTTGGTTGCCACCACTCGCACAGTCTTGGATCAGGCCCACTCTCAAGCCCATTAGAAACCTTAGATGACCGCATACTTGAGGAGAGCACACTTAAAAGTGTGCGGCCTCCTGTGTGTATATAAACCCTCATTTCAGCCGACAATTAGAAGATTTTTTTAGTAATCATTTAGGGCTCCAATCCCTAAAAACATTCTCTCTCTCACAAACTTTCTCTCTCTAAAAACCCTAAAAACACACAAAAATTTCCCCCTTTCTTCTTGAATCCGACGGCAAGATCATCCCCATTCAACGGTAGCAACATCATCCTTTAATCAGTAGCAGTAGCTGGCATCAACACTTAGGAGCTCCACTTTTTCCTTTTCTACACACTGTCCACTCGTGATTTAAACGGTTAGTGCTCCACCCTCCATTTAGAATGATAAAAAGGTGATAAGGTGCTTACTTGAATCATGTTATGAATAGATGATTGTCTGTATCTTGATGCGATACATGTTGGGATGTTGCTTAATAATGATGGTACATAACAAAGGAGTTAACTTGATTATGATGTGCACAAGAAATGGTTATTCATGTGTGATGCATATACTTGGGATTAATTAAGGATGAACTAAGGATAATGTCAAGCTAATTAGGGCAATGATTTAAATGCTAGATTGATTCGATGCCATTTAGATGATAGATAAATCTGGTTTCATGATGATATTAATGAATAAAACCTTGGATCTGTTTGGAGGATTCGTATGTTATGGTTTTGACACAAATAAAGTGTGTTCTATGTTGGTGGGAAAATCATCCAATGAAAATGCATGACTAAGGAACACTCATTAAGGATCATAAGGAAATTACATAAAAATTGGTGTTTTATTGGGACATAAAACATGGATTACATGACGTTTGAATCTGTGCTTAAATGACTGATTTGAATGCTAAGGAAATGATGATGAGTAAAACCGTACACTTTGATCCGCCATACACTAATTAGTTTTTGTTTAACGGAATGTACAACACAAAAGGCACATGGTACAATCAAGCACAGCAGCATACCACACACCTGTGTGTGTGAGGTATGCCGCACAATAGGTAGTGTTCAAATCCCTATGTATCCTGTACACCCTAGGACAGCTGGGTCGCACACTCTTAAGACCATACACTAGCAAGTGTACAACCTGAGCTACGTCATGTACAAGGGTGTACTACGGGGTCACACACCCCCTGCGACCGCATATTTAACGTACCACACAGGCAACAAATAGTGCAATTAGGTACTGCATGACCGCACACTTTGGAATGCCGCACACTAGAGTGTGGGTCGCACACTCTAGGTGGACCATTCCATAATGGGCCGCACACTATGATGAATGGCTTTATATGTGACTAAGGCCCACACTCGTACACCAAATGAACCGCATAAAGATTATTGGACTTTGGTTTCTAGAGTGTACATAATGGGGAACCGCACACTTGATACCTGACCGCACACTCTGATAATGGGCCTTTGGGCTACACAAACTAAGCAAGCTATGACTCTCATGCCACTATTATACAAATAGGCATTATTTGATACATGATCTTCGTGTACTACTTGGATACTTGTGAAAATACATGCATGTTGGTGTATAAATCTAATTAGATATCATGAACTATAATAGGACGTGGTTGACCAAAACTTTTAAACAAGTAAAATATCTGCCGAGCAACCCGAGGTGAGTTCAAACACAGTGAAAGCATGCCTCCTGGGGGACACAAACGAACTACTATCCAGGGAAGGATACTTTTAAACTACTATTTAACGGGGGGGGGGAATACGGTTAAACGTTATTTATAAATCATGACACATCAAAACTAAACAAAACTCTATCATTAATTCCCCACTTACATTACCGATCAATCGCTGGGGGTGAACGGGATATTAGTTGATAGCGCTATTAGTTTTGACAAACCTGACACCGTGACCGGGGGGATCAGGCGTGAACTATTATTCCTTGCTACTTGTTAAATGATGATAGACATTGACTTGGGGCACAACAACTTGACAGTCACCAGTTTCGGTATCTATAGTTTAGTACGCTCACAAATGGGGTAGCTCCTCATGTTACATGATTATAAATACACATTCAAATGACTTACGTTTTTGAAACTCAAACTGAACAACTTGTGAACTCGCCAACTTTATGTTGATACCCTACTGCATGCTTTGCAGGTACTCGGTGATGGTAGGAGCTTGCGGCTTTGGAAGTGTAGTGGTCGCGTGAACCCGTGTTGGGCTCTTTTAATAAATTATGAACTTAGGAACTTTTGATTGAGATATCCAACCTATGCTTCCGCTATTATCTTAAACGTTATTTTAAACTTAAGACCTTAATGTGGATTGTGATTAGTCACTAATCACATTTTTGATAAAACTGTTTTATTACTATGATTGTTCAGTATGATTGGTGGCTGGATCTTGGTCAGTCACACACCTCGCGGTAGTACTCCGCATGCGGAATATAAGGGTGTGACCGATTGGTATCAGAGCCATTGGTTATAGTGAACTCGGTTTTAAAAAGAAAGGTCTTTTTGAGAAAAACTAGACTATAACTCGTTTTTAAATCAAGCAACTCGCAGCGACACTACACTCCAAGTGCAAGGCTCAATGTATTAGACCTCAAGGCTCGGGCATGTGTTTACTTGTTACTTGCTTAGTGCATATGTGATGCTATACGTACTAGTGTGCCTAGTTATATATAAATATATATATACATGTGTGTTTGTGTGCAATGGTCAATCCTCCTTCTACTTATTCTTACGACACTATGCCATCATTCTCATACTGTGTTTTCTGGATATGAAGACAATGAGCGGACACGGAAGAGGCAACGTTAACATGACTAAGGATTAATTTACGAACCTGATCAACACTATGGTTGCGGCTTTTGCAGCCCATCCCAGAGGGAAACTTGTCGTTCTAGGATGTATAGATCTTGCTCTCATATCGTCTTATCATTCATAAATTTGTTTGCTTCGTTTTGCATTAAAGGACAACCTGCACATCCTCAACCACGTGTTTGCACTTTCAAAACTTTCATGGATTGCAAACCTCTCCCTTTCAATGGCACTGAAGGTGCCATAGGCCTCTCCCTTACTGCTAACTAGGTGAAGCTTGCTACTGGCACCTTGGAGGGAAATGCACTTTCATGGTGGTAAGCACAAGTTCAAATGCTTGGATTGGCAACTACAAATGCTACTTCTTGGGATGACTTCAAGAATTAGATCAAGGAAGAGTATTGTCACCGGGATGACATTCACAAGCTCGAGAGTGAGTACTACGAGCTAAAGATGGCTGGATCATAAATGAGATGTACACTAAGCAATCCAACGACTATGCTGCTCTTTGCCCCAAAATGTTTCAGCCTGCTTACCGAAGAATCAAGATTTACCTCAAGGGCCTGGTTCCCGAAATTCAAAGTCTTGTGACTTCAGCTAATCTCACCATGATCCAGCAAGTTACTCATCTGGCTCACCGTCTCACCGATCAAGCTGTGGAACAGGACAAGCTGCCCAAACGAATCAATGCTTCTGCTGAAACTTCTGGTGATAACAAACACAAGTGGGATAGTAACCAGGGTAAAGATGCTAACCCCACTCAAGCCCCAGCTCAGTCAAGTAAGTTTAAAAACAACAAGGGTCCTCAACAGGGTGTGTTAGGAAACTTTATTTGTAAGTATTGAAGGAAATCTCAATCAACTGGATCTCTGAAGAGATAACAGTCCTGAAGATCACAGCAAGAAGAAGAAGATCAGATAGGACAACTGAAATGCAAAGTATCTACTTCAAAGAATCACAAGTTGATCAAGATTTGATTTGGATTATCAGAGAAGGTCATTTCTGATGGATCTGATGATATTTCTGATGAAATATCATCAGTTTCTGACGATTCTGATCATCAGACTTTCTGATGATTTGTTCACCAGAATTTTTGATGAAGTGGTTTATCAGAAATTCTGATGAAAGCCCCACTTGTCTAAAAATCACAACTCTATCCTGCCACCAATGACCGAAGCATGACATTATTGGTTATCATGATTACAAATGCAACTTGAACGATGGATTCAATGAATATGTCAAATTGCTACTTTACGCAGGACTTATTACATGAATAAACAATTGTTTATTCATGTACACAGCCGTCTATAAATAGAAGGCTCGAGAGGCAGAAGATACTTGAGTTTGAAGCTTAGCATTCATATACAAACACTCAAACTCCACTGCTCTTCTCACCCACAGAATTCAAGATTCATTTGTATTAGATAATAATCTTACAATCACCTTGTTAAACTAATTTGTTTCAAAGTGATATAAACTTGATAATTCTGTAGGTCTTGTTTCTTGAAAGTATGATTCCCATTTCCGCACATCTTTTTCACATACATAGAAATCACTTGCTAAAAAGAAGTTGTTAAGGCCATACTGGGTCCAACAATTGGTATCAGAGCAGATTGAATAAATTATTTTCAAACGATCAATCGCTCTTCTTGTTTTTTCTAAATATGGCCAGCTTTCAATCCTAGAATAATGCTTCCAATATTGGTTCTATGTCCAAACCTCCGACTCTGGTCAGAGAGGAATACCCCCAATGGAAAATCAGGATGGTCAATTTCCTTAATGGTCATGACCGAGCTCTGTTTCAATCCATTGAAAGGGGTCCACATATACCAATGACTGAAATACCAGCAATTCCAGCAACTGGCCAAACACCAGCAATTCCTGCCTCCCGTGCTCCCAAAAGTGAAATAAACTGGAGTGCGGAAGACAAGGATCTGGTGGCTGGGGATGAAAGAGCAAAATCACTCTTAATAATGGCCATCCCTAATGACATATTTTCACAAGTTGATGCTTGTGCATCAGCCAAGGAAATATGAGACCAGTTGGAAAATCTTTGTGAAGGAGGAGAAAGGATGAGAAGAAACAGGAGAACAAACAACGTCTCATCTTATGAAAGGTTTAAAAGTTTACCTAATGAAAAATTAAATGACACATATCAAAGGTTCACAAAACTTTTAAACGAGCTAAAGAAATTTGGAATAACTAAATCAAATGATGAAAGAAACATAAAATTTCTTGATGCCTTGCCTAGAGAATGGAGGAGTCTCACAATGACTTTGTCCTCAACCTTAGAACTAGGAAACATGAGCCTTCATGACTTATACAACATCTTGATCCCCAGAGAGGAAGAAATATTTGAAGAAACCATTCAAAGAGGGGGATCTTTAGCTCTTATCTCAAACCCACAAAGACAAACAATTTCCAATTATCCACAACCATCAAATAGCCAGAGTCTTGAAACTTCTAATACATCATCAGATTTTCCAGCTTTTGCTGAAGCAATAGCACTGCTCACCAAAACATTTGAGCAGAGGTTGAGGGGAGGAGGCCAGAGGTACCAGAGGAGTGATAGAGGGAGGATGGATAGTAGATCTAAAGAAGAAGTTAGATCTAAGGATAAAGGAAAGGCTGAGGTGGTGTGTTACAAGTGCAAGCAAAAAGGTCATTATGCATCTGAATGCAAGACCAAGAAGCTGAAATATGTTGCTTACTATGAAAAGAAGCTTGAGGAAGCTAAGAAGCAAGTCAACTTAATTGCTGGGACATATACATGGCTATCTGATGACTCTTCTGATGAAGAAGAAGAAGAAGAAGAAGAAATGGCCAACTTCTGTCTCATGGCATTTTCTGATGACATACCAGAGACTTCAGGACAACAGGTAAGTTTAGACAATCTTGATCTTGAACACAAGCTAAATGAGCTCATATCAGATTTTTTAAACTTGCAAGTTAAACATCAATCAGATGGTAAAAAATCTGATGAGTTGCAGAGGACCTTGAATAAAATTATTCTTGAAAATCAATTACTTATAGAACAAAGTTTAGATCAAAGAGCTAAAATTGAGTTCTATGAAAATGAAAGAAGAGATCTTTACAAGAAAATCAATGATAAGGAAATTAATGTAAGAGGTTTTCAACAAGCAAAAGAATTCATAAATTTCATAGAGTCCACTCCAAAGAACAAAGGAGAGGGTTTGGGTTATGTGAGAACAAATAATAACAAACCCACTGTCTTTGTAAAAGCAACTCAACAGATTTCTGATAAATTTATATCAGAATCTGATTCTGAAACTTGCAAATCAACATGTTCTGAATACTCCTTTGATAAGCCAAATTTTGAACCAAAAAGAAGTGAATACAATCAAGAATTTGTAAAAACTCCAGAAGCAGTTCACTCATCTTTTCAAAATTATACCTTCATTCCATCACAAGAAGGAACATCAGAAATTTCTCATGATTCTTGTATGTGTGTTGAAATACTGAAGCTTGTTCAACACCATCTCCAAAAGAAAAAGAAAAATTATGTTAATGGCTCAGCATTTAACAGAAAATCTGATGAAAGGTCATTTAGAAATAATAATAAAACCAGAATATCATCAGAAAGAGTACCCAAGCATGCCTGGGTACCTAAAACCCTCTAACAATTTCATTTCAGGACCATCATGTGCAGAAGATCTGGTACTACGACTCAGGAAGCTCCAAGCACATGACTGGGGATAAGAGCTTACTCAGCAACTTTGTCTCAAAGCTGGGTAAAATGGTGAACTTTGGAAATGGAGTGAAAGGAAGGATAATGGGATATGGATGTATCAGGTATGGATGTTTGACCATTGAAAGAGTAGCCTATGTTGAAGGCTTAAAGTATAATTTGCTGAGTTGTGGTCAATTCTGTGACAAAGGTTTTCAGGTAACATTTTTACCAGAAAAATGCTTGCTAATAGGTATGGATGATAATAAAATATATTTAAGTGGGAAAAGAATAAGACAATCAATATACTACTTTGACTTCAAAGAAGAAAATGAACATCCTAAACTATGTTTATTTTCAAAAATCAACAAAGGAAGTAGTTGGTTGTAGCATAAAAGATTGGCTCACTTAAATTTCAAAAACCTAAGCAAATTAGCAAGTAAAGGTCTGGTAAAAGGATTACCCTTCATATCCTCTAAAAAGGATAAAATTTGTGATGCTTGTGAGATGGGAAAATAAAAAAGAAGCTCTCACAAGTCAATTTCTGAATCTTCTATTACACAAAATTTGGAACTTTTACACATGGATTTGTGTGGACCCATAGGTACAGAAAGTTTTTCTGGAAAGAAATATATACTAGTAATAGTTGATGATTTTTCCAAATATACATGGGTTGAATTTTTTAGAAAGAAAAGTGAAACACCTGACTTGATCATTAATTTTATCAAGAAAATTGAAAATCTATTAAAACTAACGGTAAGAAGGATCAGATCAGACAATAGGACAGAATTCAAAAATTCAAAAATTGAGAGCTTTTTTGTAAGCAAAGGAATCTCTCATGATTTTTCAGCTCCCAGAACCCCTCAACAAAATGGGGTTGTTGAAAGAAAAAATAGAACCTTAGTAGAAGCTGCCAGAACAATGCTTGCATATGCCAAAATGCCCACTCACTTTTGGGCAGAAGCAATTGCAAATGCATGTTTTACTCAAAACAGAACCCTTATCAACAAAAGGCTAAACAAAACACCTTACAACGTTATAAATGGTAGGATTCCAAGTGTAAAAGTTTTACACACATTTGGTTGTAGATGTTTTGTTTTCAATGATTTTGAAAGTCTTGAAAAATTTGACAGAAAAGCAGAAAAGGGTATTTTTCTTGGATATTATTTGTCCTCAAAAGCTTATAGAATATTTATTCTTAACACAAGGACAATCAGAGAAAGTTTATATGTCTCATTTGATGACTCATCAGAAATTGAAGTTTCAGATGAATACATGAAAGAAATAAATTTTTCTGACAAACAAGAAAATTATGAGCATCTCGTTGAAATGATATCAGAAGATTTTCTAGAACATGATAAATCTTATACATTTAAATCATCAGAAATATCATGTACTAACCCTGAAGAACAAGTAAATAGCACATCAGAAAATCAAAATTTTGGTGCTTTACACCAAACAGAGGTAACTGAACAGGGGGAAACTTCAAATCCATCAGAACCAACAGTTGTTCATAACAGGTTAAGATGGATCAAAGGGCATGTTCATACTGATATCATTGGCAATCCAGCTGATGGTGTGAGAACAAGATCTGCAACTGCACATGAATGTGCATATGCTGCGTTCTTGAGCAAAATAGAACCCAAATCTGCCAAAGAAGCTCTGAATGACCCAGACTGGATACAAGCTATGCAAGAAGAGCTGGATCAATTCGAGAAGAGCAAGGTATGGGATCTGGTACCTAAACCTAAAGACAAATCTGTCATAGGATCAAAATGGGTATACAGGAATAAATCTGATGAGAATGGCATAATCACAAGGAACAAAGCAAGGTTAGTGGTCAAAGGTTACTGTCAACAAGAAGGTATTGATTATGATGAAACTTTTGCACCAGTAGCTAGATTAGAAGCTGTAAGAATTTTTCTTCCTTATGCTGCATCCAAGGATTTCAAAGTTTATCAAATAGATGTAAAATCAGCTTTCCTAAATGGTATAATTGAAGAAGAAGTCTATGTGCAACAACCAGAAGGCTTTGTTGATCCAAAATCTCAAAATCATGTTTATAGATTAAACAAAGCCTTATATGGGTTGAAGCAAGCTCCTAGAGCCTGGTATGAAACATTATCAAACTTCTTAATCAATTATGGATTCACCAAAGGTACTATTGACACCACACTTTTTCTCAAAACACACAAAGGTCATACCTTGTTGGTTCAGATATATGTTGATGACATTATATTTGGATCAACAAATGAAAAATTTTGCAAAAAGTTTCAAAAGTTAATGACCAGCCACTTTGAAATGAGTATGATGGGTGAATTAACCTTTTTCTTAGGGTTACAAGTCAAACAAAGAATTGATGGAATATTTTTGAGTCAATCAAAATATGTTAAAACAATTTTACAAAAATATTCACTTGAAAACTGCTCTGTTTCAAAAACTCCCATGGCAACAGGGAACAAATTAGATTCTGATAAAGATGGAATAAGTGTAGATATTAAAACCTATAGAGGGATGATAGGGTCATTGCTATATTTGACTGCAAGTAGACCAGACATCATGTTTGCTACATGCTTTCTGGCCAGATATCAATGTGATCCTAAAGAATCCCACTTAAAAGCTGTAAAAAGGGTTTTCAAATATCTAAAAGGCACTTCAGAAGTTGGTCTCTGGTATCCAAAGGATACAAACCTTGAATTAATTGCATACATAGATGCAGATTATGCAGGGTGTAAGATTGACAGAAAAGCACATCTGGTGCTTGTCAAATCTTGGGGGAAAAATTGGTATGTTGGGCAAGCAAGAAGCAAAACTGTGTTGCCACATCAACAGCAGAGTCAGAATATGTTGCAGCAGCAAGCTGTTGTTCACAAGTGTTGTGGATGCAAACTCAATTGAAGGATTATGGAGTAAATCTGACAAAAATACCAATTTTATGTGATTCAAAGAGTGCAATTGCAATAACAGAAAATCCATTTCATCACTCAAGAACTAAACACATAGATGTCAGATATCACTTCATAAAAGATCATGTGGAGAAAGGTAACATTGAAATGTATTTTGTTCCAACTGAAAACCAAATTGCTGATATCTTTACAAAACCTCTTGATGAAAAGAGACATAACTTTTTGATCAGCAAACTGGGCATGGTTAACTTAAAAGATGAAAATGTTTCAGAAATAAAAGCAACACAAAATGAAAACCAAATTGATGATCACCAAAAGACTGATAATGAAAGGACAATTAAACAAAATTATGATGAAGAAAATCATCTATCTGATGGAAAATCAGAAGGTCTAATAGATCATCAATGAAATGTGATGATTTATCAGAAATTCTGAAGAAATATCAGAAAAAATCTGATGAAAAAAATTTTCATCAGAAATTCTGATATTCATTAGGAGTTTTTGTTTAAAGTACACAATGATCACTAATCATCAAGAGTCCATATCTTCATACATATTCCATTTGTATAAATTCATAGTTGTCTTTAATTTAATTTTTGTTATTTTGTTCTTTCTTTTCATTAAAAAAAACAAAAAGGGGAAAACATGACATGCATGAAGATAAGATTAAATTCAAAGAACTCAATCGTCACAATTTTCTTATCTCAAAAGAAAATCATTTTTTTTCATGCAACGTCATTATGTCATAAGGAGTTTAAGAGAAACACGTAAGCACCAATATCATTAGGAGCTATGAAAGTAGCCGCCCAGCTATTGAATGCTTACTCACACAAAGGGCTTAGTAGACTGTCATATTCACTGCAATAGATATCGTCTTAAATGAAGAGATGAAAAAAAAAACAAACTTTTTAATGTTAATACGAAACTAACTTTCATCTACAAATATTAACAACCTGAGAAAGACATTCTTCACAACAAAATCATCTCTTCAAAAGCCTGTCCAGAAAACTTCTTATTTCAAATGAGTCACCCGAAATCAATGGAATCCAACCAATTCCCTCTCAACCTTTACGAAAATCATAATCTCAGGCTAAGATCCAACTTGGAAGGACCTGCATGGGAGGACTGCAGGTTTGTGTACAATATGATCATGCGAAGTCCTTTGGGCTTTGCTGTATCAACACATGTCACTATATATCAAGAACTTCTTCAAGAGTTTTGGTGGAATGCTCAAGTCGTTATGAGTGGCACTTCCATGTGGATAAATAGTGAGGTTATGGGGGTAAGAATCACCCTAAAAGAGGAAACACTCAGAGATGTCCTCCAATTGGGTGATGATCAAAAAGTCACCATACTGGATAAGGCAGAGGTGCACCGAACCTTGATAGAAATGGGTTACCATTCAAACAACGTGTCAAGGCAAGTTCGCAAATCTGGGTTTATACCACCTTTTCAGTATCTGGTAACACAACTAAGTGTTTGCTTTTCTAAAAAGACTGGACACTTTAATGAGCTGTCTCATAGGATGATGGAAGTGGTTCACGCTATTGTACAGGAAAAACCTTACAACTATGCTAAGTTTCTCATGAGAGACTTAGAAGCAAATGTCCATGACCGTAATCCTTTTCTGATCTACCCTCTTTTTGTAACCAAAGTAATCACAAGTCAGCTGGACTTTGGAGGTGTGAGAAGGTGTTATATGATATTCGCTAATTTACACATATTTTAGTCCCCCGTTTTACCCCCATTTTATGCGTTTTCGGCCGTAAAACCGTCATTCGGATACTTAATTATCTACATTTTTGTTTACAGGCCTAAAACAGCATACCAGACAAGATGACAGCGAAAACGAGGACTTTCCGGACAAAACGACAAGGCTGCGAAGATTCTGTGAACAAAACTGACCTGGGCGTTTGGCACGGTCATGCGGGCATCCGCACGACCGTGCATATCCGACAAACAAGAAAGTGTCGGCGGTGAACCAGGCGTGCAAGCACGGCGTGCAAGGCTCTGAAGGCCAATCCGAAAAGGCACGGTCGTTCCGGATTTGGAACGGTCGTGCATATCCGAGAACCAACATAACCTCGGAACTGAACGGCCAAGGAACAAGGCGTGCAAGCCAAATGCCGGTTTGGCACGCCCGTGCCAAACCTGGAACGCCCGTGCGTGTCCGAAGACCAGTCAACGATTTGTGACGTCATGCGGTATGGTGGCCCACCACCAATAATGCTTAAAGTGCACGGTCGTGCCAAACCAAGAACGACCGTGCCGATCAGAAAAACCATTTAAACAGAACAGAAGCATTTTATTAGTAACTCTGGACATTTTGGGAGCTCTGCAGGCGATTTTGAGGCTCCGAAGGCTGCTGCTTTCACTCGGATTCAAGCCACATTGCCCGGTTTTGCTCATTTACTATCCAGATTCTCATTCTTATGCTTGTTTATGGTTTGGTTTCTCAAATCTTTCCATACTTTTGTTATATTTCAAGCATTTAGACTGATTATTATGTATTATTGTAGCCTTTGGGCAAAAACACAACAATCCCTTGCTTGATTATAGCTTTTGGTATGTCAATCTATGTTTGTAATGACATTTTGAAGTGTTTTCTATGATTATCTTTGATGATTAGTTTGCAACCTTGTTATTGATATTGATTTCTTGATTATAAGTAATTGTGTTGGATGATTGGTGCTTGGTTAGGTAAGATAGTTGCAAAATGAAGCTTATTTAATCATGTATTAGTAAACTTTTAATTTGGTTAACTAGTTTAACTTGGTTAAAATGTAGGCACCATGATACTCTAACGGGTTAGTGGTTTAATAAAATGTAATTATTATTAATCAAGAGAGCTTGCCCTCACGGAAGGACTCTAACGGGTTAGATGGTGTTGTTACGAATTCTTGCCATGATTTGTTAGCTTAGTTAGTAGTTTCGGCCAAAATTGCTATCTTGGTGAATTTATGTGCAAGATTTGTAAAATGAACTCGGTTGTGATTTAATCTAGTTTATGCTTGTCTCGGTGGTTGCATTGTGTTTATCGGTGTTGCTTTCCTTGATTAAGTGAGGTTAGAAAACTCCTAACGGATGACTAACTTATTTTTAGGAGATTTTTGTAGACATTAATCAATTGCACGTTAAAGAACAATTTTAGGTGGTTAAAGTGTGTTTATCGTTTTAACTTTCCGAATGATTGTCATGTTAGGATTCCCGAAAGGGATACTAATTGTCTCGAAATGGAAAATTGACCGAATGCTTCTAGTGCCAAAACTGACTTAGTTGACATGTTGTGGTTGTGTATTAAGCAAGGCTATTTATATATATTTTACTATGTTTTATAAGTATTTATTTATGCTTAGTTTAGATTAATTAAAACCAAGACAATTTATGTTTTTACCGGTAATTTAGTGACAAAGGTCTAGTATTATTTCTCCGCCCATTTCCGTGGATCGATACTTGGTTCTTACCGATACTTTACTACATATATGACGGGGTACACTTGCCCTTTCGTGTGTGTTTTGATGTAAAAGTAATAATCACTTTTATAAATTTAAAACCAATTCGTGTGTAATTTCATTGTAAAAATATGTGTAGTCACGCACGTACCAAGTTTTTGGCGCCGTTGCCGGGGAAATGGCAAGTTTTAGGAACGACCCGAGTCATTGTGTTATCGGTGTATATACTTGTTAATATTTGTGTATACTTTCGTGATTATTTATTCGTTGATTTATTTGTTAATATTTCTTGCTTTTAATTCAATTTATTCGTTTTCATGATTCTTTTGTACACTTGTAAATTTTTATTCTATTTATTTGTTCTAATCCGGATTTATTTATTCATTTATTCGTTGAATTTTCGGCTCTTAAAAATCGTTTTTGCACTAGCCGATTCGATTATTTTCATTGCTTTAATTTTTATAAAAATTTCGGCCCATTTTCGGATTTTTATAAATTTTTCAGCCCATTTAAAATAATATTCTGTTTCTTTTCAGCAAAAAAAAAAAAAAAAAAAAACAGCCTTATTATAATAATATAATATTCTTGTCGAGCAATTTTTCGTGTCCTCAACCCCTGCTCCCGACGCTGCTGAGCCTTCAGACGAACCCGAGCGTGATCTGAGGAGACGTCTTCATTAGAGATCCCGTGCGGTTGCGCTGCAACTCGCAGCAGCTGTGGACGAGCAGGTGGTATCCGCTGAGACAGAGGGCCCAGCCGACGAAGGACACATCATCATGGCTAACGACAAGAAGCGTGTTTACGAAAAAGCTTCATTCACGTTGGACAGGACCATACACAGTAAAAGAGGTATTTCCTTATGGGACTGTTGCAATAGAGAACGCGGACGGCGTTATTTTCAAGGTAAATGGGCATCGGTTGAATGTTTACGTTGAAGGGCTGATCGAGTCGGCGGTGGAGGTTATCAAGCTCCACACCCCGCATACAGCTTAAGTGTGGGAACATGAGTCTTGCTATCGACTCGCCAACAAAAATTTAGCATGAGTCTTGCTATCGACTCGCCGACAAAAATTTAGCATGAGTCTTGCTATCGACTCGCCGACAAAAATTTAGCATGAGTCTTGCTATCGACTCGCCGACAAAAATTTAGCATGAGTCTTGCTATCGACTCGCCGACAAAAATTTAGCATGAGTCTTGCTATCGACTCGCCGACAAAAATTTAGCATGAGTCTACGCTACTGACTCGCCGACAAAAATGTAGCAGGAGCGTCTTTGGCGCTATAGGGGCAAAATTGTCCATTTTTATGTTTTTGTAGTTTTAGCGTAATTTAGGTTAGTTAGGTTGTTTCCGTTAGTTTGTACAGTTTCGATTCGTGCCGGGCGAGGGTTCTGTAGTGCAATATTGTTAGAACAGTTGGGGTGTCGAAAAAACGGCGAAAAACGGCCGAAACAGTTGCTGGAAATGGCTTCTGCAGAAAATTCTGATCTGCAGCTGATGCACGACCGTGCCAGGGTCCGCACGACCGTGCGTTTCCGGGGTTCTGGCACGGTGGGTCGCACCCTCGGTGCATCACCGAGGAAAATGGAAGTCATCGGCGCCGCACGACCGTGCCATTCGGCGAACGACCGTGCGGCTTGCTAAGGGCATTTTTGTCATTTTGCATACTATATATACCATAACCTGTTGCAAAAGCCCTCATTCGCGAACCCTAGCGACTGCAGCCGTTCCAGAACCGTTTTCACACGAAATCGCACGTTTCCTCGCACGATCTCGCGCCCAACTTCGCACGATGAATCATCCCTTCTTACAGTTTGACCCCAACGACGAGCGTGAAGCTTTATGCATTCCAAAAAGAGATGCATTATGGGCCCGAAGGGGGCAATTCGGAGTCCCAAGATGGCTTGATTGGGAAGTTATGCAAGAACTAAATCAATACGACCGTTTGGAAAATATGATGAGTCGTCCACTAGTAAATCTGGTCGGTTGCAACCGACCCGTTTACTTGGAGCTTACCATCGAGTTCTTTGCATCGTATGCTTACGAGAAGCCAGTTGCTGCTCGACGACCCAAATTCCGCTACAAGGATCGCATAGCTTTCAGATTGTGTGGAAGATGGCACAAGTGGTCAGTCGGTCGTTTGGGAAGGAGACTTGGGATCTACACTAGGCAAGACATGGATGATCCCAATGTCTTCACAGATAAATTCACCTTCCCGTCTGATGCAGCTAGGGATGAGTTTTGGGCTGAAAACGCTGTTGGGGACCCATACAACCCAAGGATATCAAAGGCTTCACGCCTTAAAGACCCTCTGGTGCGGGTGATGCACCATGTGTTTAGCCACACCATATGCGGGCGCATGGACAGTCTCGGTAACTGTCCAACACCAGATTTGATTTTCTTGTATGCATTGGTGGATAAGGCGCCCATCAACTTGGCGGCGCGTATGGCTGAATACTTTGTGAATTGTTCAGGGAGGACTACTAGCAGTCAAATACATGGCGGTCAGTATGTGACCGAAATTGCTTACAATGAGCATCTTATGACTGATGAGGTACTTCAGAGTCTCACCCTGATTACTGAGGGGGTGCATGTCGACATCAGGTCGCTGAAGGCAATGGGTTTGATTGTAGAGACTGATCAGGGGGATAGGTTGAGGGGGCTGAATAACGAGGTCTGGGACCCGTTACCTCCGCTCCCATCAGAGGAAGAGGAAGAAGATGTAGAGATGCATGAGCAGCATCAGCCACAGACACCGCCACACCAGACACCGCCACACCAGCCGCAGCACCATGAGTTCTACCAGCACCAGGACTGGCCTGACTTTTATCAGCAGTTCCAGCAGATGCGTGTCACGCAGGAACAGCATGGTACATACATTGATCAGATCAGGACCAGCCAGGACCAGATCCGAGCTGGTCAGGATCAGCTCAGGGCCACACAGGATCAGCTGAGGCAAAGCCAGGAGAGCTTGTATCAGGGGGTTAGTGCCGGGTTTTCGTACCTATTTGGGGAAATGCACCATGCATATCCCAACTACTTCCAGAACCCTCCAGAGTTCCCACCGTGGAACCCTCCTGGTTACGGTGGTGCAGGCCCCTCATTCACGAGAGATGATGACGGCGATGACGAGTAGGCGTTGGTGGTGATTTTCGTTGGTGGTTTTTATGGTTATTATTAGTATTTGTTATTTCGGGCGTTCTTTTTGCATACTATTTCGAACACCCTCGGATTATATTGTACTTTTAAACACTTTTCTTTATGTATGTTTTTATTTGGATTATTAGTATTCATGTATATTATGGTCTATTTGTATTTATTCTGTTACTGTTCGGTGTTGCTGTGCCATATGACATATTTACAGGTTTTGGCTATCAAGTCTTTGACCGGAGCAGATCATAGATTCAGCTTTGGAAGTCTCGTTTCATAACATCATCTTGAGGGGAGTATTATTATCCTTTTTCTCTATATTTCGGGTTTCGCATTGGGGACAATGCGAAGTTCAAGTGTGGGGAGGGGGTTAACTTTGTTAACTTTGTTTGTCCTCAATATATATATATATAAAAAAAAAAAAAATCAGAAAATTCAGAAAAATCATTCAAAAATACCTTTACTTTGTATATATATTAGTAAATAAACCGGTTGGTTGTGTTTTAGAAAGCTTCGGACTTGATAAAAACTTGACAAGCAAAATATTTTTGAAAAAGGAAACCGGAAAGCGTGACAAACAAAGAAAGACTTACATGATAGTTTTCACACTTTTACCCATTCCATCCGTTACGTGAGCATGTTTGAGCCTTGATATTGTTATATATTTGTTCATTTCGGATATAGGAGTGAGCCGGATGTTATGTGTAATTTAGAACTTGTCACTAGTATGCTTGTTAAGACCATGAATATGCGGATTTGTGTAAAAGTGATAGAGGCACTTAGATTACCCTTTGTTGTAAACCTTGTTCTTTGTGTTGTGATTCCCGTTCACCTTATGTTACCCTTTAGGATTAACCATGTCGAGCCTTCCCGTTTACCTTTGTTTACCCACATTATCGCCCACTTAGCCAAATTTAGCCTTTGTATGTTTTAAACCCCTTTTTAGTGTTGAAACTCGGACAAAATAATCGTTTAACTAGCTTTTGTTTAAGTTTATTGTATAGCATGTAAAAAAAAAAAAAAAAAAAAAAAAAAAAAAAAAAAACAGAAAATAAAACACCCTAAAATAGGGTGAAGTTGATAGAAATCGAGCAATTTTGAATGCTTAAATGTTAAAATTTCGTTGATAAGCTCGATTGCGCTTTAGTCGCCTTTTTAAGGCGTTTGTATGTATAGTTGTATTGTTTTCTTGCTAGTTAAACGCTAAAGCCGAGTTTTAACCATTTTCGCCACTTTAAATGTCTACTTCCATACCCTTCGCCCAAGCCTAACGTTACAACCCGTAAAGACCTCTTGATTTACACTTATTTGCATGTTAGTTGGTGGAGACGAGATCTTATGACAAGCTTATGATATTGCATATTTCATTGACTAGGCGTTGAGTGTTTACACATACACATTTTATGTATGTTTCATAAATAAAACCGAGTGTGTGTGAATATTGTGAGTCGTGTGAAGATTAACATGTCGAGTCAATTAAATGTGAAGTCACGGCTTTTTGGTTGTCGCTATTATAATTGCATATGCTTGTTGGGTTTTAGTCTTTTGATGATGTCTTTCGACAAACCGGCTAACCGTTTATAGTAGTTTTAAATAAAATAGTGTGTAAATTATCGTACTTGTTTGTTTCCTTCTTTTATTGCTTTTTAGTTCAGCTTGCTTGAGGACAAGCAAGGTTCAAGTGTGGGGAGATTTGATATTCGCTAATTTACACATATTTTAGTCCCCCGTTTTACCCCCATTTTATGCGTTTTCGGCCGTAAAACCGTCATTCGGATACTTAATTATCTACATTTTTGTTTACAGGCCTAAAACAGCATACCAGACAAGATGACAGCGAAAACGAGGACTTTCCGGACAAAACGACAAGGCTGCGAAGATTCTGTGAACAAAACTGACCTGGGCGTTTGGCACGGTCATGCGGGCATCCGCACGACCGTGCATATCCGACAAACAAGAAAGTGTCGGCGGTGAACCAGGCGTGCAAGCACGGCGTGCAAGGCTCTGAAGGCCAATCCGAAAAGGCACGGTCGTTCCGGATTTGGAACGGTCGTGCATATCCGAGAACCAACATAACCTCGGAACTGAACGGCCAAGGAACAAGGCGTGCAAGCCAAATGCCGGTTTGGCACGCCCGTGCCAAACCTGGAACGCCCGTGCGTGTCCGAAGACCAGTCAACGATTTGTGACGTCATGCGGTATGGTGGCCCACCACCAATAATGCTTAAAGTGCACGGTCGTGCCAAACCAAGAACGACCGTGCCGATCAGAAAAACCATTTAAACAGAACAGAAGCATTTTATTAGTAACTCTGGACATTTTGGGAGCTCTGCAGGCGATTTTGAGGCTCCGAAGGCTGCTGCTTTCACTCGGATTCAAGCCACATTGCCCGGTTTTGCTCATTTACTATCCAGATTCTCATTCTTATGCTTGTTTATGGTTTGGTTTCTCAAATCTTTCCATACTTTTGTTATATTTCAAGCATTTAGACTGATTATTATGTATTATTGTAGCCTTTGGGCAAAAACACAACAATCCCTTTCTTGATTATAGCTTTTAGTATGTCAATCTATGTTTGTAATGACATTTTGAAGTGTTTTCTATGATTATCTTTGATGATTAGTTTGCAACCTTGTTATTGATATTGATTTCTTGATTATAAGTAATTGTGTTGGATGATTGGTGCTTGGTTAGGTAAGATAGTTGCAAAATGAAGCTTATTTAATCATGTATTAGTAAACTTTTAATTTGGTTAACTAGTTTAACTTGGTTAAAATGTAGGCACCATGATACTCTAACGGGTTAGTGGTTTAATAAAATGTAATTATTATTAATCAAGAGAGCTTGCCCTCACGGAAGGACTCTAACGGGTTAGATGGTGTTGTTACGAATTCTTGCCATGATTTGTTAGCTTAGTTAGTAGTTTCGGCCAAAATTGCTATCTTGGTGAATTTATGTGCAAGATTTGTAAAATGAACTCGGTTGTGATTTAATCTAGTTTATGCTTGTCTCGGTGGTTGCATTGTGTTTATCGGTGTTGCTTTCCTTGATTAAGTGAGGTTAGAAAA
The DNA here is from genome assembly GCF_002127325.2 of Helianthus annuus. NCBI lineage: Eukaryota > Viridiplantae > Streptophyta > Magnoliopsida > Asterales > Asteraceae > Helianthus > Helianthus annuus. Next base: position 125,713,637 of record NC_035434.2, on the reverse strand, counting down.
CTCCTAACGGATGACTAACTTATTTTTAGGAGATTTTTGTAGACATTAATCAATTGCACGTTAAAGAACAATTTTAGGTGGTTAAAGTGTGTTTATCGTTTTAACTTTCCGAATGATTGTCATGTTAGGATTCCCGAAAGGGATACTAATTGTCTCGAAATGGAAAATTGACCGAATGCTTCTAGTGCCAAAACTGACTTAGTTGACATGTTGTGGTTGTGTATTAAGCAAGGCTATTTATATATATTTTACTATGTTTTATAAGTATTTATTTATGCTTAGTTTAGATTAATTAAAACCAAGACAATTTATGTTTTTACCGGTAATTTAGTGACAAAGGTCTAGTATTATTTCTCCGCCCATTTCCGTGGATCGATACTTGGTTCTTACCGATACTTTACTACATATATGACGGGGTACACTTGCCCTTTCGTGTGTGTTTTGATGTAAAAGTAATAATCACTTTTATAAATTTAAAACCAATTCGTGTGTAATTTCATTGTAAAAATATGTGTAGTCACGCACGTACCATTATACAAAAGCTGAGCTAGCAATTCAAGAAAACTTAAGAGTTGCTTCCCTGGTTCCATCAACCAATCACACAGGAAGGATAACCAGTCTCTGGTTATATGTGAAGTGCATGTATAACGTGTTGGATGAGGAGGATGAATAGTTAGGTTTACTTGTTTTTGTTTTAGTTGTGTGTTTAACTATCTTTCGTTTAGTAATATATTATTTTGTCTTAAATACATGTTTGTTATATATGTCAATAGGTCTGGGGGAACTAAGAAATCTCGTCTGATAAAAACAAGGAAAATCTTGTAAAAATCAAATGAAATCTGATAGGATTTAGCAAATCACCAGAATCTGATAAAATTTATCAGAAATCTCATTAAATCATCAGAATCTGAGTCAACTCACCAGATAAAACTGAAAAGTTGATGAAAACATCAAAAGAAAATTTTTCTTGACATACGGGAAGGTTCGATTGTTCAAACAAAAAAGAAACATGACTTTGATCAGATACAAAGGAATTTACAAAACATCTAGATTATTTTTAGATAAGTTTCTTTCAATTTTTTTTTCTGCGGATTGGAACAAGCTATATGACAAAGACTTCCTGATACATCAGAACAAAGGAGTGGAGTTCACAAAATCAATGTAAGTAAAAATTATTCAAACTCTACTTATTCCCTCTCATTTAAAAATAATAATAATAATAATAATAATAACTGATTCAAATCTCTATAAATGAATCAAATGTTTTCTGATGATATATATGAGAAATTCAACTCTTCAAGAATTATTTAGAGACTTTCTAATATATATAATTAAAATGACAACATGGGAAAGCACATAATCGAAGAAAAGGTTTTGATTGGACCATGTCTGAAATCAAAAGGGGTCCCACATGAAGAAAAGGTGCAAGTTGGATACTAGTGTTTATCCTTTGAAAATCGTTGGAATCTCTAAATTATCCTTAAATGAGATATACATTAAATTAAAGATAAGCCAAAGGTTTTTCAAAAATGGTTGCTTCTTTAAAAGATTAAAACATCATAAAGGTGTCATAAAACACCTTGAATACAAACAACCCACGAAAAACACTCAAAAATCTCTGTCTGAACTCACTATAAATATCCCATTCAAAAACCAGAGACGTCCATCTTCAACCTTCACTCTCAAACCCTAAAAACCCTTTCAAAGCAAATACCCAAATCCTAAATGGCTGCTACCAACATCAGCTCACCTCAAATTGAACACTCTGTTCCGTTAATCACTGAAGCTGAATATCTTCTTTTGAAGATCAACAATGAAGCAATGAATACTAAAACTGAACAATATGATGTAAAGTGTCAAATTCTCATTGAATTTCTGATCAGAAGTCCAATAGCTCATGATCTTACAAAGACCAGAGAGGTACTAGAAAGACTGCTACAACAAGTTGTAAAAACTCTCCAACCTCACACGGGTATGGAGCTAACAGCACACGTATGGGAAAATATCTTCATCACAATCTCACCAGAGAAAATAAGGGAATGTTTAGAGCTACCCTTAAATCAAGACTATGAAGAAGCACCACAAAAAGAAGACATGTTTGAACAACTTGATGCTGTAATGGGCTGCAAGGCAAAGATTTTAAAAATCAATGAATTCAAGAGGAACAAGCTACCTGCCTTCTGGCAAGTGTTAATGGAGATACTGAACAAGTGTTTATCATCAAAGATTAGTGGTACAGATCAGATAAATATGAATATTCTAACAATCATGTTCAGCCTCATAACTGGGTTGAATATTGATTTTGGAATAGAAATATTTAATCTGATCAAAAGATCAATTCTGACCAAAACTGGAAAGATAGATTCACATCTACCATTCCCCAGATTTCTGTCCATCATAATTTCTGATACTTTTTCTGAAAGGAATCTACAAATTCCAAAATCAAAAATTATGTGGAAAACAGAAATTATGAGACCTTGGAGTGTTGCAGGGTCATGGAAGTCAGATTTTGATGTACCTGTTCTGACAGAAAGAATGATGTATCTGATACCAGAAGACTCATCATACAGAGCAGAATATCTGAGGATGTTGAGCAAACAGGCAGAAACCAAAGAAGGGTTTGAAAATGTGTCACCCATGGAGCATGATGTAGAAGAATCAAGCACACCAAGAATAGAGCAGCAGGATGAATCTGATCCTCATCCAGCTGATGAAGATGTGCATATGACTTCTGTAGCAGAAGAACATCATGCTGAAGGCTCACATATGGGAGAAACAGGTGCAACAAAATCTAAACTCAATATATTTTATAATTCTGTGAGTGATTCTGATGAATCAATTCAAGGAAAATATGAAATTTTACAAAGAAGCTCTGTTTTTTACAAAACAAAATGTGAGTGAAACAAAAGACCCATTTTCTAAATCAGATTCTGAGGAGGAAAATGTGGTGACAACAGGTGGAGATCAGTCTACTGATCAAGGAAACCTGGATGAGAAAAATAAAAGTTTCTCAACAACTCATGGAGAACCTGAAAGGGTTCAAGGATATGAGGAAAACCAGGACTTGAATTTGTTTCAATTTTCTGGTGAGGGAATAGAGAATTTGGATACTTCCAATCCTCTTAACCTCAGAACATCAGAAATTGTGTTTTATGCTGGTGTTAGAAGAGAAACATCTGTTGTTTCTCCTATTTCCCAAGAACGTCAATCTATGTCCCCTAAAAAACTTCACAAAGAACTTGAAGACAAAGCTGCTACTGTGAAAACAGCCACGGAGGAAAAACTTGATCTGATACTGGAAGAAATCAGAAATCAAAAATTAGAAATCAAAGTTTTATCAGAAACTGTCAAAACTTTGCAGAAACAAACAAGAGAAAATAATGCAGCTCTCAAAGAAATACAAAAGTTATCAGAAAACAAAGAAAGTTCATCAGAAATGGAGAAGGCTCCTAAAGAACTACATGATATCAAGAAAAAGATGACTGAGGTTGCAACTGCAGGAGAAAGTTCAAGTTCAGAAAAGATTCTTGAAGAAATACAACTTCTCAGAGCCAACAACAGCAGCATGACTGAGGCTTTTGAGAAATTGTTAATGGAATTGACCGCATAGAGAAATAAGGAAAGTCAAGAGTTTCAGAAGATAAAGAAGCAAGAAGAAACAAATACTCAAGCTCTTACTAACATCCACTTGTTAGTAAAAAGATTACAGTACAATATTGCCACACTGGCAAAAGTTGATCTTCATAAACTAAGAGCTCCAATTCCATAAGAAAGACAGGCAACAGGATCAGAAACTCCTTTACATGAACCAGAAACCATTCAACAAGAACAAACAAAGCAAACAGAAACTTCAACAGCTCAAAAACAGAAGCAGACCATGGCTCCACCTCCGGATAAACAAAAGTTACCCATGGGTCCTCCACCAAATATACCAAAGCCAGATACTTCAAAGATCCAACAGAAAGAACGTGTTCCTGTTCAACCATCTTCTACAACCATCACTGGAGAAACAGAATTAAGCATAAGGATGGATACAAAAGAGAAGAGAAGAATGGAACATGAAGTAACCTCTTCAAAAAGGCCAAGAAAAATAATGAGAGAAGATTCAGAAGGCAATATCAAAGAATCAATGGTGCTTGAATGTGATCTACACACAATCATGTATCCAGAAGAACATCTAAAGCACTACTATTGGAAAAGTCCAGAAGACAACCCAACAAGGCCACTCTCACCAATGAGTAAAGGTATTATTGAAGAAAGAAACAATGGCAGTTGGGTAACATTGCACAAACACTTGACTAATCCAATAGTATCTATTGAAAGAATTGATACTTTGACCACTGGAGGAGGCATATTAGGGAATGAAAGTCAAAACAAGTATACCCTGATCAGAAAAGATAAAGATGTTCAAAAGGTTACTGATGCAGATCTGGCAGATGATGTTCACCCAATGGATATAGTCAAGATGAAGAACATCATTGATGAATGGAAAGGTAGTTCAATAGTGATCAGAAGAGCCCTTGACAGTCTTAAGAGTGCAGGAGCAAAATTATACAAAAGAGCAGCACTAGCTGACTTTGATCTATGTATCAATTTCGAGTATAGCACCAAAGTGTTAATACCTCCTCCCAACACATCGATTACAGCTGAAATTCCTTCAAAGTTAGCAAGAACAGGAGCAATCTTTGACACACCAGAAATATGTACAGTCTTCAAAGATGCTCATGAAGAGAAAGCTCTATTCAAAATCAGTGAAATTTGCAGGTATTCAAACCAAACTTTAAAATATATAAGAAACTGCATAAATGATAAACAAGAGCAGCTCAAGAAGAAGGGAAAGAACAATGAACAGCTGAGAAAAACAATTGAAGATTGTATTGAAAACTGGATGGAAGCAAGAGGATGGTACAAGTCAATGTACAAGGCAACTCAAAAGGCAATTGATCACAAGAAAAAGCTGAAACCAGGAGACAGATACAGAGGTGGAGTGAAGATCAATTAAATGAATTGATGAGATATTACTGTTTTTAAACAATATTTAGAATTTGGTTTTCTGTTTTTGAACAATGGTTGGTTTGTTTGTGTTTTATGTTTTTGAAACTGAGTTGCTTGATCTTTCTTTTCAAGAAATACTTAAAAGTTGTTTACATTTGGATATAGAGATAGTTCATTTTCTTACAATACTTAGGGGGAAACTGTTAGGAAACTTTATTTGTACGTATTGAAGAAAATCTCAATCAACTGGATCTCTGAAGAGATAACAGTCCTGAAGATCACAGCAAGAAGAAGAAGATCAGATAGGACAACTGAAATGCAAAGTATCTACTTCAAAGAATCACAAGTTGATCAAGAGTTGATTTGGATTATCAGAGAAGGTCATTTCTGATGGATCTGATGATATTTTTGATTAAATATCATTAGTTTCTGACGATTCTTATCATCAGACTTTCTGATGATTTGTTCACCAGAATTTTTGATGAAGTGGTTTATCAGAAATTCTGATGAAAGCCCCACTTGTCTAAAAATCACAACTCTATCCTGCCACCAATGACCGAAGCATGACATTATTGGTTATCATGATTACAAATGCAACTTGAACGATGGATTCAATGAATATGTCAAATTACTACTTTACGCAGGACTTATTACATGAATAAACAATTGTTTATTCATGTACACAGCCGTCTATAAATAGAAGGCTCGAGAGGCAGAAGATACTTGAGTTTGAAGCTTAGCATTCATATACAAACACTCAAACTCCACTGCTCTTCTCACCCACAGAATTCAAGATTCATTTGTATTAGATAATAATCTTACAATCACCTTGTTAAACTAATTTGTTTCAAAGTGATATAAACTTGATAAATCTGTAGGTCTTGTTTCTTGAAAGTCTGATTTCCATTTCCGCACATCATTTTCACATGCATAGAAATCACTTGCCATATTACGTAAAAAGAAGTTGTTAAGGCCATACTGGGTCCAACAGGGTGGTTACCAAGGAAACCAACCCAAGTGCAATTGATATCAAAGTGGGCCATGTGCAAGGAACTAGTGTCAGTGATGCAACAAGATGTGGCATGAAGCCAAGGATTGTAGAAGCCCCCACCCGCAAGACAAAACCAACCTCTGCAGCAACAGCGGCAACATCATTGCAACATTAAGGGTTGCTATAAGGGCGGGGATGAGGGACACCTCAAGAGAAATTGCCCCTCGCTGAATCAAAATAACAATAATTAAGGGGCTGGAAATAAGAAAAACAATCAAGACGCTGGAAACAACAATAATAATGGCGGGAAAGGTGCGAGAGGAAGAACTTTTGTGATAGGCGCTTGTAAAGCAAGGAATGATCCCAACGTTATGGCAGGTAAGTTCCTACTTGATGATCATTTTGTTTCTGTGCTATTTGATTCTAGAGCCGATGCTAGTTATGTATCTATGCGTATTAGTAAGATGCTTAGGCTGACACCAACTCCTCTAAGCACTAAGCACGTCATCAAATTAGCTAATGGTAGAAAAATCAAGGCCTCGTACGCTATCAACAATTGTAAACTCATATTATCTGATCAAACCTTCCTCATCGATCTCTTTCCTATCGTGCTTGGAAGCTTCGACGCTGTCATCTATATGGATTGGTTATCCAAACATCAAGCTGAAATACTCTGTCAAGAGAAAGCCGTTCGTATTCCTCGTTCTTATGGCGAACCTCTTATTATTCAAGGAGACAAAAGTGGTGCAGTCACAGGCATCATTTCATTTTTGAAAGCCTAGAAATGTTTATGAAAGGGACATACTGCTATTCTAGCACTCGTTACTGACACCTAGGAGAAAGAAAGGAATACTGAAGATTTTTCCATCGTACGCGACTTTCCCAACGTATTCCCTGAGGAACTACCTGGCCTTCCGCCTCATTGTCAAGTTAAATTTGAAATCGAGCTATCTCCCGGAGCGGCACCCATAGCTTGTGCACCTTATCGACTAGCCCCAGCCGAACTGAAGGAATTATTTATGCAATTGCAGGAGTTGTTGGATAAAGGTTTCATCCGTCCTAGCTCGTCACCCTAGGGAGCCCCAATACTCTTTGTTAAGAAGAAAGATGGCACATTCTGTATGTGTATCGACTCTCGCGAGCTGAACAAAGTGACTATCAAGAATCGTTACCCACTCCCACGTATCGATGATCTGTTCGACCGATTGCAAGGGTCAAGTTTCTATTCCAAAATCGACCTACGAACAGGCTATCATCAGTTGAGAGTCCGGGATGAGGACATCTCTAAAACTGCTTTCAGAACCCGTTATGGTCACTACGGATTTCTTGTTATGCCTTTTGGGATGACAAACGCACCTGCAGTTTTTATGGACCTAATGAACCGGGTGTGCAAACCTTTTCTTGATAAATTCATGACTGTATTCATCGACGACATTTTGATCTACTTGAAGAATCGAGAAGAGCATGAACATCACCTACGTCTTATTCTGGAACTCTTACGCATCGAACAACTGTACGCTAAATTCTCGAAATGTGACTTCTGGCTCCATGAAATCCACTTCCTCCGATACGTGGTTAATGAAGCTGGGATTCACGTCGATCCAGCCAAGATTGACTCTATTAAGAACTGGCCTACACCTAAGACTCCGACCGAAATCCGCCAATTCTTGGGATTTTCGGGGTACTATCGTAGATTCATCGAGGGATTCTCGAAGGGTATTTCTTATAAGTGAAATGATGCTCATGAGTCTGCATTTCAGAAGCTGAAAGAAAAACTCTATAGTGCCCCTATCCTCTCATTATCTGAAGGCATTGACGACTTTGTCATCTACTTCAATGCTTTTTTTCAAGGACTCGGTTACGTGTTGATGCAACACAAGAAGGTTATTTCTTACGCTTCTCGACAACTCAAGATCCACGAACGAAATTACACAACCCGCGATTTGTGTGACACCTGTGTCACTTCAACCATCAAACAAATACCAAACCAATGAAATATTGTATTTCATACTTGGGATTTGTAAAAATATGTGTATCATTTGCACATATCAATTCTTGTTCGATTTCGGGCTCTAAATCGCTTTCTGGAAGGTTATGCGCGCACTGATGCGTAAATATAACCAGTTTAATGCAACAAACACTCCAGAACAGTGAAATAGGCTTAACATACCTTAAATAACCATTACATAACTTAGAAATAAGTTTTGGAAGGTTTGGTGTGCCGAAATCAAGTTTATTCGCTTACAGGGACTAAATATGACAAACTGCGAAAGTATGCCAATTTGAACTGTAACAAACATTCCGGAACTTGACCATAAGTTAAACATACCCAAAATATCCTTTACATAGCTTAGAAATAGGCTTGAGGTGTTCGATGTGCTAAAATAAACTTTTTGGTCATTCAGGGACTAAAAGCGTCAAAAAGTGCATAAGTTTGCATTTTCGCGGATAACTTACGTTCTGAATACTTCTGGACATCCAAAAATTTATGCAAGCATTAAAATATTTTATTTTAGTGTTTGGCATGAGAAAAATCCATTCGTCGCGTAATTTGGATCGTCTTTCGCGCTTATGCGCATTCCGTCGTAATTAAGCGAACATCGTGATCGTACGACCAAACGAACCGACATTCGGAATATTTTTGAGCATGTTTCAAGTCCCCTACACTTTAACTTCATCTTAGAGCCTTGAAATGAGGTTAACGGGGCCTAAACGTGCCAAAAATGGGCCAAATTGCATGTTTCTGAATTGCAGGGACTAAAACTGCAATTTCTGAACTGTGACCCTCAGGCGGGGCGCGTAAGATCCCATGTATGTCTTACGCGGGCCGCGTGGTCTCCCCAGATGTGCAAAATCAGTTTTAACAGCTGTTAACAGCTGTTATGCACTCCAAACCCAATTGCAAATGGTATTTTCAATCCATGGGCTGAATCTAGGGGTGCCCAAGGTTTCCCAAAACAATGGGCCCATGTGTACGGCCGAGATCGAAGCACGTTTCGCGATGAACGATCCTAACGGTTGTGCCATTCCTATAAATACCCACCTTCATTTCATTCTTTCCTCACTTGAATTCTGAGATTTTCTCTAGGTTGGAGTGATTATCACTTCATACCTGAGAAATACTTGGAATTCAATCTTGCGGGGACCCTGTGTAATTATTCTTTCGCGTTTTTCGTTCGTTTCTATCGTTAAAGTCAAGCTGCGTTTGACTTTCTGCATTGACCAGTTTATGGTCAACCCGAAGTTCGTTTGAATTTCATAACGTGAGCGTAATCACGATGGTTATAGTCCCTAGTGACTATACCTACTGATTACCACGTTATCTAGGCTCAGTGACGAGTCGTATTTTCGGCCAAAATGCGTTTTCTCGCGTATTTTGTAACCAAACTATCTAGAGTATTAAAACCGTTTGTTTTAATACCAAACCTGTTTTCTAACTTTACTAAACATGTTCTAGCATGTTTAGCTCGTCGCCTTTAGTTTTGTGCTTGTCTAGGGTCGTAAAGGTAAGCGATCTAATCAATCGCTTATGCTTTCGAACCCGACCCATTTGGTCGATCTTTAGGATCCGACCAAACGCTTTAGGTGACCATAAGTTGTATAAGGAATAATAACCTTCCGAGGTTATACCTTATGGTCACGTCGTTTAAGTAGTTGTATGATAAGTAGCTCCTATGCCTTAGGAAAATTACCAAAATACCCTTTTTACGCATATATTCATTTTAAGCATATGTAACCTAAGTTTTTTACATCTAAACTGATTAGACAATAATATTAGACATGTTAAGGCATACATTACTTGTCATAAGACTAGTTAGGCGTTCCGAACGCGTTTTACGCGAACGACGCGTTAAAGTAGCGTAAGCTACCTAAACGGGTCGTAATGGGTCGTAAGCACTTAGGTTAGGTTTCATTTAGTATGTAGGCTTTGTTAAACCATATCATATGAGTTCCAATACTCATTTGGTTTACGAAACCTCATACTATCCGATCTCCCGATTTAGGTCCAGTTATTTATGTAGTTATCTATATAGGGTGCCGTTTGATTCCGTGATCCCTCTAGCTTTGCTTGGTTGTTGTTCAAGACTTCTAAGCACCCTCAAGTGAGTACATAGTCCCTTCTTTTACTGTTTTTCAAACATTTTGGGGTGAAACACATGTGCCTACTTGTTACTTTCGTGCTTTCCATGTTTTCATATCATATACTTGCTATGTTCATTAGTACACTATTAGTACATGATTTCATTATGTTTTGCTATGTGTGTTTACTTAACATGCTAGCACATTGTTTTACATTACCTTTCTTTTGCTATGTATGTTTACTTAACATGCTAGCACATTGTTTTACATGACTTTTCTGCTTTGTATGTTTACTTAGCATACTTAGTACATTGTTTTACATTGCATCTCTGTTGCATATGCTCTCGTAACATATGGACACATTGTTTTACATCTCTACCTTGTATGTTTACTTAGCATACTAGGTACATTATTTTCATAAAACATGCTTACATTTGGTATAACATTTGGTTGTTTAAACGGTTCTTTATTACATTCATTAACGCCGATCATGCCGCTCGGTAGTAGGTAGTGGTACCATAGGACTTGACAAATCCCGTTCCTAAAATCCCAGGTTTGTTTGGATGGATGGAATGACCGAATCCGAAAACATTTCTTTTTGATAACTTTTACTCTAAGGTTATCCTGCTGTCTCAAGGCTTGAATGTATGCGTTTAACATACCGCATAAGTGTTTGTATTAGTATAGCATGCATATCCACAAAACATAACTTTGATTTAAACAAAGTTTTACTTCAATACTTTGTTTTGTGCATTCTTTTTACCTATGGTTTAGTTGATGCATTTCGCTAGCCATACATATCATTTTGGTTACACATTACATGATTTACATTTTGACATAGACATTTGACATTGGTGGTTGGTTTGGGTAAGTGATTTAAGTAACGAGGCGAGTGTAATATGATACAAGCATGGTGGATACACCGCTGGTACTTCCTATATATAATTGTTTGTATGATATTACATATCGCAGCGGTGTTTAAATCATTTCAGTTTAGACATATTTTTCACAAGACATTTTTTTACAAACAACTTATTTTATACAAACTCATTTTTACTAGGCTATTCATTTAACCTTACATTACTCTTTTACATATCATCTACCTTATTATCGCTTTTCAAACATTTTATAAAAGCAAACACTTAAAGTGGATTCATGACAAGTTTTGATTAAACATTTTCTTAAACCTCAGTCATGAATCCTATTTTCACAAAACCTATGTACTCGCCGGCATTTTGTTGGACCGGTTTTGACTCCGAAACGATTGCGTAACCGAACGTGTGACGTACGGAATCCGTACACGAACGCGACCGAACACACGAGACGTAATATAATCTGTGATTTTATTGATCAAATCTAAAAATGTACAAGAACCTGAATCACGATGTCACTTTCTCTCTCTAGATTCTCTCTCTAGATCTAGAAAGCTCCAAATGACAAATGTAAAAAAAATCTCTAATCTAACATAAAGTCTCCTATTTATAGGCCTTGGCTTTTAATAAGATTTCTCATTAATTACAATTATGCCACCTTGCCTTTTTGACTAAGTATCACTAATATAACAATATAAATCTCGTTTTCTTCGGTTTCTGCTACGGACTAGATTGACGGAGGCGATAGACAGATAATGCACTAACAGACTCCCCCTTGGATATTGCCGCAGTCAATCCGTAGTCAAGCTCGTAGTGACGTTTCTTTCTCTCTCTCTTGAGTCTTCTTGAAGCTTTAACACGTCTTCATCAACGTAGACTTTCTTTTGTTTGAACAGAATCCCCGTGGATCTGTATTCAGCTTCAGCTCCCCCTTTCAGTAAACTCTTCAGGCTCCCCCTTTCGTCAAGCTTCCGTGCTTTTGGGATCAACACCTGGCTTTCTGGTTACAAGCTCTTCCAGGAACGATACCTGGCTCTTTGCACGCTTCTGTTTGCGTTGAGCTCATCTTCAGACTCCCCCTTAGACTCGGCTTTCGGGATCGTAGTCTGGTATAACATCTGCAACACTCAACATTTATACGTAACAACGTTTTGAACATTCAAATTTCCAGAAATCGTAATCTGGCACTATTCAACTCTCTAAATCACTCCCCCTATCAACAATCTTTACAGATTTGGCAGTGTTAATGAATCCAACTCCCTCACAGTTAATCGTCCAAGTCCAAACTAATGACCTTGGAGATATCACAAACTGTTTTTGAAATTTTTGATTTTAATTCAAGTATCAAATTAATGAACTTGTTTTATTTTCAGAAACACAATCAGCTTACTTAGATTTTGAAACTTAGCATTTCAGACATCGGTTTATCGAAAATAAAGCAGAAATCAAAATCTTTTTGTATTTTCTGAAAATATAAAGCAGTAAAGAAATATGTACAAACATATTTACTGACAATATTTTTGTTTGAGTATGCGTCAGAGGATCATATCAGTTTTTGACAAGTCACAAGTACCGTTGAGCTTAGTTACACATTAAGAATAAAACAATTCACTTAGATTGTCGATATACTGATCCACTTAAATTTTCACACAAATTTCAACTGATTCAGGATACGATTTAGTTGTTTTAAGAACTTAAACTCATTCATGTGTCCCACCACTTGAATATACTCCCGTATCCAGAATCTCAATATTCAGTCTTACAGGTGATTATACTACAATGATATCAGTACATAAATTAGGGAATGCGAGAACTGAGGGATCTCAGGTCGATACTTCCGTATGCGCAGAGAGATATCAGTTTCAACTTTTCGGTATGTCCCCTTTAGAGGATCTTTTAGCTACAACAGATGATTATCAATTTTATTGTCTAATCAGCTGAGGGCTTATGCTATGTTTCAAGCATTTGAGAAAAAGATTATCCATGGACTAGGTCAGAATTTCCATTCAGCAGAAGTCCCGGAATAATACCCCAGACATCATTGAGTATAAAAACCTAATATATCAGAATACGAGACCTTTCAAACGAGATTTCAGGGGTTACCTATATATCCAAGTAGTGTTCCCCACGAAATAAGTAAGTGTTTGAATTTAGGTTTATATCCCGAAAAAGTTTACTAAGTGTATAAAAACCTATCGACATATCATCAGTGAGACTGTTTAACGCTTATTAATTCTTTACAATTCTTTAGCATACCGTAACTGTCTACTGATGTACTATCATTTCCTCTTTTTACGCAAAACTCAAATTTTTGAATTTTATCATGTTTTTGTATTTTTCAAATTTTCTAATGTTTTTGAATTTTCTAACAATACTTCTCCCCCTAAAATGCAAAACCATTAAAGTAAATTTGACAAACCGACACTGATAGCTTTGTCTCGCCATCCATGTTCTACTAACTGTGCACTGAATTACACTAAAAACAGTAATTACCCCCATGATTTACAACACATTGATTTTTACAGTTTGAAAACCGTTTCTCAGTGAAAGGAATCATGTTTGTTCAGTCGTGAGGGTTTCGGCGTGTGACGTGCGGAATCCGTACACGAACGCGACCGAACACACGAGACGTAATATAATCTGTGATTCTATTGATCAAATCTGAAAATGTACAAGAACCTGAATCACGATGTCACTTTCTCTCTCTAGATTCTCTCTCTAGATCTAGAAAGCTCCAAATGACAAATGTAAAAAAAAATCTCTAATCTAACATAAAGTCTCCTATTTATAGGCCTTGGCTTTTAATGAGATTTCTCATTAATTACAATTATGCCACCTTGCCTTTTTGACTAAGTATCACTAATATAACAATATAAATCTCGTTTTCTTCGGTTTCTGCTACGGACTAGATTGACGGAGGCGATAGACAGATAATGCACTAACACATTTTTATGCTGATGTATTTTCACATGTGTTTCATGTACAATAGTTGATGATATTTGATGATGATATTGATGCATGCTCATATAGGATTGGACGAGGCCTTAGTGACAATAAAAGATGCAAGACTAGTTAAATTTTGTTTTACTTCTTTGTTTGTTAAGACATTGTATCTCTTTTAATCAATAAAACAACATTTCAATTTTCCATGTGTTATGAAACAATGATTCTGTTACAACACTCCCCGACGTTTCCGCCACGTTTTGTTGTTTTACGTAGTCGGGGTGTGACAGAAATGATGGTATCAGAGCTCATGGTTATAGGGAATTAGGTTATTAGTAATGCTTTGACCTAGTCTATAACCTTCCTAGGACCCTAACGCGAGTTTACTTGCGTTTAGTCATAAAACAATACCGTCACCTATCCTTAGGCGACAACCACAACAAGAACATAAATTTCAAAACCGCTTTGAAAACTAATCATCTGTTCTAGGATGATTTATTATATGGTTTTGAACCCTTCCAGTTTGATTGTTGGCCTAGTGCCTTCTAAGTTTTCAAAATCTCGTCAAGGTTTTGGGTTCTAAGTAATGTGAACACGTGCAAACCAGAAGAGTGAATGCCTGTACTCTGAGTTTTCTGTCTAAGGCTAGATTGTTCGTAAAAATCCGCAGTATCGGACCTGTCACTCTTACCTGGGAACTCTTGGGGTGAGTGTTCACTTATAGGCAAGCATGTCTTGAGCGATACATTATTATGACCCATTTACTTTGATTCTTCACCATCTCATTTGTTTTCCTTAGGTAACAAATAAATGATCGCAATTTCTATGCGTTGTCATTTTGATTTGATCACCCGATAACCTTTCACTTGTTTCTTCCTATGTCTTTAATTTTCTTCTAGAATGTCTCTTTATCTCCGCAACGGTCAGATGTCTGAGCAAACAGCCAAATTTGCCTAGCAAATAGGCGAAGTGATTCTGAAGTCTGTGGATCTAGGCATTGCCATGTCACGTCTCAAAAATGGAGCCACTCAAGAGTCACCGAAGGAAGCAGAAGTCAAGCCTGCACCAAAATCAAGAAAGCGTAAGGCTTCAAAGAAACCCGCAGCAGTTACACCTAATCAAGCGGGACCTAGCCAGGTAGCGGCGCCACCAGCTAGGAAGCCGTACATGGGAGTTGCCCCCTGGTGCAAGCGATGCAACCGTCATCATTCAAACCTTGTACCCTGCCAAATGTACCTACTATGGACGGTTGGGACATTTGATTAACATATGCCGCTTTGCTATCCAAAACAAAGTTGTTACAAACCTTGCTTCTACCCAACTCCAAGTCAACCCTACTCGAGTTCGTTTCCCGTCTGGTACTTGCTACAACTATGGTGAGACGAGCCATTTCAGGAACAATTGCCCGAAGATTGTCAATGTAAATCTAACCCTTGGATAAGCATTTGGCCGAGCAAAAGATGTTGCTGTCTTATGCCTTTGTTTCTTTTGTTTCTTGTATTGTGAAACAATCTGTTTTGTTCAAAAATAAAAGTCGTTGTTCGCAATTCTGATATACAAGTGTAATTACATGTGTGTATGGCATTTCCCTATGATACCTACATCAAGGAACTATGTTCTTTACAAACTACTCTTGTGAATTTCCCATTCCTATGTCTGCTCATGATTTCAAAAACATTTTATACATAGTTCGAAAATGTTTTTAATATAATGTATTTACTCAACATATCAAGTGCATGATTTCAAAAACATTGTCTATGTTTTCAAAAACAACCTTCATGATTTCAAAATGTTTCATATAGTTTGAAAATAATATTAATACAGTACAATTACTTATATCAAGTGCATGATTTCAAAAGCATCATTCAAGTTTTCCAAAAAAAAAAAAAACCTTATACATAATTTCAAAATTCATCTCGCATGATTTTAAAACATTTTTATAAATATACCTACCTAATACACCTACTTTATGATTTCAAAAGTACTATATATAAGGTTTCAAAAACATTGAACACATTTTTTTAGAACCCCATGCATAGTTTTCAAAAACATTTTTTTTCCATGCATTGGCTTAACCTTCAAATTCCGCTTAATATGTCGCCTTGGCATATCTAGCATCTCAATTTTATAAGCATTTTATATCTCATGTTTTGACTTAAGCACATCCAGTGCAAGGTTTCAAAACACCTTCAACTTCTAAAATCCATATGGGATCTTTTCATCTTCACAATTAGACTCTTGTGGATGATTATCATTCAAATCGGAGTCCTTAATTGGGTTCCTTGTGTACCTTAATTCAAACATTTCGGTTTCTTACAATCGAAATCGAATTTTCTCTTTAAGATCTCTCTATCTTCATAGTTAGGTTCTTGTTAATGTTTAAAGTACCAAATGAAATCCACGGAATGGATTCCTAGTGTGCTTTAAATACTTGTGCGCAATTAACAAAATGATGACTAATTTAAAATAAACAATTATGTGATTATGTGTTTATGCATTTTGTGTTTTCTTTTATGCCTTGCGATCAAAGAAACCGACAAGTTTTCAAAACTTGCAACCATCTAGTTAAAGGAAGTAGCTACTAGGCACGAAGTGCCAACATCCATTATCTCTGATCATGATCCACGTTTTACATCCGA
This sequence comes from Helianthus annuus, assembly GCF_002127325.2. Classification (NCBI taxonomy): domain Eukaryota; kingdom Viridiplantae; phylum Streptophyta; class Magnoliopsida; order Asterales; family Asteraceae; genus Helianthus; species Helianthus annuus. The sequence goes on along the minus strand of NC_035434.2, from coordinate 125,697,117 downwards.
ATTGTGGCAGGCTATGCACAAATCCTTTGGCTCACAGTTAGACATAAGCGCCGCTTATCACCCGCAGACTGATGGTCAGACGGAACGTACCATCCAAACCCTTGAAGACATACTAAGAGCATGTGATATCGACTTTGGAAACGGGTGGGAGCAACACCTACCTCTGGTGGACTTTTCTTATAACAACAGTTACCACAATAGCATTCAGGCACCACCATTTGAGGCATTGTATCAACGTAAATGTCAATCACCTTTGTGTTGGGCGGAAGTTGGTGAGAGCCATATTACAGGCCCAGAACTTGTACTTGACACTACGGATAAGATTGCCCAGATTAGACTACGCACGACGGCGGCTCGAGACTGTCACAGCCCCCGTGCCCAGTTTGACCTGGTCCAGGAGCCGCGGGACAGAAAACCCGTGGTATTCATATTTACAGCGGAAGTCTTAACAGGATCGTTTAAACTTGAAAATTCCCGAGTTTTATTTATTTATAATTCGGGATAAACCCCGTAATTTACAGTGGAGGAATTTCATAATTCCTTTATTTTACAAAACATGTTTATTTATTTATTCGAGCCACTACTTTAAGCTTGGGAGTGCTCCAGAGCACTTGTACTTGATTCAAAGTAGGTCACCTGAAACATGTTGTAAAAATATTTCGTCAGCAGGGAAATACTGAGTGAATCATTCATTTTGGTAAAATGACACATTTGTTGTAATTTACAGTATTAAGAGCGATTACAATTCCCTTATCTTATAATTATCTGGTCCAATTGTCATTCGACCGGATATATGACTGTGGTCATATCACTATTGGGTGCGTTAACCCAAAAGTGACGTATATCACTCATTAGGTCCGTTCACCTAAAAGTGACATGTATCATGATTTAGGTACGTCCACCTAAACTGATAAAAACAACAGTAATGTGCACAATACCCCACTTACTACCAGTAATTTAAGATTTTGCAAAGACTTAATCCCTGTAATTATAACTGGAAAACAAATAGGATTTTGAAAGTAATTTGATAAAAAGAGAATGACTCACCTTGCAAGTTTATACGGGCAGGGTTTAGCCTACTGATAAGCCGAATAACCTAGTTTAAACAACAATGCACGCGAACCAGGTTAGTAACTAATGCAACATTTACAATAACTCACGAAATACAACCCTCACAACGAATGACAAAGTGCGATACTTAAATATCCAGCGGATTCGCAACGAATGACAGGGTATAGCCCGGATTTGGGTGACACCCAAACATCCTGTCGGAATCACGACGAATAACAAAGTATAACCCTAATGCGGGCATCACCTAAACATTCATTGGATAGTTTCAATCAATCGGATATTTAATCGTAGCAGCGATCGAGTTATTACCCGGTATTGTGGCAGCACCTCACTATATGAAAATTATGATTTTGACAGTATAACTTCGTATTTGAAACTTTCATCGACACGACTGAACTGCTTATGGTCTAACCTATTTATAGCTGAAAAATGGTGTTCTCGCGGCCCGCGTAAACCACAAGCTAAAGTTTACGCGGCCCGCGTGGATGCCTAGTCTAGGCGTAGGCTTGGTTAGTCATGGGCTTAGGCATAACAGGTTGGCTATACGTGGCCCAAATATGTATCCGGTGGAATTTCAAGTTAACGCGGCCCGCGTAAACATCCTTTAAGTTTTACGCAGCCCGTCTGAAGTTCATAAATACTTATCCGGTTGATTGATAAGTTGTAGCAACCCGCGTAAGGTTAGGCTATCCCTTACGTGGCCCGCCTAAAACCCAAATTTCTTGTTTTTCTTGGTTTTTCATACTGGTCAGGGTTTTAGGGTTCTGGGTTTTCACGTATGGATAAATTAGGGGCATTTTTGAAGGTCCTTACATCCTCCCCACCTTAATTAAAATCTCGTCCTCGAGATTTATTGAAATAAGTGAGGATACTTTCGCTTCATCTCTGATTCCAGCTCCCAAGTATATTCAGGTCCTCTCTTTGAATCCCATTTGACCTTGACCAGCACCAGTCATTTATGTTTGAGGAACTTGATTTTTCTGTCTTCTATCTGTAGTGGTTTTTCCACGAAATTTAGTTTTTCATTTACCTCTATATCTTGAAGAGGTACGACTAAATATTCGTCGGATAGACATTTCTTGAGGTTGGATACATGAAACACATCATGTACTCTAGCTAACTCTTCTGGTAATCGTAGACGGTATGCAACTGGTCCAATTCGTTGGATTACTTGAAATGGTCCTATGTATCTTGGGCTCAGCTTTCCTTTCTTCCCAAATCATACTACTCCTTTCCAAGGAGAAACTTTTAAGAGTACCTTGTCTCCGACTTGAAACTCTAGCGGCTTGCGACGATTGTCTGCATAACTCTTCTGGCGATCTCGAGCTGTCTTTAGTCTTTCTTTGATTTGCGTTATCTTGTCGGTGGTCTCTTGCACAATCTCAGGTCCTGATAATTGACTTTCTCCTATTTATGCCCAGCAAACTGGAGTTCTACACTTGCGCCCATATAGTGCCTCGAATGGGGCAGCTTCAATGCTTGCATGATAACTATTGTTATAGGAGAGTTCAATTAAGGGTAAATGATCATCCCAATTTCCACCAAAATCTATTACACATGCTCTAAGCATGTCTTCCAAGGTTTGAATGGTTCTTTCACTTTGTCCATCTGTTTGGGGATGGTAAGCTGTACTTAAATTTAATCGAGTACCCATAGCTTTTTGGAAACTTGTCCAGAAGTGTGAGGTGAAGCGACTATCCCTATCTGATACAATAGAGAGTGGGACTCCATGTAGGGATACTACTTCATCTACATATAATTTTGCTAATCTTTCCATGGTGAAAGTTTCTTTCATGGGTAGAAAATGAGCTGACTTGGTTAATCGGTCCACAATTACCCAAATCGCATCATTACCTTTTCTGGTTTTGGGTAACATAGTAACAAAATCCATGGTTATTAGTTCCCATTTCCAAACAGGCATTTCTAATTATTGAAGTAACCCTGAAAGTTTCTGGTGTTCTGCCTTACCTTATGAATAAGTAAGACACTTAGATACATAACTAGCTATGTCCTTTTTCATACCTATTCACTAGAAATTATTTCTTATATCTTGGTACATCTTATTATTTCCAGGATGCATAGGATATCTAGATTTATGGGGTTCTTCTAAAATCTTATTTCTTAAATTTCCCTGCTTAGGTACCCAAATCCTTTTCTTATGGAATCTCCAAATTCCATCAGTCCCTTGTTCCAATTCTTTCATTCGTCCTTTCATTTCTTCAGCATCATCATTGATTGCTGTGGTTTGGACATTCTTTAATTGTTCCATTAAATCTAATTGTAGATTTAATCTAAGAGCACGAACTCGCTTTTGTTTCTCATAATACTTACGACTTAAGGCATCTGCAACTACATTTGCCTTTCCCTCATGATATTGAATATCACAGTCGTAATCACTTAGAATTTCCATCCATCTTCTTTGCCTCATGTTTAATTCTTTCTGCCCAAATATGTACCTTAAGCTTTTATGATCTGTATAGACAATAAACTTACTTCCATACAGATAATGTCTCCAATTTTTAAGGGCAAAAATTACTTCTTCTAATTCTAAATCTTGAGTCGTATAGTTTTCTTCGTGCTTTTTCAATTGCCTTGAGGCATACGCAATTACCTTTTTGCGTTGCATTAACACACATCCGAATCCTAGCATAGAAGCATCACAGTAGACTTCAAAATCTTCTGTTCTATCTGGTAATGCTAAGATTGGAGCATTTGTTAACTTTTGCTTTAAAATCCTAAAAGCCTCCTCCTGTCTAGGTCCTCATTCAAATTTTACGGCTTTACAGGTTAGCTTAATTAATGGAACTGCTATCTTAGAAAAAATCTTGAATAAAGCGTCTATAGTATCCAGCCAATCCTAGAAAACTTCTAACTTCAGTAGCTGATTGCGGGGCCTTCCATTTGGTGATAGCTTCAATCTTGGAGGGATCTGCGTGAATACCTTCGTGATTCACCATGTGTCCTAAGAATTGCACTTCTTGGAGCCAGAATTCACACTTTGAGAATTTGGCGTAAAGCTTTTCTTTTCTTAACAAAGTTAAGAGTGCATGCAAATGCTTGCAATGTTCCTCCTGAGTTTTGGAGTAAATAAGTATATCGTCGATGAAAACGATTACAAATTTATCCAAGAATGGTTTACAGATTCTATTCATCATGTCCATAAATGCTGCTGGAGCATTTGTTAATCCGAAGGGCATGACTGTAAACTTGTAATGTCCATACCTAGTTCTGAAAGCAGTTTTAGTTATGTCTTCTTCTTGTACCTTCAATTGATGATATCCGGAGCGCAAATCTATCTTAGAAAAATATCTAGCTCCTTGCAATTGATCAAAAAGATCATCAACCCTAGGTAATGGGTATCGATTCTTAATTGTAACTTTGTTTAATTCCCTATAGTCGATACACATTCTCATCGATCCGTCTTTCTTCTTTACAAACAATACCGGAGCTCCCCATGGAGATGAACTTGGTCGTATAAACCCTTTATTTAGTAATTCATCTAACTGTTTCTTTAATTCTAACATTTCAGTAGGTGCTAACCGATAGGGTGCCTTGGCTATCGGTATAGTTCCTGGAATTAGATGAATTCTAAATTCTACCTTCCTATCGGGTGGTAATCCTAGTAGGTCTTCTGGAAAGACATCTGGGTATTCTGATACTATCGGAATATCCTCCAGTTTCTTACTTTTGGTATTAGAAACTACCGAAACCATATATACTATTCCTTGTTTTCTTGAATAGCTGGCCAACTTCATTACTGAAATAAATTTCAGTGGCTTTTGTGGCTTATCTCCGGTAATTATTACTAATTCTTCTGTGGGGGTATGGATTTCTTTAGAATTTTTATCACAGAGAATTCGAGCATGGTTGGCTATTAACCAATCCATTCCTAATACAATATCAAAGTTGGCTAGATTCATAGGTAATAGGTTTGTAGAAAATTTATGGCCTAAGAGTTCTATCTTTCCTTCTCGCAAAACCTTATTTATTTTAACAGAATTCCCATCTGTCGTTTCGACTGTGAAAGTCTGCTGTCACGACCCCTGACCCCACCCTAGATGGAATCGGGCGCCGCGAGCAGTTCAGTGGTACCGGTGGTTGTTTAGAAAAACATTGCAGTGGAAATTTCATCAGGACCGTGAGTTAGGAAAAATATCAGAGTTTAAAAACACCGGATTTTTATTTATTAAATAGATGGGGATAAACCCAGGTTTTACAAAGGTAGCTTTTAATATGGGATAAACCCGAATACATAAAATGATAATTCTTAATTTGATTTAATTGATAAAATGAGCCATTTCTGTAAGCCTTGTTGGTGCCGTATCCACTCTTACTCCAATCTACTGTAATTACCTGAAACGCGTTTTAAAAAGGTTTTGTCAGCAGGAAATACTGAGTGAGTTCATTCAGGTTTTATAAAATGACCCATAGTTATAAATTACAGCATAAGAGCGATTACAATGGCAGTATCTTATTTTTATCTGGCGCCTTGTCACCTCCTGGTGACTATGGTCATGCCACTATTGGGTCCTTTCACCCAAGTAGTGACGATTATCACTGTTAGGACTTATTAGCCTAACCTATGTTAGGGCTTATAGCCTAACCGTGAGAAACTAAGTAATGTGCACAATACCCCACTAGCCAGTGATTCAAGATAACCACGACTTAATCCCTGTAATTATAACAAGTTGAAAGTAATTTGAGGTATTGTAAAACAGATGATAAAAAGAGAATGACTCACAATATAAGCATGCAGTATTGATTTAACAAGCTTCTCCTTCCGTTAATTAAGCATATACTTTATTATTTTGGATCTTCTGATGATTAAGCGTCCATTTTGATTGTAAGCGTATATTTGGGAGTATTCGGATGGTTAAACATACAGCTTAACAGAATGGAATACGTATTGGTGTAAAACCCAAATCAAACCTAACGGTAGTCACGAGATTTGAACCTTAACGAATTTCACAAAGTATAGTCTTATTTAGACAGTACTTTAGTATCCATTTAATGAATTCACTAGGTGTAATACTTTGGATTCCGTTTAATGAAATTCACAAAGTACAACACTTTGGCATTCGTTAGATGGTTCCTGAATCGATCGGACAGAACATCGCTTTGGTGATTATTGGTTAGAACACCAACGTATAGAGAGAAGAATAGAAGAAATGAACAAAGGAAAAAATGAATCCAAAGCTTCCTATTTATAGGTAGATTCATTTCTTAGCTAGGAAGTTTCCTTAACTATTAAGTTTCCTTAACTATTAAGTTTCCTTAACTATTAAGTTTCCTTAACCATTAAGTTTCCTTAACTATTAAGTTACTTATCCATTTAACTAATTAGCCATTTAACTAATTAACTTACTTAGCTGTTTAATTAATCTTACTTAGCTTAATTAATCTTGCTTAGCTTAATTAATCTTGATTAACTTAATTAATTTTGATTAACTGATTAATTAATCATACTTAACTTAATTAACAGATTAATTAATCTACTCAGCTAACTTAACTGTTAAATTTATTTAATTTATTAAGTTTACTTAGCTTTTAACTATTCTAGCAGCTTCCTGCTTACGAGTTCTAATTTCTAGATACAATGGAACTCGTATTAGTGTATTAACTCAATTCAACTTTAACGATAATCACGAGATAGAAATCCTCACAATGAATGACAAAGTGCGATACTTAAACATCCATCGAATTCACGACGAATGACAAAGTATAACCCGAGTTTGAGCAGCACTTAAACATCCATCGGATAGTCTCAATCGATCAGATAAGGTATCGTACCAGTGATTAGAGTTAGTACCCTAATAACGGGCAGAGTTTCGGGATTTAGAAGGTATAATCCCGAGCTACTATAATAGAAGCTAATAGAAAGAAAAGAATTGAGCGAAATGAAATGAAACTATCGACTGTTATTTATAGGCTGGAAATAGGGCGGCTCGCGGCCTGCGTGAACTTTCGGCCAACCTTACGAGGCCCGCGTGGGTTTGTGGATCAGATCGGAATATGCTGAGTCATCGGTGGTCGCGACACGTGTCATACCACGCGTTCCTTAGGCTTATCCGGTAATTGCCTTGCTGTCGCGGCCCGCGTGAACTTAGAGGAAAACCTATGCGGCCCGCGCGTGACCTTTATACTTATCCGGAATGATTTCAAGTTGATACGGCCCGCGTGACCTTCTGTCTATTCCTTACGTGGCCCGCCTGAGCACCAGGAAATCTTGATTTCTTGACTTGTCGTGCACTGTAGGATTTCCGGGGTTCAGGTTCCCATTTGCGAAGCATTTTAGGACATTTTCGGGCGAGTCGTTACATCCTCCCCACCTTGTTTTAAATCTCGTCCTCGAGATTTGGATTATGATATTTTCTTGGATTTACGTTACTTCTTTTAATTAGTAAAAACAATATATAATAGTGTCTCGGATGGAATTAAAAGATCAATAAAATACTATAGGATAATTGGAATTTAATGATTTCAAAACTTTAGTTTCAGGAATTGATTTTAACCAAATGAGATGAAATAATACCATCAACAAGTTTGACTAAGTTTCATGAATCAGCAGATATTTGATAGGTATGAAATTTGAAATAAAATGACTTGTAGAAACGATAGGATTTAATGTCAGAAAAGAACTTATTTTGATCAATTGAGGGAGATTCTGAATTGATAAATTTCTATTTTGGGAATGGAAGTATGAAAAAAAATGATTTGTCAATGATCAACCCAAAAATCAATATCGCTTACATAAATGGTAAGGATATACTGGTCAATACAATAGAATTTAGTGTATCATGGTCTGAATACATAATTGTATCCAGACTATTAAAAAGGACGAATCAAACGAATGACGTATGAATAGGGTTTATTATTAGCACAGGCTACAAATTTATACAGACACTGCAAAGTGCTGTAAGAATTCAATAATTATGGTGACCAAATAAATTCACCATTTTCGAATTTAACTGAGAGTTTTAAGGAAGCGAATCTGGATATTTCAAAAGATGAGATGTTCAAATGAATGAGATGAAATGATATAGTTTCCAAGGTGATTATGTTCAAGTTAAAAGATAATGGATGTGAATGTTTACAAGTTGTGAATGATTTGCCAAAGGAAACTTATTTCGATTGTCAACTGAGAAAGAATTAGAATTAACAAGCTTGAATGAAATAAAATTACGAAAATAATTTGTCAACTAGGAAAAATCAATGGGTTGACATTTATTGAATTACAAGAATACACCGGAATATAATAGAGTTTAGTGTATCTTTGTCTTAACACATAGTTGTCTTAAAACCACTCTCAAGGATGAGTCAAGCGAAAGGTAGATATAGATTAGCTCAAGCTACAAGTCTATACCGACGTCACAAGGTGTCGTAATGATTGAAATGATTCAATAATTACGGTGACCGAACAATTTCACCGTTTTTGTAATCAACTGAAAGCTTTAATGAAGTAAAGTTGGATATTCGTTTCGAATAGGATTTTCAATTGACGATGGTAAGACCAAATGAATATCATAGAATTTTCGATCAATGATGAAAGAAACTTTAGAGATACACTGGAATATGATATGAAATTGTGTCCTCTTATCTTAACACATAATTGTATTAAGACTGTTTAAGATAATGAACCAACAGGAAATAAATAAATAAATCCGTACATCAGGTGTGAAAAGAAGATTAGCTCAAGTTTCAAATTAAAGAAAACGTCACCCCAAGGTGTCGTAGTGATTGAAATAATAGCAGTGACTGAATGAGTTCATGAAATCAATTGAAAGTTCAACGAAGTAAATCCGAATGTTTGATTCAAAGAATCTAGTAGGATTTTTGATTGAAAATGAAACAATTGAATAATGTTTTTTTTAATTAAAGATGATAAAGCAATAAAGATTAAGAAACGCTCGATTTATGTTGTAAGAATCATTAGGAGATACACCGAAATATAATATGAATTTGTGTATCGTTATCTTAGCACACGATTGTGTTAAGATGGCTTTTATAGAATAAACCAACAAAGCGGATTCAATATAAATAAAATCCGTATATAATGTGTGTAAACGAAAAGCGTAAATAGTTCTGTATGAAACGACTGATAGTAATTTAGCACAAGTTGTAAGTTCATACTAACACCACAAGGTGTCATAGTGATTGAAACAAGGCAATAATAGAAGTGATCAAACAAGTATTACCGTGTTTTGAAATTTAAGCGAAAGGTTCACAAAGTAGATCTGAAGATTTGTTTCAAATAATTTTCATAGGATCTACAACTGAAAATGGAACGAATAAACAATATTTTTGAGCGAAGAGGAACGACAATGAATATCATGAAATGTTCGCTCGATGGTGAAAGAACCGTTAAGAGGTACACTGGAATATTTAACACGAACTGGGGTACCATTATCTTAACACATAATTGCATTAAGACTGATAATACAGAGATCGAACAAGCGGATTTAATATCAATATACAATAAATAATTAAATAATTAAATCCGAGCATGGTGTGAGCAACGAGATTAGCGCAATCTTCAAATTTGTGAAAACGTCACCACAAGGTGATCGTGATCAAAGAAACGATGTGATGAATTCGAAGACGAAACAAGCATCTTATGGTTCAAAACAAATGAAGTGCTTGTTGGAATTATTTTGTATATGATAGCTGCAATCCATCATATGGGACCTTGAATTGAATACGTACCGCAAGCAAGTTCAAACAGTTGAACTTGGTTTAAACAAAACGAGTCCAAGAAAGTTCTGACATGGTTACAACAAAACCCATGTATACCATTCAAAAGAAAATCGAGTTTTTCAGGAAATTCATTGATTCAATATCAAAGAATTATCGTTTTGAAAAATCAGGTTTATAATGTAAAGATCAAGCAAAACGAGATTTGAACTTTTGATAAAACAACAAATTGGAATGAAGCCCTCTTATGGTCTTCATAATTCAAATGAACCACATGCACAACAAACAGTGCATGTGTAACGTGTGGATTTATCAAGAAATGAAATAGATCAATATTGTTACTATGAAAGAAATCCTCATGGTATGATGACCATTAGGGGAGGTAGAAACGCGAAGGTCAACTCATTATATGTAGAAGTCAAGATTTAAGTGAAAGAAATATAAGAACTTTATCTGGAATTTTCGAGTGATAACCGTTGTTGAGTGATGTTATCATGGAATGTCGACTGAAATGAAATAGAGGGATTGAAAAGTTATGTGACTTCTTTTGCAGCGTCAGGAATTTGTGACTCTGCTTAGATTGTGCATTGATGGTTGTGAAGTCTTGTCCCAACGTACCTCAGCAAGATTCATATCGTTTGTAGAATCATGTGGCCAAATGCCGCTAGTAGTTCTTCCACTGACGGAATTAGCATTGGTGTCGTCGTGCCCAATCATATTTTCCAAAGGTCTTGCCTTGAAAGTCGTGTGTGATTTACTTCGACGTCTGTGGTCGTATAATTTAAGTTTCATGTGTTTTCTTGTGCACTAGCACAATTTTACATGCTTCTTATTTGCGTTCGTAATTTATGGCGTTAATAAATTATGGTAACGCATTGGTAAATGGGTTTCCAATGTTTATATTGTCGCACGAATTATTAGATAGATGATCAAACAAAATAATGTTTGACATCGGAATTTAAGATATACGCAAGAGATTTCTGATAAAGAAATCTAGATTTATTATTGACACATATGCTTGTGCCTTATTTCAGTTTGTCAATCCTTATGGTTTTTGGATTCCTTATAGATATACATATCTATATAATTATATATTTCACATGCTGTAATATACATACCCTTTATAAGGTCAATGTATTTAACAAATTCTTATTTCCAAAAACAAGTCAGATATCAGGTCATGATATTATTTAGGGAAATCTTGTCACTGATTGGACATATTATTTACCCCGTCTTATCCGGTTCGCGTCGGAGAGGTAACCTCAGTATATCCGGACAAGCTGGAGAGTCTGCTATACCATACCCAGTCTTGCCGGAGAAAATTTTCTATTTCCCCTAAATAATATCTTTTTAAGATTTTAAAAGTGCCTCTTTTATTAGGGCTTTTATCCAGACTCAAGGAAATTTGTATTTCCATAATCATATCTTTATTCTAGACCAAGTAATATCAATAAACAATAATTAATAGTAATTTAAATGTTATTGCTTATTTATCATATCTTGCAATATTCTACTCACCCTTTTTATGGCATACCAATATTCATTACATTATACTTATATAAATAATTTATCTTGAAGCTGATTTTAAGGCAAAATTCTTAAGTTCAAGTCTAAATATTATCCTGAGTGCTACCAGATAATATTAAGTCCCTAACTTTCTGCTTAAACTTAGGTATTATTACAACACCTAATTGCTTAAACAAGTGGCTTAGCTTATACTAAGGCATCTTTTCTTATGTTCAAGTCTAAATGCAATCATGTATGCTACCAGTTACTAGCAATTTCCTAACTCTTTTATTTAAGCTTAGGTATTATTATCACAACACCTATAGGCTTAAAGCAGTGGCTCTGATACCACCTTCTGTCACGACCCCCGACCCCACCCTAGATGGAATCGGGCGCCGCGAGCAGTTCAGTGGTACCGGTGGTTATTTAGAAAAACATTGCAGCGGAAATTTCATCAGGACCGTGAGTTAGGAAAAATATCAGAGTTTAAAAACACCGGATTTTTATTTATTAAATAGATGGGGATAAACCCAGGTTTTACAAAGGTAGCTTTTAATATGGGATAAACCCGAATACATAAAATGATAATTCTTAATTTGATTTAATTGATAAAATGAGCCATTTCTGTAAGCCTTGTTGGTGCCGTATCCACTCTTACTCCAATCTACTGTAATTACCTGAAACGCGTTTTAAAAAGGTTTTGTTAGCAGGAAATACTGAGTGAGTTCATTCAGGTTTTATAAAATGACCCATAGTTATAAATTACAGCATAAGAGCGATTACAATGGCAGTATCTTATTTTTATCTGGCGCCTTGTCACCTCCTGGTGACTATGGTCATGCCACTATTGGGTCCTTTCACCCAAGTAGTGACGATTATCACTGTTAGGACTTATTAGCCTAACCTATGTTAGGGCTTATAGCCTAACCGTGAGAAACTAAGTAATGTGCACAATACCCCACTAGCCAGTGATTCAAGATAACCACGACTTAATCCCTGTAATTATAACAAGTTGAAAATAATTTGAGGTATTGTAAAACAGTTGATAAAAAGAGAATGACTCACAATATAAGCATGCAGTATTGATTTAACAAGCTTCTCCTTCCGTTAATTAAGCATATACTTTATTATTTTGGATCTTCTGATGATTAAGCATCCATTTTGATTGTAAGCGTATATTTGGGAGTATTCGGATGGTTAAACATATAGTTTAACAGAATGGAATACGTATTGGTGTAAAACCCAAATCAAACATAACGGTAGTCACGAGATTTGAACCTTAACAAATTTCACAAAGTATAGTCTTATTCAGACAGTACTTTGGTGTCCATTTAATGAACTCACAAGGTGTAATACTTTGGATTCCGTTTAACGAAATTCACAAAGTACAACACTTTGGCATTCGTTAGATGGTTCTTGAATCGATCGGACAGAACATCGCTTTGGTGATTATTGGTTAGAACACCAACGTATAGAGAGAAGAATAGAAGAAATGAACAAAGGAAAAATGAATCCTAAGCTTCCTATTTATAGGTAGATTCATTTCTTAGCTAGGAAGTTTCCTTAACTATTAAGTTTCCTTAACTATTAAGTTTCCTTAACTATTAAGTTTACTTAACTATTAAGTTTCCTTAACCATTAAGTTTCCTTAACTATTAAGTTACTTATCCATTTAACTAATTAGCCATTTAACTAATTAACTTACTTAGCTGTTTAATTAATCTTACTTAGCTTAATTAATCTTGCTTAGCTTAATTAATCTTGATTAACTTAATTAATCTTGATTAACTTAATTAATCTTGATTAACTGATTAATTAATCATCCTTAACTTAATTAACAGATTAATTAATCTACTCAGCTAACTTAACTGTTAAATTTATTTAATTTATTAAGTTTACTTAGCTTTTAAGTATTCTAGCAGCTTCCTGCTTACGAGTTCTAATTTCTAGATACAATGGAACTCGTATTAGTGTATTAACTCAATTCAACTTTAACGATAATCACGAGATAGAAATCCTCACAATGAATGACAAAGTGCGATACTTAAACATCCATCGAATTCACGACGAATGACAAAGTATAACCCGAGTTTGAGCAGCACTTAAACATCCATCGGATAGTCTCAATCGATCAGATAAGGTATCGTACCAGTGATTAGAGTTAGTACCCTAATAACGGGCAGAGTTTCGGGATTTAGAAGGTATAATCCCGAGCTACTATAATAGAAGCTAATAGAAAGAAAAGAATTGAGCGAAATGAAATGAAACTATCGACTGTTATTTATAGGCTGGAAATAGGGCGGCTCGCGGCCCGCGTGAACTTTCGGCCAACCTTACGCGGCCCGCGTGGGTGTGTGGATCAGATCGGAATATGCTGAGTCATCGGTGGTCGCGACACGTGTCATACCACGCGTCCCTTAGGCTTATCCGGTAATTGCCTTGCTGTCGCGGCCCGCGTGAACTTAGAGGAAAACCTATGCGGCCCGCACGTGACCTTCATACTTATCCGGAATGATTTCAAGTTGATAAGGCCCACGTGACCTTCTGTCTATTCCTTACGCGGCCCGCCTGAGCACCAGGAAATCTTGATTTCTTGACTTGTCGTGCACTGTAGGGTTTCCGGGGTTCAGGTTCCCATTTGCGAAGCGTTTTAGGACATTTTCGGGCGAGTCGTTACATCTGCCTAAGGTTGGTTAAAGGTAAATTAAGGGCTTGGCAGAACGAAGTATTTATAAAACTTTGGTTTGCACCAGAGTCAAATAATACTTTTGCATAGACGTCATGAACTAAAAACGTACCAGCTATGACATCAGGAATTTTTTCGGCTCCCTGAGTAGTCAATTGAAAGGCTCTTGCGTTTTTCTTAGTAGTTCCTTCTACAGGTTTAGCCTTGTTGTCTGCTGGTTTAACCAGTTTAGGGCATTCTGTCTTGAAATGTCCAGTTTCTCTGCAGTTGAAACAGACTGTTGTCTCCTTTCTACAATTTTCTTCACGGTGTCCTGCAACTTTGCAAAAGTTACAGGTTTCATTACATCTTCCAAAATGCTTCTTTCTGCAGTTCTTGCAGAACGGCGGAGTGTATAATTTCCCGGTTCCTCTTTTCTTGAAATTACTATTATTACCCATACAAAATCCTTGGTGGGAAATTTTCTGAGCCAAATCCTTCTTTCTATTTTCTTCTCGAGTGCGTACCAGGCCGTCAGTTAAGGTGTTGGCTAACTCTATCGCATCGTCAATCGTGAGAGGCCTAGCAGCTTTAACAATGTCACGAATCTCGCTAATCAAACCCCAAATATAGCGAGAGCTAAGTACCGGTTCTGGCGAAGCCAGAGTAGGTACATTCCTGGCATACTCAATAAATTTTGAAGTATACCCTCGACAGTCCACATCCACCATTCGATGGCTTAGGAATTTGTTTGCCATTTGTTCTTTTTCATATTCGGGACAGAATTTTCTTTCTATCAATTGCTTAAATTCTTCCCAACTCATGGCATAGGCCACGTAACTTCCCTTAGCTTGTAATATCGTGCTCCACCATTCTAACGCTTCCTCCTTGAAAAGGTGCGAAGCGTACATGACCTTATCTTCCTCAGCACATTTACTTATTTTGATCATTGCCTCGGTTTTCTCTAACCATCGCAGTGCCGCAGTCGTCCTTTCATTACCTGCGAACTCCACAGGTTTACAAGTAAGAAATTCCTTGTAAGTGCAACCAGGTGTTGCAGCTTTCATCCTTTTGTGTACCGGGGCTTGAATTCCGTCATTATTATTACCGCCTCCATTGATACTATTACTAGCAGTATCGTCGTGCGTACGTTTACTAGGGTGAGCTTGCGAAGGCTCAAAAGGACTTTTTACTGCAGCTACAATTGCTGGAATAGCATTAACTATTCCCTGAGCAACGATGTTTTCTATACCTTGTCGGTTTAGGAAGTGATCCTCGTTATTATGTTCCGATTGATTCACTTCATTAACGGGTTCATTAACAGCGTGTTCTATCTGGATGTGTACCAATCATAAATTATTATTTAGTACACCTACTTTGGTACACTGCACAATCAAACTTTATTTAAAATAGCAACCATACAACCTTATAGATCTATTACATTGAAATTCAAAACATACTACTACGACAATTACGCCCTGTATTTATTTTATTCCCTCTTACTTATTTATTTACCATGGTTGGTCTCGGTTTTGCTACTTATCTTAATTACGGATCAAGATTCACTGCAGTAGTGGCTAACATGTAAAGGTCTGAGCACTTCTCATCTAACTCATCTTCCCACGGCGGGTTTTTACCTATTTCCTTATTAATTACCACTTCTTTTGAATTGGACGTTCCTACTTTCTCTTGGCTTTTTCTAATAATCCAATCTCTTTTCTTGGGAGTAAGTGGGTTTTCATAGTGTGCCTTACCAATAAATATTCCTTCATTAGTATTCACTGAATATCTTGAGGAATTTGGTTGGGATGAGGTTCCCCTATTCTTTTGAGAACTATCTAGTTGATGATAAATATCTGAAATCTTTTGCTTACCCATTCTGTACATTTACAAGTAGTCAATTAATATGAAAGGACAAATAAGGAAACAAATAATCTGTCACACCCCGACCACGTAGGACAACAAACCGTGGCGGAAACGTCGGGGAGTGTTGTAACAGAAGCTATCGTCTCACAACCATGGATACAAAAAGTGTTTCGTTTTATTGATATAATTAAACATTACATTGTCTTAATACAGAATAAACAAGTTTTACATTGTCTATCACTATTATTATGTCACTAAGGCCTCGTCCAGATCCTATGTGACGCATACATCCTAGTAGTCATTCAAGCATCAACACCTGAAACATATGTAAAAACTTAGTCAGCAAAGAAATGCTGGCGAGTACATAGGTTTTATAGGAGTGTCGAATTCATGGCTAGTTTAAGTGTTGCAATACTTTATTAAAAACTTTGTTTTGAAAAGAGTATAATATTGCAACTTAATTAACCAACTCAAATCAAGCGGGTTATAGTTTATAAAACCTCGTAGCCATGATTCTTAACCCAAAAACATTTGCTTTAGAAAACCAACTTGTAAAACATCTTGTAAAAACTCGTTAAAAACTCGTATAGTTTATATCTCTTAGAAAAACATCGTTGTGTGACATCGTTTCAAAATCGTTTACCCAAGTGAACTAAATAACGCCACGATATGTAATATGATGAAAACACTTATATATAAGAAGTACCAACGGCGTATCTACCATGTTTTCACCACATTACCCCCGTCTCGTTATCTAAACACTTAACCAAAAACCAATCGTTTATCGAAATCGTTTAACATCGTTTCCAAATCGTTTACTCGTTCCCAAATCGTTTCCAATCGTTCCCAATCGTTTACTCGTTTCCAAATCGTTTAAATCGTTCCTAATCGTTTACTCGTTTCCAAATCGTTTAAATCGTTCCCAATCGTTTACTCGTTTCCAAATCGTTTAAATCGTCATCGTTTTAATTGTGAAAAACTTATATATGGTCGTCTCGTTAACAACATTCAAACCTTTGTGACTCGTCCATCGTTCAACTCGTTCTCGTATTAACAAACCACCAAAGGGTAAGTTAACAAACATCAGATTCAGTCGCTACCCACAACCCCCACACATAACCATGGGTGTAGTAAAGTAACGGGATTTGTCAGATCCTATGGTACCATAACCTAATACTGGTCGGCTTGATCAATGCTAATGAATGTCATTTGTTATGTAACTACAACCATCAAGTTTCGTTCACATTATTGAAATCGTTACTAGTTTAGTAAAAATCGTTTTAATCGTTTTTGAAATCATCGTTTAAACGTTGAAAACATTTCGTACATATGAATCACCCCAAAACATTTAAAAACAGTAAAATAGGGGAACTATGTACTCACATGTAGTGCAAAGTATCCTCGATCAAATAGAACTTCAACAAACTCGAGCAAACCAGAGAAATCAAGTAGCTCCTAGTAATCGAACCACTAGTTAAACAATAGACGCCTAAATCGGGGGATCGGACAGAATGAGGTCTTGTAAACCAAATGAGTGTTGGAACTCATGTGATATGGTTCAACAAAGCCTACATCTTAAATTGGAACCTAACCTAAGTGCTTTCGACCCATCGCGACTCATTAAGGTAGCTTACGCTACTTTAACGCGTCGTGCACGCAAAAGCGTGTTCGAGACGTCTAACTAGTCCTATGACAAGTATTATATGCCCATACATGTTTAATTATGTTACATAATCAGTTACGTGTCAAAAGTTTAAGTTACATATGCTTAATTACCAATTATGTATGAAAAGGGGTATTTTGGTAATTCACCAAGGGCACATAAACTACTTATCACGCGACTAATCAAACCTAAGTGACCATAAGGTATAACCCCGGAAGGTTATTCCCTACACTACTATGGTCACTAAACGTGTTTGGTCGGATCCTAATGATCGACCAAACGGGTCGTGTTCGAAAGTCTAAGCGGGTGTTTAGTCCGCTTGACTTACGACTCTACATAAGCACTAAACTAAAAAGCGATGAGCTAAACATGTCGAAACATGTTTAGTTAAGTTAGAAATCAGGTTTTGATATCAAAACAACCGGTTTTGATATCCTAGAGTAGTTTGGTTACAAAATACGCGAGAATACGCATTTTGGCCGAAACTACGACTCGTCACTGAGCCTAGATAACGTGGTAATCAGTAGGTATAGTCACTAGGGACTATAACCATCGTGATTACGCTCACGTTATGAAGTTCAAACGAACTTCACATTGACCATAAACTGGTCAATGCAGAAAGTCAAACGCAGTTTGACTTTAACGCTAAAACGAATGAAAAGAACGAAAGAATGCTTACAGAAGGTCCCCGCAAGATTTGATTCCGATTTTTCTCTCAGGTAGGAAGCATATACTTCCACTTAGAGAGCATAAATCAGATTTCAAATTGTGGGTTTTGAAGTGAAATGGATGGGGTATATATAGGATTTCTAGAACCGTTAAGATCGTTCCTCGAAAACTGAGCTTTGATCTAGACCTTACATGTGTGCCCATGGTTTTCTAAAACCATGGGAGCCCCTAATGTGGACTATGTTCATTGAATACCAACCCATGGCTTTGCAAAACCATGGGTGAAAACCATCAACACTTCAAAATGGACTAGGTTCATTGAATCTGCCAAAAATTTCAAAAATGGTCCCTACACTTGTAAAACTTGATTGTTTTGGCACTTTTAAGCCCCGTTAGCCCCATTTCAAGGATCTAATATAAAGTTAAAGTATAGGGAACTTAAAATATGCTCAAAAACATCTCGGATGTCGGTTCGTTTGGTCGTACGGTTGCGTTATTCGCTTAATTACGACGAAAGTCGTAACGGACGCAAAAACGATCCAAATCAAGCGACGTATGGAATTTTCTTATGCCAAACACTATAATAAAATATTTTAGTGCTTACATAATTTTTTTTGGATGTCCGGATATATTCCGAACGTAAGATATGCGCGAAAATGCAAACTTGTGCACTTTTTGACGCTTTTAGTCCCTATTGATCAATAAAGTTTATTTTAGCATACCGAACCCCTCAAAGCCTATTTCTAAGCTATGTAAAGGATATTTAGGGTATGTTTAACTTATGATCAAGTTCCGGAATGTTCGTTACTATAAAAATCGGTATAGTTTCACAGTTTGACACAAATAGTCCCTACGATCGAACAAACTTGATTTCAACACACCAAACCATCCAAAACTTATTTCTAAGTTATGTGGAGGTTATTTAAGGTATGTTAAGCCTATTTCAATATTCCGAAGTTTTTGTTGCATTAAACTGGTTATATTTACGCATCAGTGCGCGTATAAGCTTCCAGAAGCGATTTAGAGCTTGAAATCGGAATCTAATTAAATTGCAAAATCACCAAACACAAATACACACATAATAACACAAAAACACATATAATAACACCAAAGCACATTGTTTTATTAATAATCAACATTGTTTTATGTCGTACATCGATTACAGAGCACAGTTGTCAAAGTCTCCCCTACTTCAGGAAATTTCGTCTCGAAATTTTAACTAGAGGAAGCTTGTGAAAACAAATGTGGATATTTGGTCATCATTTGATCCTTACATTCCCAAGTAAATTCTGGGCCACGTTTGGACTCCCAACAAACTTTAACCAAATGAATCCGTTTGTCCTTCAACTGCTTGAATGTACGGTCCACTATCTCCACGGGTTTCTCGACAAAGTGCATCGTATCATCGGTTCGGATCTCGTCGAGAGGTATGTGAAGATCAGCGTCAGCTAAACATTTCCGCAGATTGGACACGTGAAAAGTCGGATGAATATTTCCGAGCTCTGGAGGTAGCTCTAGTCGATAGGCAACCTTCCCAATTCTTTCCACAATCATAAATGGTCCCACATATCGAGGTGCAAGTTTTCCTTTCTTTCCAAATCTCACGACTCCTTTCCAAGGTGAAACCTTGAGTAGGACACGGTCTCCGACTTGAAATTCCAAGGGCTTGCGCCGCATATCCGCATAACTCTTTTGACGGCTTCGAGCTGTCATAAGATTATCGCGGATTTTCTTGATTTTATCTGTTGTTTCCAGAACGAGCTCAGGTCCAGTAAGCTGAGCTTCACCGGTCTCGTTCCAACAGACAGGTGAACGACATTTTCGACCGTAGAGAGCTTCGAATGGTGCCATATTGATGCTAGCATGATAACTATTGTTGTAAGAGAACTCGATCATTGGCAGATGAGAATCCCAATTTCCACCAAAGTCTATCACGCATGCTCTAAGCATATCCTCCAAAGTTTGAATCGTCCTTTCAGATTGACCATCTGTTTGGGGATGATAAGCAGTGCTTAGATTTAGTTGGGTTCCCATAGCAGATTGCATGGTCTTCCAGAAATGAGATGAAAATCGAGCATCACGATCGGAAATGATATCCAAAGGAACACCATGTCATGAAACAATCTCATCAACATAAATCTTTGCAAGTTTATCAGCAGATAGGTCCTCACAAATCGGGAGAAAATGAGCTGACTTCGTTAACCGATCGATAACAACCCAAATAGCATCATGACCTTTAGATGTACGCGGTAACTTAGTGATGAGATCCATTGCAAGGCTCTCTCACTTCCAAACCGGTATCTCTGGTTGTACAAGCAAACCAGAAGGTCGTTGATGTTCAGCCTTGACTTTAAGACAAGTTAGGCATTTCACTACATACAAGGCAACATCTTTCTTCATACCAGGCCACCAGAACTTAGTACGAAGATCCTTGTACATTTTATCAGCACCAGGATGGATAGAATATCGAGACTTCTGAGATTGGTCCATCACTAGGGCGCGAAGATCGTCTTGTTTCGGGACCCACAAACGATCCTTGAAGTAAAGCAAACCATCGCCTTCTGCTTCGAGTTTAAGCTCAAGCTGATGTGGTAATTCCATACCCATCAAATTTTGTGAGACACAAGATTGCTGAGCTTGAAGAACACGAGTTTGAATATCAGATAGTGTTTGAACAGAATGAAGCTTGACTCGCTCTTTTCGACTAAGCGCATCGGCCACGACATTCGCCTTACCAGGATGGTAGCGAATCTCGCAATCGTAATCGTTCAAGAGTTCAACTCAACGTCGTTGCCTCATGTTCAGCTCTTTCTGATTAAGAATATGCTGGAGACATTTGTGGTCTGTGAAAACCACACACTTCGTTCCATAGAGGTAGTGTCTCAAGATTTTAAGCGTGAACACCACAGCTCCTAACTCAAGATCATGAGTCGTATAGTTCTTCTCGTGGATTTTCAGCTGTCTAGATGCATATGCTATAACCTTACCTCGTTGCATGAGGACGCAACCAAGGCCTAAGTTGGATGCATCGCAATAGACAACGAAATCATCGCTTCCCTCGGGCAGAGATAGAACAGGAGCATTACATAACTTCTGCTTCAGCGTTTGGAACGCTTCTTCTTGCTTGGGTCCCCACTCAAAAGGCCTATTCTTCTGAGTCAAAGCAGTGAGTGGAACCGCAATCTTCGAGAAATTAGAAATGAATCGACGATAATAACCAGCAAGACCAAGAAAAGATCGAATCTCTGTAGGCGTCGTTGGCGTACTCCAATCCTTAATAGCAACAATCTTGGATGGATCCACATGAATACCCTGCTCGTTGACTATATGACCCAGAAACTGAACTTCTTTAAGCCAGAATTCACACTTGGAGAATTTAGCGAAAAGTTGTTCCTTCTTAAGGAGTTCCAACGTTAAGCGAAGGTGTTGCTCGTGATCGGCTCGAGTCTTCGAATAAATGAGAATATTGTCGATGAACACAATAATGAACTTGTCTAAATAAGGTTTACAGGCCCTATTCATTAAGTCCATAAAGATAGCTGGAGCATTTGTCAAGCCAAAAGGCATGACTGTGAACTCGTAATGCCCATATCTCGTGCGGAAGGCAGTTTTGGGAATATCTTCTTCGAAAACACGAAGTTGATGATACCCGGAACGTAGATCGATCTTAGAAAAACATGAAGCACCTTGCAGCTGGTCAAAGAGATCATCAATTCGAGGTAGGGGATATCGATTCTTGATGGTAAGCTTGTTAAGCTCACGATAATCGATACACATTCGAAAAGACCCATATTTCTTTTTCACGAAGAGGACTGGAGCTCCCCAAGGTGAAAAGCTCGGACGAATGAATTCTTTATCAGCTAACTCTTGAAGCTGTTTCGATAACTCTTGCATCTCTGAAGGTGCAAGACGATATGGTGCTTTCGCAATCGGGTTGGCATTGGGTACAAGGTCGATATGAAACTCAACTTGACGAACTGGAGGCAAACCAGGCAGTTCATTAGGAAACACCTCTGGATAATCCCGAACAATCGGAATATCCTGAATACTCTTGCGCTTATCTTTCTCCTCGGTGACATGTGCTAGAAAAGCAACATATCCTTTTCGCAAATACCTTTGGGCTTCCATACATGACATAAGCTTCAAACCGCCAGATGGCTTCTCGCCACGAACTTCCAAAAGATCGCCAGACGGAAGAGGAATACGAACAATCTTATCGAAACAAACCACCTCAGCATGGTGTTTGGTTAACCAATCCATTCCAACGATAATGTCGAAGCTCCCAAGTTGCATTGGCGTGAGGTCAATAGGAAAAAGATGGTTATCAAGGTTCAAATGACAATCACGAATAACAGAGTCGAGAACAAGAGGTTTACCAGTAGCAACTTAGACAGACAAGGGTTTCCTCAATTTAGTTCTAGGTATCGCAAGCAAAGGCTCAAAAGATAACGAAACAAAACTTCGATCGGCACCAGAATCAAAAAGAATAGATGCGGGTCGATTGTTAACAAGAAACGTACCATTGACAACGAGGTTGTAAGTTCGAGCCTCGTTTGCATTCAGATTGTACGCTCGTCCACGGGCGGGATCGACAATTGGAAAAACAAAAGAGGCATTGAAAACATCGACAAAACACAAGGAAGGCGATCACTTGTTCGTTACCTCGAACAAACAAACGATACGCAGTGACTAATCAAAGTAAACGGGTCGATATAATGTATCGTCGAAGACATGCTCGCCTATAAGTGAACACTCACCCCAAGAGTTCCCAGGTAAGAGTGACTGGTCCGATTATGTGGATTTGTACGAACACTCTAGCCTTAGATAGAAAACTCAGAGTACAGGCATTCACTCTTCCAGTTTGCACGTGTTCACACTATTTAGACCCAAACTTTGACGAGATTTTGAAAACTCAAAAGGCACTAAGCCAAATATGAATCAAACTGGAAGGGTTCAAAACCATAAAACAGAGGGTTCAAAACCTAGTAATCAATCATCCTAGAACGGATGATTAATTTTCGAAGCAGATTCGGATTTGTGTTCTCGTTGTGGTTATCACCTAAGGATAGGTGACAGTATTATTTTAAAATCTAAACGCAAAGAAACTTGCGTTGGGGTCCTAAAGTTATAGTCTAGGTCAATGCATTACTAATAACCTAATTCCCTATAACCATTGGCTCTGATACCAACTTTCTTCTGTCACACCCCGACCACGTAGGACAACAAACCGTGGCGGAAACATCGGGGAGTGTTGTAACAGAAGCTATCATTTCACAACCATGGATACAAAAAGTGTTTCGTTTTATTGATATAATTAAACATTACATTGTCTTAACACAGAATAAACAAGTTTTACATTGTCTATCACTATTATTATGTCACTAAGGCCTCGTCCAGATCCTATGTGACGCATGCATCCTAGTAGTCATTCAAGCATCAACACCTGAAACATATGTAAAAACTTAGTCAGCAAAGAAATGCTGGCGAGTACATAGGTTTTATAGGAGTGTCGAATTCATGGCTAGTTTAAGTGTTGCAATACTTTATTAAAAACTTTGTTTTGAAAAGAGTATAATATTGCAACTTAATTAACCAACTCAAATCAAGCGGGTTATAGTTTATAAAACCTCGTAGCCATGATTCTTAACCCAAAAACATTTGCTTTAGAAAACCAACTTGTAAAACATCTTGTAAAAACTCGTTAAAAACTCGTATAGTTTATATCTCTTAGAAAAACATCGTTGTGTGACATCGTTTCAAAATCGTTTACCCAAGTGAACTAAATAACGCCACGATATGTAATATGATGAAAACACTTATATATAAGAAGTACCAACGGCGTATCTACCATGTTTTCACCACATTACCCCCGTCTCGTTATCTAAACACTTAACCAAAAACCAATCGTTTATCGAAATCGTTTAACATCGTTTCCAAATCGTTTACTCGTTCCCAAATCGTTTCCAATCGTTCCCAATCGTTTACTCGTTTCCAAATCGTTTAAATCGTTCCCAATCGTTTACTCGTTTCCAAATCGTTTAAATCGTTCCCAATCGTTTACTCGTTTCCAAATCGTTTAAATCGTCATCGTTTTAATTGTGAAAAACTTATATATGGTCGTCTCGTTAACAACATTCAAACCTTTGTGACTCGTCCATCGTTCAACTCGTTCTCGTATTAACAAACCACCAAAGGGTAAGTTAACAAACATCAGATTCAGTCGCTACCCACAACCCCCACACATAACCATGGGTGTAGTAAACTAACGGGATTTGTCAGATCCTATGGTACCATAACCTAATACCGGTCGGCTTGATCAATGCTAATGAATGTCATTTGTTATGTAACTACAACCATCAAGTTTCGTTCACATTATTGAAATCGTTACTAGTTTAGTAAAAATCGTTTTAATCGTTTTTGAAATCATCGTTTAAACGTTGAAAACATTTCGTACATATGAATCACCCCAAAACATTTAAAAACAGTAAAATAGGGGAACTATGTACTCACATGTAGTGCAAAGTATCCTCGATCAAATAGAACTTCAACAAACTTGAGCAAACCAGAGAAATCAAGTAGCTCCTAGTAATCGAACCACTAGTTAAACAATAGACGCCTAAATCGGGGGATCGGACAGAATGAGGTCTTGTAAACCAAATGAGTGTTGGAACTCATGTGATATGGTTTAACAAAGCCTACATCCTAAATCGGAACCTAACCTAAGTGCTTTCGACCCATCGCGACTCATTAAGGTAGCTTACGCTACTTTAACGCGTCGTGCACGCAAAAGCGCGTTTGAGACGTCTAACTAGTCCTATGACAAGTATTATATGCCCATACATGTTTAATTATGTTACATAATCAGTTACGTGTCAAAAGTTTAAGTTACATATGCTTAATTACTAATTATGTATGAAAAGGGGTATTTTGGTAATTCACCAAGGGCACATAAACTACTTATCATGCGACTAATCAAACCTAAGTGACCATAAGGTATAACCCCGGAAGGTTATTCCCTACAATACTATGGTCACTAAACGTGTTTGGTCGGATCCTAATGATCGACCAAACGGGTCGTGTTCGAAAGTCTAAGCGGGTGTTTAGTCCGCTTGACTTACGACTCTACATAAGCACTAAACTAAAAAGCGACGAGCTAAACATGTCGAAACATGTTTAGTTAAGTTAGAAATCAGGTTTTGATATCAAAACAACCGGTTTTGATATCCTAGAGTAGTTTGGTTACAAAATACGCGAGAATACGCATTTTGGCCGAAACTACGACTCGTCACTGAGCCTAGATAACGTGGTTATCAGTAGGTATAGTCACTAGGGACTATAACCATCGTGATTACGCTCACGTTATGAAGTTCAAACGAACTTCACATTGACTATAAACTGGTCAATGCAGAAAGTCAAACGCAGTTTGACTTTAACGCTAAAACGAATGAAAAGAACGAAAGAATGCTTAGAGAAGGTCCCCGCAAGATTTGATTCCGATTTTTCTCTCAGGTAGGAAGCATATACTTCCACTTAGAGAGCATAAATCAGATTTCAAATTGTGGGTTTTGAAGTGAAATGGATGGGGTATATATAGGATTTCTAGAACCGTTAAGATCGTTCCACGAAAACTGAGCATTGATCTAGACCTTACATGTGTGTCCATGGTTTTCTAAAACCATGGGAGCCCCTAATGTGGACTATGTTCATTGAATACCAGCCCATGGTTTTGCAAAACCATGGGTGAAAACCATCAACACTTCAAAATGGACTAGGTTCATTGAATCTGCCAGAAATTTCAAAAATGGTCCCTACACTTGTAAAACTTGATTGTTTTGGCACTTTTAAGCCCTGTTAGCCCCATTTCAAGGATCTAAAATAAAGTTAAAGTATAGGGAACTTAAAATATGCTCAAAAACATCTCGGATGTCGGTTCGTTTGGTCGTACGGTTGCGTTATTCGCTTAATTACGACGGAAGTCGTAACAGACGCAAAAACGATCCAAATCAAGCGACGAATGAAATTTTCTTATGCCAAACACTATAATAAAATATTTTGGTGCTTACATAATTTTTTTTGGATGTCCGGATATATTCAGGACGTAAGATATGCGCGAAAATGCAAACTTGTGCACTTTTTGACGCTTTTAGTCCCTATTGATCAATAAAGTTTATTTTAGCATACCGAACCCCTCAAAGCCTATTTCTAAGCTATGTAAAGGATATTTAGGGTATGTTTAACTTATGATCAAGTTCCGGAATGTTCGTTACTATAAAAATCGGTATAGTTTCACAGTTTGACACAAATAGTCCCTACGATCGAACAAACTTGATTTCAACACACCAAACCATCCTAAACTTATTTCTAAGTTATGTGGAGGTTATTTAAGGTATGTTAAGCCTATTTCACTATTCCGGAGTGTTTGTTGCATTAAACTGGTTATATTTACGCATCAGTGCGCGTATAACCTTCCAGAAGCAATTTAGAGCTTGAAATCGGAACCTAATTAAATTGCAAAATCACCAAACACAAATACACACATAATAACACAAAAACACATATAATAACACCAAAGCACATTGTTTTATTAATAATCAACATTGTTTTATGTCGTACATCGATTACAGAGCACAGTTGTCACATAATCACACAAACATATACAGCCAAAACTGTCGACTCTGCTACTATTCGATTTTATATAGTTTTAATAGTATGCGTCCGTACACACTGGTTATCTTACAACGTTTTATTTTCAGACTATTTTACAAGATTTATATTTTACTCTTTATTAGTATTATACATTACAACCACACCACCTCCTGCAATCCCTGTTAACTGGCTCTTCAGAAACGACATTCCCTCTCGTCGTATTTCCAGGAGATCTGGTCTCCTACCTACCGAATCCTATTTCCAGCATCCACCAGCTCCTCGCCATAGTGGCGGAGTTCAGCTAAATTTCGTTACTCATTGGTGGGTTTGGTACCGGTTCCGGGTCGAATTGAGGGAGAAAAGTGTTAGGGCTATTCATAATATTCTGAAATTGCCAGTCGGCAGTCCACCACTCCTCTAATGCTCCTGGTAAAGGTCTAGGGTGCATAATAGGGTCTAGAATGGCAGGTTCTAGGTTAACAGGCAGTAGGGCTTCTGCTGGGTAGTTAAAGAGAGTTTCATCGGCAGGTCCGATGATATCACCTAGTGATAGTTTACGGTCCAGCTCTTCTTCCCAAGATAGTGGTTCTTGGTTTTGCCTGGAACTCTCCCCAGTTTCTATTCCCTTTCCTTTATCTTTTGGGTCTCCCTTTTTCATGGTTTTCTGTGTTTCTGGCTTCTTCCTACGTACACGTCTCCAACCTGCCCACCTATATCTCTTTTTCACTACTTTAGGTTTTTCCTGAGGTTGGGCTTTAAATACCATAGGCTCCTCCACATCTGCCTGGTATCCAGTAGTAATACTAGTGATATCCATATCTGTACTATGGATAGAAATATTTTGTAGGGCTTTTGATAGTTCGCTCATGCTGTTAGCACACATGAAGACGCACACAATCCTAAGTTAAAATTTTGTAAACTAAAGTTTCACAAAATCACAGAATGAAAATCAGATAAATTAAGTATTCCTAAATACTTAATTGGCTTCAATCGGTGGCTCTGATACCACCTTTTTCTGTCACGGCCACCGTGCCCAATTTGACCTGGTCCAGGAGCCACGGGACAGAAAACCCGTGGTATTCATATTTACAGCGGAAGTCTTAACAGGATCGTTTAAACTTAAAAATGCCTGAGTTTTATTTATTTATAATTCGGGATAAACCCCGTAATTTGCAGTGGAGGAATTTCATAATTCCTTTATTTTACAAAACATGTTTATTTATTTATTCGAGCCACTACTTTAAGCTTGAGAGTGCTCCGGAGCACTTGTACTTGATTCAAAGTAGGTCACCTGAAACATGTTGTAAAAATATTTTGTCAGCGGGGAAATACTGAGTGAACCATTCATTTTGGTAAAATGCCACATTTGTTATAATTTACAGTATTAAGAGCGATTACAATTGCCCTTATCTTATAATTATCTGGTCCAGTTGTCATTCGACCGGATCTATGACTGTGGTCATATCACTATTGGGTCCGTTCACCCAAAAGTGACGTATATCACTCATTAGGTCCGTTCACCTAAAAGTGACATGTATCATGATTTAGGTACGCCCACCTAAACTGATAAAAACAACAGTAATGTGCACAATACCCCACTTACTGCCAGTAATTTAAGATTTTTGAAAGACTTAATCCCTGTAATTATAACTGGAAAACAAATAGGATTTTGAAAGTAATTTGATAAAAAGAGAATGACTCACCTTGCAAGTTTATACGGGTAGGGTTTAGCCTACTGATAAGCCGAATAACCTAGTTTAAACAACAATGCACACGAACCAGGTTAGTAACTAATGCAGCATTTACGATAACTCACGAGATACAACCCTCACAACGAATGACAAAGTGCGATACTTAAATATCCAGCGGATTCGCAACGAATGACAGGGTATAGCCCGGATTTGGGTGACACCCAAACATCCTGTCGGAATCACGGCGAATAACAAAGTATAACCCTAATGCGGGCAGCACTTAAACATTCATTGGATAGTTTCAATCAATCGGATATTTAATCGTAGCAGCGATCGAGTTATTACCCGGTATTGTGGCAACACCTCACTATATGAAAATTATGATTTTGACAGTATAACTTCGTATTTGAAACTTTCATCGACACGACTGAACTGCTCATGGTCTAACCTATTTATAGTTGAAAATGGTGTTCTCGCGGCCCGCGTAAACCACAAGCTAAACTTTATGCGGCCCGCGTGGATGCCTAGTCTAGGCGTAGGCTTGGTTAGTCATGGGCTTATGCTTAACAGGTGGGCTATACGTGGCCCAAATATGTATCCGGTGGAATTTCAAGTTAACGCGGCCCGCGTAAACATCCTTTAAGTTTTACGCGGCCCGTCTGAAGTTCTTAAATACTTATCCGGTTGATTGATAAGTTGTAGCGGCCCGCGTAAGGTTAGGCTATCCCTTACGCGGCCCGCCTAAAACCCAAATTTCTTGTTTTTCTTGGTTTTTCATACCGGTTAGGGTTTTAGGGTTCTGGGTTTTCACGTATGGATAAATTAGGGGCATTTTTGAAGGTCCTTATAGAGACCGTCAGAAAAGCTACGCTGATAAACGTAGGAAACCTCTAGAATTCCAGGTCGGGGATCGGGTTCTACTAAAAGTCTCACCTTGGAAAGGTGTAGTACGTTTTAGAAAAAGGGGCAAGCTTAATCCGCGATATGTTTGACCTTTCAAAATTACCGAGAGGATCGGTAAGGTAGCATGTAGACTGAACATGCCTGAAGAGCTGAGTGCGGTACATAACGTTTTTCACGTGTCTAATCTGAAGAATTGTATGTCAGATGAAACACTCTCGTTCCATTTAAGGAACTCACGAATGACGATCAACTAGGCTTCGTTGAGGAACCGTTTGAGATCATGGATCGAGAGATCAAAATGTCACACCCCGGCCGCGATAAACAACGAAAGCCGCGGCGGAAACGCCGGGGAGGTGAGTCGCAACAGAATTAGTTTTTCAACAACCATGGTAAATAAAGTTTTGTATTATTAAGATTAAAGTTACATTGTCTTAGAGTTCAACAAATCAAACATAACTAATTGTCTTTTTAAGTCACTAAGGCCCGAGTCCGCCTAAGTGTAGCACAAACACCCTTATGCATTAGCACCTGAAACACATGTAAAAATAGGTACGTCAGCATAAAAATGCCTGTGAGATACATAGAGTTTGTTTAATGCAGATTTATGACTTATGGTTTGAAAAATGATTAACAAAATGTAGTCATGAACCTTGTAAAATGTTTTCCTTTGTAAAATCATGTGAAAATCAATGAAAATCAAATGATGATGAAATGATAATGCATGGTTAAATAAATAACCAAGTATAAATGAGTTTTGTATAAAATGTGTAATGTGTAAAACGATGTCATGTCCTTGTAAAATGTTTCATGCCTTGTCCAAGTGATTTAGATAACGGAACAATGTATAATACAATAAAAGCACTTATATATAGGAAGTACCAGCGGCGTATCCACCATGCTTTAATCATATAACGCATAGCCCCGTTACATAACTCCCTTATCAATAACCAACAAAATGTCATGTTAAATGTCAAAATGTTTATGTTTAAACCATGTCTAATGTCATGTGTATCATGTATAACCAATGGAATGCATAGCAAGTAGGAAATCATCTACTTAAACTATGTGAAAAATGTCAATGTCAAACAAGTGTCATGTATGGTGAATAACTAGAAGCTACTCAACCCCATAGAAAATGTACGAAACAATGTTTTTGAATAAACCTAAGTTTAAATCAAATGTTATGTTTTGCAGAAAAACAATGCTTTATGATTACAAACATTTATGCAGTAATGTTAATCACATACATTCAAGCCTTGTGACTGTGGCGACAAATCCTTAAACGAATTAAAGGTTTATCTAAAGTTATGTAGTCGGATTCTGTCATTCCCAACTTCCAAACAAACCTAGGAAGTCGGAAACGGGAGTTGTCAATTCCTATGGTACCATTACATAAGTCCGAGCGGCGTAGCTAATGTTAATGAATGTATTATTGTCCCGATTTAACATACCAAATGTCATAACCAATGTAGCATGTGAAAACCATGTACTAGGAATGCTAAGTAAACATGCCTAGCATAAATGTTCATGTAAAACAATGTGCTAGCATGTTAAGTAAACATACATAGCAGAAATGTCATGTAAAACAATGTGTTCCATATGCTAAGTAAACATATGCAACAAATGTGTAACAAATCAATGTGCTAGCATGCTTGACATACATAGCAAAACACAATTGAAAGCATGTACTATATATGTACTAGATGAAACTAGCAGGTTTATGTCATAAAATCATGAAATGCACGAAAGTAACACGTATGTACATGTGTTTCACCCCCAAAATATTTGAAAACGGTAAAAGAGGGGAACTATGTACTCACTTGGGATTGCTATTTAGTCTTGAGAATAAGACCAATTTAAGCTCCAAGTATTACGGAATCAACCGGCACCTAGTATAGGTAACTATGTTAATAAACGACTCCTAATTCGGGAGATAGGATAGAATGAGGTTCTATAAATCAAATGAGTAATTAAACTCATATGGTATGATTTAATAGACCCTACATTCTGATTTGAAAGCCTACCTAAGTGCTTTTGACCCGTTTCGACACATTATGGTAACATAAGTTACTCTAAGGCGTCGTTAGCGTAAAACTATGTTCGGATGGTAATCTATGTGCTATGTCAAGTCTTACATGCCCAATTATCCCCTAACATGTTACTAAATCAGATTATATGTCAAAATTATGTTCACATAGTCAAAATACGGATTTATGCTTTAAAAGGGCATTTTGGTCATTTCCTATGGGCATACAAGCTAACAAGCATATGACTAACCAATCCTATGTGATCATAAGGTATAACCTCTGAGGTTATTCCCTATGCAACTATGATCACTAACTAAGCTTGGTCGGATCCTAAAGATCGACCAAATGGGTCGGGTTCGAAAGTCTAAGCGGTTGTTTAGACCGCTTACCTTACGACCCTAGACAAGCACAAACTAATAGTGTCGAGTTAGACATGTCAAAACATGTCTAACCTACTGATTTGGTATCAAAACAAAATGTCTTGATACCCTAAAGTAGTTCCGAGGCAAAATGCGTGCTAAA
The DNA here is from genome assembly GCF_002127325.2 of Helianthus annuus. Classification (NCBI taxonomy): domain Eukaryota; kingdom Viridiplantae; phylum Streptophyta; class Magnoliopsida; order Asterales; family Asteraceae; genus Helianthus; species Helianthus annuus. Next base: position 125,665,197 of record NC_035434.2, on the reverse strand, counting down.
ACGCATTTTGACCGAATCTTTGACTCGACACTACAACTAGCTAACGTGGTAATCAGCGGCTATAATCACGAAGGATTATAACTATCGTGATTACAATCACGTTTCAAAGTTCAATTGAACTTTGACTTGACCAATTGATGGTCAAAACCGAAAGTCAAACTGTTGGCCAAACGTTTGACTTTCTGCACTACATAAGGAAAAAGCAAATAAAAGAATGAAAGAAGCTCACTTAGGGTCCTTGCTATCTTTTCAACAAAGAAGACAAAGTCCCAATTCAGCTTAGAGAGCTTCCAAGCAGATGTAGAGGAGAAGAAATGAGAAAGAGCAAAGAATGATGTGAATTGGATGGCTATTTATACTTGTGGTGATGCACTAGGATCATCACAAGTGTTTTGATTAGCCATTAAGCAATGAAATCTGGCCATACAAGTGTTAGGGACAGCTGGTATTACTTGGAGAGCACATAACTTGCTCAACATTCCAAGAAAATTGCATAAACAGTCCCTGAACTATGAAACAGCAGCAAAAACAAACTTTCTGGTCGCTGGGCTGCTGACGCGGCCCGCGTAAGAGTTGGGGGTAGGCTTACGCGCCCCGCGTGAGCTCCCCAGATCAGCAAAGTTTCAAATTTGGCAGCTTTGGTCCCTACATGCAATCGAGTCCATTTCAGGCCTTTTTGACCCCCGTTAAGTCATTTTCAAGGCTCTACAAGGTCAATAAAGTTTAGAGGACTCAAAATATGTTTGGAACATTCTCGGATGTCGGCTCGTTTGGTCGTACGGTCGCATTGTTCGTTCAATTACGACGAAACTCAAACGGACGTGTGTACGATCCAAAATGCACGACGAATGGAATTTTTGCATGCCGATCACTAAAATAAAAATATTTTAGTGTGTACAAGAATTTTGGATGTCCAGATGTGGCCAGAACGTAAGACATGCGCGAAAATGAAAACTTACGCCGTTTTTGACACTTTTAGTCCCTGTAAGATCATATAAGCATGTTTTCGCACACCGAACCTATCAAAGCTTATTTCTAAGCCAAGTTTAGGTTATATATGGTATGTTTAACTTATGATCAAGTTCTGGACTGTACGTTGCCTTACGAAACGGCAGACTTTTGCAAATTGACGCAAATAGTCCCTAAGAGTGAATAAACTTGTTTTTGCTATACCAAAGCCTTCAAAACTTATTTCTAAGTTATGTAAAGGTTATTTAAGGTATGTTAAGTTTATGATTCTGTTCCGGAGTGTTTGTCGCGCTAAACTGACTGTGTTTACGCATCAGTTCGCGTATAACTCTCTAGAAAGCGATATAGAGTTTGAAATCGATCAAAAATCAACATGTGCACAAAATCAAACATAAATGATAAACATTGGGATCATAACACATTGTTTTATTAATATTGTATTGTTCGAGTTTGTAAAATGATATCACAAGCACAGATGTCACACAAAACCCTCAAACGTAGCAAAGATCATGGATCGCGCCGTGTTACCTAGGAACGGGAAGACCAGATGAAGCGCATGTATCCCTATTCCCCAGTTGTTCATAAACAGTAGTTCCAGCACTGAGGCTATAGCTGAATTTTTGGCACGAAATTCCAAACTAACAGGAGGATGATGTGACACCCCGTGAAAACATTGTAACACACTAGCGTGCTAGTAGCTGCGCTCTAAATTTCGGGAGGAAATTTCTTGAAATTTGGGGATAATGTGACACTTTGGATTTTCCTTTATATTCTATGAATACAATTATGTGAAACTAATAAGTGATACTTATTAAGATGATGACTGTTTAATTGATTAAATGCTTATGTGTGAATGTGCATTACTATTATATATGTAATTGTTGTTTGAAATATGTATCTAAATAAAGTTGGGTTAAAACACATTTGTGCGACAAAGAAGTATACAACCGCACACTCCCGTCCACCTCATACACCCCTTTGCTTTGGGTTGCCACCACTCGCACAGTCTTGGATCAGGCCCACTCTCAAGCATATTAGAACCCCTAGATGACCACATACTTGAGGAGAGCACACATAAAAGTGTGTGGCCACCTGTGTTTATATAAAACCTCATTTCATCCAAGAATTAGAAGATTTTGGCAGCAATCATTTAGGGCTCCAATCCCAAAAAAACATTCTCTCTCTCACCCACTTTCTCTCTCTAAAAACCCTAAAAACACACTAAAATTTCTCCCTTTTTTCTTGAATCCGACATCAAGATCATCCCCATTCAATGACATCAGCATCATTCTTCAATCAGTAGCTGGCATCAACACTTAGAAGCTCCACTTTTTCCTTTCTTCACATCGTCCACTAGTGATTTAAACGGTTATTGTTCCACCCTCCATTTAGAATTATAAAAAGGTGATAAGGTACTTACTTGAATCATGTTATGAATAGATAATTGTCTGTACCTTGATGCGATAAATGTTAGGATGTTGCTAAATAATGATGGAACATAATAAAGGAGTTAACTTGATTATGATGTGCACAAGAAATGGTTTTGCATGTGTGATGCATATACTTGGGATTAATTAACTAAGGATAATGTCAAGATAATTAGGGCAATGAGTTTAATGCTAGATTGATTTGATGCCATTTAAATGATAGATACATTTGGTTTCATGATGATATTAATGAATAAAACCTTGGATCTGTTTGGAGGATTCAGGTGTTATGGTTTTGACAAAAATAAAGTGTGTTATGTGTTGGTGGGAAAATCATCTAATGAAAATGCATGACTAAGGAACACGCATTAAGGATCATAAGGAAATTAGATCAAAATTTGGTGTTTTATTGGGACATAAAACCTGGAATGCATGACGTTTGAATCTATGCTTAAATGACTTATTTCAATGCTGAGGAAATGATGCTTATGAGTAAATGCGTACACTTTGATCCGCCATACACTAATTAGATTTTGTTTAATGGAATGTACAACACGAAAGGCACGTGGTACAATTAAGCACAGCAGCATACTGCACACCTGTGTGTGTGAGGTATGTCGCACAATAGGCAGTGTACAAATCCTTATGTATCTTGTACACCCTAGCACAGCTGGGTCACACACTCTTAAGACCATACACTAGCAAGTGTACAACCTGAGCTACGTCATGTACAAGGATATATTACAGGGTCGCACACCACCTGCGAACGCACATTTAACGTACCACACGGGCAACACATAGTGCAATTAGGTACTGCATGACCGCCCACTTTGGAATGCCGCACACTAGAGTGTGGGTCGCACATTCTAGGTGGGCCATTCTATAATGGGCCGCACACTATGATAAATGGCTTTATATGTGACTAAGGCCGACACCTGCACACCAAATGAACCTCACAAAGATTATTGGACATTGATTTCTAGACTGTACATAATGGGGAACCGCATACTTGATACCTAACGACAGACTCTGATAATGGGCCTTTGGGCCACACAAACTAACCAAGCTGTGAATCTCATGCTACTTTTATATAAATAGATGCTATTTGATACATGATCTTCGTGTACTACTTGGATACTTGTGAAAATACTTGCATGTTGGTGTATAAATCTAATTAGATATCATAAACTATAATAGGACGTGGTTGACCAAAACTTCTAAACAAGTAAAATATATGCCGAGCAACCCAAGGTGAGTTCACACACACTGAAAGCATGTGTCCCCGGGGGGGGGGGGGGGGGACACAGACAGACTACTATCCAGGGAAGGATACTTTTAAGCTACTAAACGAAACTCTATCATTAAGTCCTTACTTATATTACCGATTAATTGCCGGGGGCGAACGGAATATTAGTTGATAGTGCTATTAGGTTTGACAAACCTCAGACTGTGACCAGGGGGATTGGGCATGAACTATTATGCCTTGCTAATTTGTCAATAATGATAGAAATTGACTTGGGGCATAACAACTTGACAGTCATCAGTTTCGGTATCTACAGTTTAGTACGCACATAGATGGGGTATCTCCCCATGTTACATGATTATAAATACACATTCAAATGACTTGTATTTTTGAAACTAAAACTGAACAACTCGTGAACTCGCCAACTTTATGTTGATACCCTACTGCATGCTTTGCAGGTACTCAGTGATGGAAGGAGCTTGCGGCTTGGGAAGTGTAGGGGTCGTGTGAACCCGCATTGGGCTCTTTTAATAAATTATGAACTTAGGAACTTTTGATTGAACTGTCTAACCTATGCTTCCGCTATTATCTTAAATTATTTTAAACTTAAGACCTTGATGTGGACTATGATTAGTCACTATTCACATTTTTGATAAAACTGTTTTATTACTGTGATTGTTCAGTATGATTGGAAGTTGGATCCTGGTCAGTCACACGCCTCGCGGTAGTACTCCGCATGTGGAATTTGAGGGTGTGACACAACTCTTCAGGTAGGTTTAGTCAGTAGGCTACCTTACCGATTCTTTCGGTAATTTCGAAAGGTCCAACGTATCACGGATTAAGCTTGCCCCTTTTGCCATAACGTAGCACACTTTTCCAAGGTGAGACTTTTAGTAGAACCTGGTCCCCGACCTAGAATTCTAGAAGTTTCCTACGCTTACTAACATAGCTTTTCTGACGGTCACGAGCCGTCGCCATTCATTGTCTGATCTGGGCAATCTTATCTGTTGTATCAAGCAGAAGTTCTAGGCCGGTAATTTGGCTTTTGCCAACTTCCACCCAACATAAGGGAGACCGGCATGTACGACCATGCAATGCCTCAAATGGTGATGCCCGAATGCTAGTGTGGTAGCTGTTGATGTAAGAAAACTCTACTAACGGTAAGTGTCGTTCCAAACCGTTACCAAAGTCGATGACACATGCTCTAAGCATGTCTTCAAGGGTTTGGATGGTACATTCAGTCTGACCATCAGTCTGTGGGTGATGAGCGGTGCTCATGTCCAAATGTGAGCCAAAGGATTTGTGCATACCCTGCCATAAATCAGATGTAAAACGTGGGTCACGATCGGAGATGATAGAAGTTGCCACCCCGTGCCTAGCAACTGCTTCTTTCAAGTAAATGGCTACAAGTTTCGAAAACTTGTCGGTTTCCCTGATTGCGAGGAAGTGAGCAAACTTTGTTAAATGGTCCACGATCTCCCAAATGGTATTGTTTCCGCTTTGTGACCTTGGTAAGCCGGTTACGAAATCCATGGTAATTTGTTCCAATTTCCACGTTGGCAGCTCTGGTTGCTGCAGTAATCCCGACGGCTATTGATACTCGATCTTGACTCTAGCACAAGTCAAGCATTTGATAACGTACTTAGCAATAATAGCTTTCATGTTACGCCACCAATATAAGGCCTTGAGGTTGTGATACATCTTGTCAGAGTCGGGATGTATCGAGTAGCGAGACTTGTGTGCATCGCCCATCACAAGCTCTCGGAGATTTTCATGAGATGGAACCTAGATACATTCCATGAAATCGCGTATGTCGTCGTTTTTGAGTTCAAGCTATTTTTCATGCCACGCGTAGATTCAACTAGAAGGTTCTTCGCTTTCAGTGCTTCGTCTTGACGTTTCGGATCTGGCTAGGGAGGTTTGAGTGAATAGTAAGATGTAAAGCACGGATACGCTTTGGTTTGGTTCCTTTTCTACTGAGGGCATCGGCCACAACGTTTGCCTTGCCCGGATGATACTTGATCGCGCATTCGTAGTCGTTTAGGAGTTCGACCCACCGGCTTTGTCGGATGTTTAACTCCTTTTGATCGAGTATATGCTGGAGAATCTTGTGATCGGTGTAAATCATGCACTTGGTACCATACAAGTAATGTCTCCATATCTTGAGTGAGAAAACTATTGCTCCCAGTTCCAATCTGGTATTGTGTAATTCATTTTGTGAAACTTGAGTTGTCGAGAGGCATAGGCGATAACTTTCTCACATTGCATCAACACGTAACCAAGTCCTTCAATCAACGCATCACAGTAAACAACAAAATTGTCGGTACCTTCAGGTAATGAAAGAATGGGAGCACTACAAAGTTTCTCCTTTAACTTCTGAAACGCAGACTCCTGAGCATCGTTCCACTTGTAAGCCATACCCTTTTGAGTCAGAGTTGTGAGGGGTTGAGCAATCTTTGAAAATCCCTCGATGAATCTACGATAGTATCCTGTCAATCCCAAGAACTGACGGATTTTAGTTGGAGTTTTCGGTGTTGTCTAGTTCTTGATGGAGTCAGTCTTAGCTGGATTAACGTGAATCCCAGCTTTGTTGGCCACATGCCCAAGGAAATGGACTTATCGAAGCTAGAAGTCGCATTTTGAAAACTTCGCGTAAAGCTATTTGTTTCGTAGGAGTTCTAGAATAAGATGTAAGTGTTGCTCGTGTTCTTCTCGATTATTCGAGTAGATCTGAATTTCGTCGATGAAAATGATCACGAATTTATCAAGGTAAGGTTTGCGCATTCGGTTCATGAGATCCATGAAAGTCGCAGGTGCGTTCGTCATTCCAAAAGGCATAATAAGGAATTCGTAATCACCATAACAAGTTCTGAAGGTTGTTTTAGAGACGTCCTCATCTCAGACTCTTAGCTGATGATATCCTGATCGTAGATCGATCTTAGAATAGTAACTCGAGCCTCGCAACTGGCCGAATTGATTGTCGATGCATGGGAGTGGGTAAGGTTCTTGATAGTTACTTTGTTCAATTCCCGATAGTCGATACACATGCGGAATGTGCCATATTTCTTCTTGACAAAGAGTACTGGGGCTCCCCAGGGTGACAAGCTAAGACGGATAAAACCTTTATCCAACAGCTCATGCAGTTGCATAGATAATTCCTCCAGTTCGGCTGGTGTTATTCGGTAAGGTGCACGAGCTATGGGTGCCCCTCTAGGGGTTAGCTCAATTTGAATTCAACTTGACGATGGGGTGGAAGTCCAGGTAATTCCTCAGGGAATACCTCGGAAAGTTGCGTACGATGGGAAAATCTTCAATCTTCCTTTCTTTCTCCTGGGCATCGGTAACAACTGCTAAATAGCTGTATGCCCTTTTCTTAAACACTTCTGGGCCTTTAAGAATGAGATGATGCCTGTGACAGCACCGCTTTTCTCGCCTTGAACAATAAGAGGTTTGCCAAAAGAACGAGGAATACGAACAACTTTCTCTTGACAGAGTATTTCGGCTTGATGTTTGGATAACCAATCCATTCCAATGACGACGTCGAAGCTTCCAAGAACGATGGGAAAAAGATTGACGAGGAAAGTTTGGCCAGATAGTACCAGTTTACAATTGTTGATAACGTGTGAGGCCTCGATGTTTCTACCGTTAGCCAGTTCGACAACGAGCTTAGTGTTTAAAGATGTTGGCGTAGGCTTAAGCGTCTTACTAATACGTAGGGATACATAAATAGCATCGGCTCCAGAATCAAACAGTATTGAAACGTAATGATCACCAAGTAGGAACTTACCCGCCACAACGTTGGGATCATTTTTTGCTTCACTGGCTCCGATTACGAATGCTCTTCCTCTTGCACCATTTTCGTCATTGTTGTTGTTGTTCCCAGCACCTTGGTTGTTGTTGTTTTGATTCAGTTGTGCAGTTTTTTCTTGATATGCCCCTCTGCTCCGCACTGATAGCATCCTCAATTGTTTGCTTGTTGTTGCTGCTTCGGCTGCTGTCGTGGTCGATTTTGCTTTGCTGGGTACGGGCTTCTGCATTCCCTTGCATCATTCCCTAACTTGTTGCATCGCTGGCAACAGTTTTTCTCACACGACCCGTTGTGGTGTCGACCATATTTGTTACACTTGGGATGGTTTCCTTAGTAACCACCCTGTTGCTAAGGACCATTGTTCTCAAACTTCCTTTGCTGAGTTGGGGCTTGAGTGAGATTAGAATCTTTTCCCAGATTGCCATCCCACTTACGTTTGTTATCACCAGAAGTATCAGTAGTAGCACTGATTCGTTTAGTCAGCTTGCCCTGCTCCACAGCTTGATCGGTGAGATAGTGAGCTAGACGTATAACTTGCTGGATCATGGGGAGATTAGCTGAAGTCACAAGACTTTGAATTTCTGGAACCAGACCCTTGAGATAAAGTTCGATTCTTCGGTAGGCAGGCTGAGACATGTTGGGACAAAGTGCAGCATAGTCGTTGGATTGCTTAGTATATGCTTCGATTTCAGATCCAAACATTTTCAGCTCATAGTACTTGGTCTCGAGTTTGTGGATATCATCCCGATGACAGTATTCTTCCTTGATCAAGTTCTTGAAGTCGTTCCAAGGAGTAGCATTGGTATCCGCCAATCTGAGTATCTGAACTTGTGCTTTCCACCAAGAAAGCACTTTTCCTTCTAAGGTTCCAGTGGCAAACTTCACCCAGTTAGCAACAGGACATTCGCACACGGCGAATACAGATTCGACCTTATCCATCCAGTGTAGAATGCATATGGCTCCTTCAGTGCCATTGAAAGGGAGAGGTTTGCAATCCCTTGAAGTTTTGAAAGTGCAAACACGTGGTTGAGTGGGTGCCGACTGACCTATCACGTAAAACGAAGCGAACATATTAAGAACGATAAGACGACACGAGAGTAGGATATAAACATCCTAGAACGACATGTTTACCTCCGGGATGAGCAGCCAAAGCCGCAGCCACGGTGTTGATCAGGTTCGTTAGCTGATCCTGAGTCATGTTAACGTTACCTCTTCCGCGTCCGCTCATTGTCTTCATATCCAGAAAACAGAGTATGAGAATAACGTCGTAGTGTTATAAGAATAAGTAGAAGGAGGATTGACCATTGCACACAAGTACACACATACATGTACATATATATATATAGCTAAGTATAATAGTACATATATCATCAAAATATGCACCAAATAAGAAACAAGTAAACAGATGCCCGAGCTACGAAGTCTAGGTTGTCGAGCCTTGAACTTGGAGTGTAGTGGCGTTGCAAATTGCTTAGTAAAATACAGGTTATAGTCTGGTTTTTCTCAAAAGGTCTTTTCCTTTTTAAAACCGAGTTCACTATAATCAATGGCTCTGATACTAATCTGTACCACCCTGAATTTCCACTTGGAGAGTACTATCGCGAGGCGTATGACTGACCAAGAATCATGCCACCAATCATATTGAACAATCATACAAATAAAATAGTTTATCAAACCAATACAATTAGTGACTAATAAAGTCCAAGCCCAAAGTCTTAAGTTAAAACAACGTTTGAATGTAACAATGGAAGAATAAGTTAAACAGTCTAATAAAGTTTTGAGTTCATAATTGTCATAGAAAGTCCTTACACGGGTTAACGCGTCCACTACACTCCCAAGCTGCAAGCTCCTGCTATCACTGAATACCTGCAAAGCATGCAATAGGGTATCAACATAAAGTTCACGAGTTCACGAGTTGTCCAATTTTAGTTTCAAAAACTTATGTTTGTTAAATTACTCATTTATACCATGCTATGGGGAGCTACCCCATTATACAAGCTAATAAACTGCATGATATACCGAAACTATCACACTTAAGTTTTTGTTGCCCTGTTAGTCAATGTCTATCATCATCGACGGTCACCGAGGACTATTAGTTCACGCCCGTCCACTCAAGGCACGGTGTGGGGTTAGTGAGACCTAAATAGCGATATTTAACTAATATCCCGTTCGCCAATCCAGGCGACTAATCGCTACAGTAAGGTGGAGACTTCGTGATAGAGTTCTGTTTAGTAGGCTAGTTCATGAAATATAAATAGTATTTAACTAAGCGTCCCACACAAGGGGAAAATTATTGTCCGTATCCCACACAAGGAGATAATGTAGTCTGTATTCCACAAGAAGGAAAAATGTTGATTGTTCCGTTCCCAACCACCGGGAATACATGCTTTAGTAAAGTGTGTGAACTCACCTCGGTTTGCTCGGCAAGTAATTTACTTGTCAAATTAAGTTTGGTCTATCACGTCCTATTATAGTTGCCATGTTCTAATAAGATTCGTTTACAAGTAGTCACACAATCCTAGCAAGTAGCATATATCATCATGTTATTTATTTAACAATCCAACGAGTGAACAGTACACAAACAGCCTTTTATGATTATACATGATGTTGTGGTCCACATCAGAGTATGTAGTTCAGTAATCAAAGCCCAACATTGAGTGTGCGGTCAGGTATTAAGTGTGCGACCTAGCCTTCTTAAAGTCCAGTGTACGGGTATGTGGTCAAAATTCTGAACCGGGCCCAATACTGGGTGTGCGGCCCAGTCAAGATGCCAGTCTATTAACATAGAGTGCGCGACCCACACTCTAGTGTGCGGCACCTCAAGGTGTGCGGTCATGCAGATTTTGAGTTGTCTGGTGTGTTGTGAAGGTCGTACCACCAGAGTGTGTGTGGTATATTAGGTGTGCGATGTGCATAAACCTGGTAGTACGACGTGCTTGGCGGGTTGTACGAGACTGTGCGACTTCACCTCGCACACCCAGGTGTGCGGTGTGCCACACGAGTTTGTACATTATGCAGGAAAGGTTGTACATGCTTAGACTTGTACGGAAAAAACATATTTCATTTATAACTATCAATCCTGAAGAAATCAAATGCACAAATTCAGATACAATCATTATGTTTATCAAGATAATCATCAAAATGTCTATTCTTTATTTTACACACTTAAATCAGATCAATCATAGTACTTTGTCACTATCATTCTAGCTCTTAACAACTCTTATAAACAAGAATCATCATCGATCATCCAAATCATCTCATAATCAGATTTATATAACAATTTCATCATCATTCATTGAAGTACACATTCAAAACGGTTTACCAGCTTTTAAATTAGCCACCTTAACAGCTAAACAACCAGCTCCTACTTATCTAACTCTGTTCTATTAATATGACCATCAAAATACATTTAAAACATCAAACTAATGACACACACACGAGTTCAACCGGGGATTATTAACAGCATCAAAGATCTAAACACTTTCTCATCACCAAATAGCACACACTATCGCACATGGAAACAAGTGGCATTAAAACACGAACCGGATGATGTAGAACACAAAGTGTGTAAGAATATTAGAAGAATAAAGCTTCCAAAGAGATGAGCACCGGCTGTCTTCCGAGATTGTGGTGTTGTCGTCAATATTCCAAGAAGAAAGGGAGGAGGTTTAGTAGGATGAGGAGAGAGAGAATGTTTAGGGATTGCTGTCAATAATGAATGTTGTCAAATCTCCTCATGTGTCGGCTGCTAGGCTCCTTTTATACATATATGGGTTTCGTACACTTTTAAGTGTGCACCCATAAGTGTGCGGTGTATTAGGGTTCCATTATGGGCTTCTCAATGACACATGGCCTGGGCTAACAGGGGTGTATGGTTGTCAGCCCACAAGAAAGGAGTGTGCGGGGACTAAAGGAAGTGTGCGGCCAGGAACATTTTGGGTGATCGGCAATTGATATAATAATAGTAATAATATTAACAAGGATTAGGATATAATAGGAAGTTTATTTGGCTAACAAGGCTAGGAAGTGATCTTGACCATCCATTTAGTTAATCAAGGGCTAAGATTACATCAGGAAAATTGAAGGGAAGAAAAGAGGCGCGTGAGTTTGTTTAGGGGTATTCTAGTCAATCCAAGTCAATAGTTTCTCTCTCCTCCAATGCCCCCCAATTTTTTAAACGTTAATTACTCTTTCATACGACATTATTTTTTTATAAAAAATTCACCAAAAAACGAGTGTTTTTTATCTTTAAAACGAGTATACTATTGCTATATTTTCGAAAAAAAATTTCTAAAACCCAGTTGCGTAAAACGCAATGGAAAAAAACCCAGTTGCGTAAAATGCAATGGAAAAAAAACCTAAAAAATGACATTTTTCTAAAACGCAATGCACCAATAACACAAAGAAATGTCTTATTTGTAAAACGCAATGGCCAGAAAACACAAAGAAATGTCTTATTTCTAAAACGCAATAGCCTAAAAACTCAAAAGAAAGTGTACTTTCTAAAACGCAATGGACTAAAAACTCATAAAAATGTGTTTTACCTAAAATGCAATGCACCAAAAAGACAAACAAATGTCTTATTTCTAAAACACAATGGCTAGAAAACACTTAAAATGTCTGTTTTCTAAAACGCAATGGACTTAAAACACATAAAAAATGTTTAACCTAAAATGCAATGCACTAAAAACACAAAGAAATGTCTTATTTATAAAACGCAATGGCCAGAAAACACTTAAAAATGTCTCATTCTAAAACGCAATTGCCTAAAAAACAAAAGAAAGTGCTCTGTAAAACGCAATGGACTGAAAACACCTAAAAATGTGTTTTACCTAAAACGCAATGACTAAAATGCAATGGCCAGAAAACACATAAAAATGTTTTAGTTCTAAAACGCAATTGCCTAAAAACACCAAAGAAAGTGTTCTCTCTAAAACGCATTGAACCATGACAATAGTTTTGTCTGTGCAGTTGTCTGTGCTGTGAATTGTCTGAACCAATGCAGTTTACCAATAGTTTTGTCTGTGCTGTGAATTGTCTGCCTCTGCCTCTTGGACCCCGTCAGGGGCTGCCTCCCCTAGGACCCTGCTACCAGGGGCGCTGCCCCCGGAACCCCGCCAAGATCGTAAAACGCAATGACTAAATCAAAAACCCTGATCGTAAAAATGAAATTAAAGAATTTCTTACATGGATCGAAGTGATTTCTTCAACAATTGACGAGTTTTGAATGATTGAAACACTTATCAGCGCTCGAATCGAACGGATCGAGTGATTATCTTCAAAATCACCGGAAAAAAAAGAGATTTTGTATGAAATTAAACTGGGTCTTCTTCAAAAAAGCTGAAGAACACGTTGATCGGGTGTTTGAATCATTGATTAGTGACGAAAATCGCAGTATAATGTAATGATTATTGAGATAGAAAGTGAAGAAATGGTTGAAGATGGTGGGTTTTGAAAATGGTGGGTTTTGAAGTTACTGGGTTTTGAAAAGGAAGAAGAAAGAATAAGATTGACTAAAATACCCTTCCTCTTTATTTTAAATTTTGCCACATGTCCTAATCCTATTGCTTCCTATCCTTCCTAGCCAAAATAAACTTTCTATTTGATCCTCACCCATATTAACAATAGTCATTCACACTTTACTCATATACTTAACAAAATCTACACATTAACCATCTAATTGTCAATTAGATTTCTTTTAGTAAATTCACATAATCATAACGTACAATAAAATTGTGCAGGAAAACCCGAAGTGTCACATTATCCCTATGTTCAAGGAAATTTCGTCCTAAAATTTATAGTGCAGCCACTGACAAGCTAATGTGTTTAAACGTTTTCGCGGGGTGTCACAAATTTTATATTTAAGGACCAGCTAATCTCAACCATTTGATAATCTCAACTATTTGATCTTGCAAATCAACGACCCAAATTGTTCCCTACATTTTGTACGCTAAAACTATGTTTTACAACAACCTTCCTCATATACTTATTTAGCATGTTTATATCAAACAAATAATTCCTCTTTTTTGTTGCAAGTTGTTCTTTTAGCAAAAGTAATTTTAATAATAAGAGAAAATTACTTTTTGAGTCCCTGTGTTTTAGTGGTATTATCCACTTGAGTAAAATCAAAATGTTTAATGCCTTGAGTCCTTAAACACTTTTTTGTAACCATTTGATTCCAATTTTGTAACAATGTTAGAATTTGTTTGTTAATTTTATTCAATGAATTTCAAAGATTGTCCTTTATTATTTATACCTATTTACAGGCGTTGTCCTGTATGTTTAAAATTGACGAGTTTTGTCCTTTATGTTTTTATATAATACACGTTTTGTCCTTTAGGCCTAACCCAGTTAGTTTTTTCAAGTAAATTTGGTCATGTGCTTTGAACATGAGGGCATTTTTGTTAATTCAAAGGTTGCAAAAGCTTTGAGCTGTAAATCTGCCGTTGAACTTACCTTTGAATTGACAAAAATGCCCTCATGTGCAAAGCATATGACCAAATTTAACTGAAAAAACTAACTTGGTTAGGCCTAAAGGACAAAACGTGTCTGATATGAAAACATAAAGGACAAAACTCATCAATTTTAAACATAAAGGACAGCACTTGAAAATGGGTATAAAGATAAAGGATAATCCTTGAAATTTACTAATAAAAATAAAAACTAATTTATTTTTAGTTTTCTCTCTCTTATATACATCTATATCTCTCTCTCTAAAACACAACATCTGCATCTCTCTGATCTTTCATTCTCTCTCTCTAAACCTAAACCACCTCCACCCCACACTGTCACACCCCCAAAATCCACAAGCAGAGTATCACCGCAGGAGGCGTGACATGACCAGGATCAAGCCACCAATCATATTGAACAATATAGTAAAGTTATCAAACGTTCAACCACACAATATAATTGGTGTTCAAAACAAGTTATTCAAGTTTAAGTTCATCAGCGGAAGCATAAATTGTAACAACCAAAACATAAGTCATAAGTTCATAAAGTTTAACATGGCACACAACAGTCCATGTCCCACAACGACTCCTCCTGCTCGTGCAAGCTCCAGCTAAGCACCCAATGACCTACAAGGCATGTAACAACGAGTCAACAACAAAGTTGAGTGGGTTCATAGTTGGTTGTTCAGTTAGAGTTGTTTCAAAACCATATGTTCATTCGAAAACCAATAGTTAATCAATTCCTTGTTTCCCAAACCATAACTAGTGGGGGCTACCCCATGTTGTAAACCACTAGACCATTACCATATCGACAACTGACTGAGGAAGTTGTGCCCTATGTCAATGTCTATCATCATTGCCTAAGTGCCAAGATCCATTAGTACACAGCCGTCCTACCGGCACGGTGTGAGGCTTGTCAACCCTAATAACGCTATTAACTAATGACTCGCTCGCCATTGGCCCGACGATTAAGTCGATATAAAAATGAGGGACTTCATGATAGAGTTTTTTATAGTAAGTTATATGTTTTCGTCCTTCCCAACCGAGGACGGAGGTACGTAATCTACCCAATCGAGAATACGTAGGTTAATGTTATCATCCTTCCCAACCGAGGACGGAGGTACATATTCTGTTAAAGGTGAATATGTTGGTTTCGTTTTAGTTTCTTAACCCATTCCCAAATCACCGGAAATCCCATGCCTTATAAAAGTGTGAACTCACCTTGGTTTGCTCGGTATGCTTAACTACTTGCTCAAATAATTCAGTCAAAGTGTAGGATCGTTTGCACAACCAAACGAGTCGTTCAGAAGCGATCTCATCCAATATGAGAGGCGGAAACAAACATATCAGAGTTATTTCAGCTGGTTTGCCCACAGAATCACTTAAATTGTCTCTATATTGGATATCAGATCGTTTACAATGCTGGAGACACTTCGGTAGAGCTTTGCTACCGGAATAAGAAAACGTTGCAAATGAATCGGACAAGGCACGTACTTATAGGCAAGCCATTCCGCACGAAACGGTTTACACGAAATGGCCATCTCCATTTCGTACGAAATGGACTTTCCATTTCGTGCGAAATGGCTCAACATCCATTTCGTGCGAAATGGCTCATCCTACATATTTCACATTTTTCTCGTTAATCGTGACCTGATCTATCTAATCTAATACAAGACTCGATACAAGACAAAGTCGACAGGCATATGCACCAACAGACTCCCCATTGGATGTTGACAAAGTCTTCAGTGTCGAGTCTTCGGTATGTCAACCCTTCGGTCTTTATCAGTCTTTTTCGCTCCCTCCAAAATATTCTCCATTGTAAGCATCTTCAATCAATCTCTTTCTTTTCTTCTCTCTCTCTCTCTCTTCCAGAATCTCAACCCGTCTCTATCTTCTCTTGATCAGATCTCTTGATTCCTTAAGTTCATCAGCATCAGCAGCTTGCGTGGACACAACTCCAAGATCAGAAACTGGCTTTTTACAATCTCTCTTGGTTGTCTTCAGACTACCCCTTTCGATAAGCTTGGATCGCAGTCTGGAATAGCTCTTGTCCTAAGATCGTGACCTGGCTCACACTCTGCTTTCACTTTGTAGCTTTCACAAGTTCAAGACCGTTTCCTGGCTCTACGTTAATCTGCATATCCTTATGCTGAAAGTTCACAGGAATCGGAACCTGACTTTCGAATATCTTCAGGAATCGAAACCTAGCTGCTTCTGCCTGCACAAACTCTATCCAGAATAAATTTCACAAATTTAACCATTTGAGAAATTTTGAAATTACTGGAAGATATCATTCAACAATAACACTCTTATTGTGAGGTAGAATTATTTATAATCACTTTTTCATTTCAAAAAATCAACTCTCCCAACTCATTGTTGCTCATCATGTTTAGCCCATGGAATTTTGAAAATCAGCTCTCCAACACTAGTTGTCGAAAATCTTTTTGTATTTTTCAAAATTTTATGCTAAAAACACAATCTTTTTGGATTTTTATTTTTAATGAAAAGCAGTAAAGAAATATTTACAAACAATAATTTTGTGAGTTTGTGTACGAGGATCATATCAGTTTATGAGACAAATCACTAACACCGTTAAGCTTTAAATCATTTTAAGTTCTAAACGATTCACGTAGATTGCCAGTATACTGATCCACTTAAATTTTCACACAATGTTCAATTGTTTCGAGATACAAGATTAGGGTTTTAAGCAATTTAACTTATTCGCGTGTCCCACCTCAGAATATACTCCCGTATCCAGATTTCTATATTCAGTCTTACATGTGAATGTACACTAATGATATCTGTAAACGGGTAATGCGAAACCATGAGAGCTCAGGTTAGAATTTCCGTTCAGACAAAGAGATGATGGCTCGACTTTAGGTGTGTCCCGTTTGGGGATCTTTTCTTCAACAACACATGATTAGCATTTTTCAATGTTTCATCATTTTTTATGCTGAGGGTTGGCTTTAAGATTAAAGATTTGCAAAGTATTATACGAGATTTCAGGGGTTAGCCATATATCCTAGAGATGTTCCCCACGATATAAGTAAGAATTCGTATTTTAAGTTTATATTTCGAAAACAATCTACTAAATGAGTAAAAACCTACTGACATATCATCAGTGAGACCGTTGATCACATTAAACATTCCATATCTTTAACGTGCTGTGATAGTCCACTGATGTACTATCATTTTCTCTTTTTCACAACAAAACTCATTTTAAAATTTTCAATGTTTTTGGCTTTTGAGATTTTATCATATTTTTTGATTTTTCAAATTTTTGAAATTTCTAAAAATTTTTACTCCCCCTAAAATCAAAAATATGTTTTAATTTTTGATTTTCAAGGAAATTTTGAAAAATAAACTGTTCAATAAAATGACAACTGTTGTGAATTGCTTCAAATCGCCCTTCACTAGGCATAAACAATCAGAATTCCCCCTGACAACAAACTATTTTCCCATTATGATTACAAAACACTTAAGTTTGTTTTAATCAAAATGGTTTTCCCAGAAAATTAGTTTTGTTGAATTCATAAACCACTTGTAGGATAGGGGTTATATTCATCACATTATTTTCTTAACCATTTGAATGAATGTTAAATCAAGTTCAATTTAATGACCTTGATTTACCACATGTAGGTGAAAACCTCTTTTTCAACCACTTGTAGGTCCAACCATCAACCATACCACTTGTAAATTGAAATATGACAATTTTTAGTTTTACCACATGTAAGTTTTCCAAACAAAAACATTTCAAGACTGATGTCGATTCCTGCTCCATGATTACCATCTTGGGAGCTCCGGCAAGTCCATAGTTTAGTCATGATAGGTTCTATCCTAGTTACTATCCTAGGATGACCCATCTTCATCTGGTTTCCTCGTTTTCTTCTCATAAAATTCCTTTACCCCTTTGACCTTCCCGTCAATTATTTTTCCAAAAATATTTTGAATCTTGGGGTTAAAGGCTTTTTCAACATCAAATCCTTTCTTTTCAGAAAAGAATTGATTTGAAATCTCAACTTTTCCAATTTTTGATTTTAAATTTTCAGTCCGCAATGGTGGAAAATTTGCATCATACAATGGCGGAACTGATTTTTCTTCTTTTTGCTCAACTGATGGCTCTGACTTTGACGAGTCAGAATCATCGCCAGAAAATAGCTCCTCTGATTTTGACGAATCAGAATCATTGCTAGAACTAACATCAGATTTCTTAACAACCCATTTTTGGTTGTTAAGCTTCACTTTTCTTCGGTAAAAACTCTTTGAACATTCACCAACCTCAAACTTTGAATTTTTAAAAACTTTAAATTGTGTGGTTGGTGGTTCATTCTCAACCATCTTTCCTTTCAGTTTACCAGAGACTCCCTGTTTTGTTTGGATTACCTTTGGATAATTCCTGACAATGTGACCAATTGTTTTGCATTGAAAACAGGTTCTCGTCTCTTTCTTTTTCTGAGCAACTTCCTTCTTCATTTCCTTTTGCTTCTTAGCAAGGAATTCTTTATTTGTCTGCTTCTTGAATAAATTTTCTTTTTCTTCTTCTGATGATGTTCCTGAAACAAAGACAGTTTTTGGTTTATAAACTTTTTCATTTTTATGATTTTTAGGTGGAATAAAACCGAGACCTTTCTTTTGCTTTTTGGCAAGCGATCTCAACAAAGAAGCATAGCTCAGTGACGACTATCAATTAATCTGCATCGTCACCATAGCAAAATTACCATTATGGTTTGGTTTCTTTTGAAAACCAGAACTGTAACCCTTTTTCTTGTTTAATCTTTGTTGAACTCTTGAGGTGTAAGGTTTAGGTTTTTC
Organism: Helianthus annuus; assembly: GCF_002127325.2. Classification (NCBI taxonomy): domain Eukaryota; kingdom Viridiplantae; phylum Streptophyta; class Magnoliopsida; order Asterales; family Asteraceae; genus Helianthus; species Helianthus annuus. Next base: position 125,646,489 of record NC_035434.2, on the reverse strand, counting down.
AACAAGATTTACATCTTCTATTTCAGAAATATTAATTTCTGTTAATTTGCAAACCTTGTTAATCATTTCAGTTTTAACACCTCTTATTGGAAATTCTTCATCAGAAAATAATTTGTCTGAATCATTCAAAGTGTATGCTACTTTGAATGTTTCGTTATTCAAGTTATTTTGTTATAACAAAAATTCTTTATTATAAACCCGTTTGTCCTTTTTGACTGATGGACTTGACGTGTCGGACTTAGACTTTGACTCTGATTTTGACTCCTCCGTTTCATCTTTATCCAACACCTGATCGACCATTTTCTTTATTAACTCAGACTCATGATCAGTGTCAGATGATGTGAACGTGACATCAATGTTGTCTGGCAATTTATCTGAAGGCTCAGATTCCCACTGTAAATTGGTTGCCTTTTTTACTCTTTCTGAATTTGGATTTCATGGAGAATATCCATTTTCAAGCGGGGGTGGACACTTGTTATAACTAACACTTTGTTTCTTACCGGAATTTTTCACTTCAATATCTTCTTTTGTTTCAGATTTCTTCTCTTCAAATGTCTTTTCTTCAAACGCCTTCATACCTTCAACTGACGGATAAATCCTGTCAATCACATAAGAAGAACATGAGTAACTTTTCAACAACTTGTTTACTCTTTCAGTTTCTATGCTCTGAGTTTCCAGTTTCTGTTCAAGCTCAGCACACATATCAATGTAATAATTGACCATTTCCTGCTTTATCATGTATGCTCCATTGAGTGTCTTCATGGTTGTAGCTTGTTCACTACTTGACTTGTTGTATTGATTCATGGCTTTCTTTAAGACATCATATGATTCTTTCAACCTGTTCATGTTATGAATCAACTCGTTGTTGTATTTTTTTTCAGAGTCTCACAGTTTTCACAATTCTCAGACATCTTTTCTGCATCAGCTTCCTTTTTATTCTCGAAAGCTGAAACTTCTTTAACCTTTATCACTCAGACCTCTTCTTCATCATCATATTTACCTTTCATTCTTTCTGCATATCTCTCTCAGCTTGAAATTTTAAGAGCTCTTTCATTCTATCTGCCCAGTATGAATTATCATCATCACGATCATCTTGTTTTTCAACCTTCTTCTTTTCCATTCGAGCCTTTTCAGCATCTCTCTCAGCTAGATATTTTAAGTGCTCTTTCATACTATCTGCCCAATACGAATTATCATCATCAGTGTCTTTAACAACTTGAGCAATAAAAGCTTTAGCTTTTAAGATCTCTTCATCTGGACAATATTTGTCCCAGCTAAAACCTTCTGGCAATCTTTCATCCTCTTGATTATCCAAATAAGCTTTCTTTGGTTCTTCAATCTCCTTCCTTGCATGTGAAGTTTGTGGCGATTGTTGAAACGGCTGTTGAGCAACTTGATGATAAATCGCTTTCTGATAATAATCATTGTTTCCGAAAGGATTTTGAGCTCCACTTGCTTCACGGTTTGTACATTCTCTCTTGAAATGACCTTTTTCCCTGCAACGAAAACAAATAACTTTAGATTTATCAAATCCTAAAGTAGAAACATTAGCATCGTGAAAATCATCTCTTCCCGTAATATGTTTAAACTTTTCAGCTCTTCTCAACACACTAGCCAAACACCATTTTATATCCATTAACTCCATCTCTTCAGCATCGATTTGATCATAATCCTCTTTTGTCAACATTGGATTTCCGATCCTTCCTGCAACCAAACTCCCATAAGACTCTAGCACGCTCACCAACAAAGACATATGACTTTTGGCTACTTCTTCAGAGTAATTTTGATCATTCTCAAGATTTAGCGCAATATTGCATTGTAGTACTTTGCCACTCTTGGTTGCTGAAAAATTTGGATTGAATGATGGATATGAAGAAAATCCAGTTTTGCTAGTAGATCCTTGAGATGAACTTTCAGACGAGCTTTTTGCATTAAAAGCAGTTTCAATCTTTGGTGCAATTTTGGTCTTATCACTAGCACCACCTTTGTAATACAAACCAATGTCTTGTTCACCATCATAGTTCTTCATTCTCGCTATCTTTCGTTGTTCCATCTCTTGAGCTTCAAGTTGTTCAATAAACGAACTCAGCGTTAGATTGTCAAATTCTGGTTTATTTTTCAACATCATAAGATATGTGCCCCAGACATCATGTGGCAATGCATCGGCCAATTTTTCAATCAATTCATCATTATCTTTATCGATGTTCAATCTATTCATAATCATCACCAAATTGCAATATCTTTCTATAATCTGCTTGGTGTTTTCAGTTCTTAATCCACGGAATAGATCAAATTCTTTCTTCAAAAGCGACTTTTTGTTCTTGATAATTTCTTTACTTCCAACAAACTTTGATTTTAGATTTTTCCATATTGAATGTGCACTTCCGTTATGTTGGAGTAAAATCAAGATTTCTTCCTTAATATCTTGCTGCAAAAGACTAACCATCATTTTTTCATTTTTGTATTTCTTTTTCTCAACAATACTTAAATCTTTAATATCAACCTTCTGTCCGTCGTCCTTAACCGGTCTATTATATCGAAATTCAGTATATTCCTATGCATCTAGGTAATATGCTTGAACCCAATTTTCAAAATGTTCGGCCCATCCACTATACTCCTTAATACTCATAAGCTTAGGCGGTTTTTGCGTGGTGCCTGTTTCATTTTCTAACATCGTATTCTGAGTTATAGTCATCGGGCTAGAAAAGGCATTGTAGAATTCATTCTCCATGTTTCGGTTTCGAAAATTTCACAAACTCAAACTGTTCAAACAAAATGGATGATCTTTCACACGAAATGACACCTTCAAACGAAATGACACCTTCAAACGGAATGACACCTTCAAACGGAATGACACCTTCAAACAGAATGGATATGATTCAAACGAACTGAAATAAACTCTCAAACGAACTGATCCAAATTAACTTCCTCAAACAAAATGCCCCTTTCAAGCGAAATGAGCTCCTTCAAACGAAATGGACCCTTTAAGCGAAAAGGACCCTGCTCAAACGAAATGAACTTTATTTACCCATTTCGTGCGAAATGGATTGTATGATTCACACTGATTGGACTTTTCAAGCGAAATGACACACTTGGTGGGAAATGGGATACAAATTCGAACGAAATGACACTCCCAAGCGAAATGGAGACCTGTGTCGTGCGAAATGAAGCAAATTCAAACGAAATGATATCCAATTTGTGCGAAATGGATCTGACGTCACACTTTCGGATAATTTTTCAACAAATTGATCAAGTTTTACTTTGAATTAAGGTTTGATTCTTTCAAGGGTTTGTTAAAGCACTGTTTCGCACGTTATATATGAAATTCAAGCCATTTTATCTGTGAAAACTCAGTTAATTTTGAAAAAGGTGTAGAAGTCAGAATTTTTGATGAAAAGAAGCTGAAATGGTAAGAACTCTTCCTCCTGAGCTCTGAAACCACTTATAGGATCGTTTGTACGACTAAACGAGTCATTCAGAAGAGATCTCGTCCAATATGAGAGGCGGAAACAAATATATCAGAGTTATTTCAGCTGGTTTGCCCACAGAATCACTTAAACTGTCTCTATATTGAATATCAGATCCCTTACAATGCTGGAGACACTTCGGCAGAGCTTCGCTACCGGAATCAGAAAACGTTGCAAATGAATTGGACAAGGCACGTATTTATAGGCAAGCCATTCCGCACGAAACGGTTTACACGAAATGGCCATCTCCATTTCGTACAAAATGGACTTTCCATTTCGTGCGAAATGGCTCAACATCCATTTCGTGCGAAATGGCTCATCCTACATATTTCACATTTTTCTCGTAAATCGTGCCCTGATCTATCTAATCTAATACAAGACTCGATACAAGACAAAGTCGACAGACATATGCACCAACACAAAGCCTATAGTATTCATATATATGTAATCAGTTGATATCCACATAGTTCGCATAATAATCAAGATCACAATGTGTATTCAGGCAACAACTACCACACACCACTTAACAGTTATTCAAGCTCATGCAAACCATGCCTCACATATATAACAACACATAACAGTTACTTGTACCATCTGATGTGTGTGAGGTGTTATATATTTTTGGTATATATTTTAAGCCTTTTTTACACTTTTTAGCCAAGTTTTAAATTTATAAAACACGATATTTACTAACACTAAACACACATATGGGCAAGTGCACCCATCGTGGACGTAGTATAGTGTTGGTAAGATACCGAGGTCGTCCAAGGACACAAGAGCTTTTAGTACCGGTTTATCCTCAATGTCTAATCAAATCAAAATGTTAGAAAAGATTTTTAAACTAAGAAAATAAAACTAACTAAATGCTGAAAAATAAAATAAAAATAAAAACAGATTGACAAGATGAATCACTTGGATCCGACTCGTGTATTAGTATAACCTTTGATTATTTTCACACTTTTGCACTTGTTTAAGAGATTATCTTAGTTATTGTAGTAGGCCCCTCTTTTGAAGGCGACGTTACCCTCAACCCAGTAGTTTGAGTCAGCAAAGATACAATCCTAAAGGGTCGGATTATTGAAAACTAATGAATTAAGTTATTAATGCAAATTATGGTAGGCCCTTCTTTTGGAGGTGACGTTACCCTCGACTAAGTAGTCTGAGTCAGCAGGGATATAGTCCTAAATAGTCGGGTTATAGTATTAATAGTAGTTAACTTATGAGGGGGTCAAAGAGTTTGGATCCCCGCCATCCAATACCTTTGGGTATTGAAGGTGATCCTACTAAATTTGACCCAGGTCCCTTGCAGGACCTCTAAACGCTGAACAAGGGCAAGACCCTTACCAAACCGTTCCCTTAACCCCCGACCAGGTAGCCAACATACCTCCATATAGACCGTGGAGATATGAATGATGAAAATCTTTTATTTTATATAGACAGTAAAATAATGCCAAGACACCACGGACAAACGATAAGGAAAAGTCACCTTCAACATAAGCAACTAGTTATTAAAGTCATTAATACAAAACCAAATAAAAAGTGCAAAAGATTAAAAATAAAAAGTATTATACTAAACACTTGTCTTCACCAAGTGATGTAAGAGACTTAGGCAAACATGGCCTTGATTGTCAAGAACTCTTATGATCAATCTTGGATCCCGAGACGACTCACACACTCTATGATGGACAATGGATGATGGTGGTGGATGATGGTGTTATGATGGTGGTGGGTGGTGGATGAAGTGTGAGAGAGGTGGTGTGTCACGGCCCTCGGCCCCGGTTTGACCCGGTCCAGAGCCGCGAGGCAGGAAATCCCATGGTATTTAAATTTAGGCGACAGCGGAAGTCTTTTTAATACAGGATCTTTTAATACACAAAAAGCCCGTTTACTTTTATTACATAAAGTTTAGGGATAAAACCCTGTAATTTACAATAAAGTGATTTCCCGAGGAAATCTTTATTTCTCAAAACATGTTTCTTTATTTATTTACATTGAGCCACTTTTCTAAGCTTGTAGTGCTTCACGGCACTTTTTCTTGGATCACAACAGTTCACCTGAAACATGTTTGAAAAAGGTTTTGTTAGCGGGGAAATACTGAGTGAATCATTCTTTTTATGTAAAACAAATTTTAGTTATAATGTACAGTATTAAGAGCGATTACAATGTTTCTACATATCAACCATATACCCACGGTATTTGTCACTCGACCACCTATTGGCTATCTCGTTGTCCAATAGGGTCTGTGACTATGGTCATATCACCCCTTGGCTATCTCGTTGTCCAATGGTGATGGATTAACAAGTAATGTATACAAAACCCCACATACCGACTGTAATTTGATGATTACAAAGACTTAATCCCTGTAATTATAACTTTGAAAATAATTTGGAGTATTATAAAACAATTGATAAAAAGAGAATGACTCACATTGCAGATTTAACGAGCAGAGTATAAGCCTACTGATTAGCCTTGATTAACCTAATTTAAATAAAAATGCACACACCGGGTTAGTAACTAATACAACAGTTACGACAATTCACGAGATTAAACCCTCACAACGATTAACAAAGTGTAATACTTAAATATTCAGCGGATTCACAACGAATAACAGAGCATAGTCCGGATTCAGACAATACTCAAATATTCAAGTCGAAATCACGACGAATAACAAAGTATAAACCCAATTTGGGTAGCACTCAAACAATCGTTGGATAGTTTCAATCGATCGGACGTTGAATCGTAATAGCGATCGAGTTATTACGCTGATTGCGGCAGCGTTTCGTGCGGTGTGTGTTTTGTAGTAAACGACGTATAACTTCGTCTATGAAGTGAATTTTCTCGTCGAATTAACGCCAAATTTCAAGTCCCAAACCCCCCTATTTATACTGGATATTTGCACCTCCCGCGTGTCGTGGAAGAATACGTAGCCTGTGCCGCGTATCGCCTGGGTGACAAAGTAGGGTAGGGTAGGTTAGTCACCTGCCTAGCCTTGCTGAGTCGGTAGTTTCGATAAATTCTAGTTTGACAACGTTTTATTGAGATAATCGTAACTTAGGGTTTACCCCCCTGAGTTTTAGGGGCCCTGATCCTGATTTCCGATTGTTCTGAAACTTTTAGGGTTTATGCAGAATTACTTGGGTTTCTCAATTAGGGTTTCCTAATGAACACAATAATACGTAATCTAATAATAAATATTAATTTTGGTGAGAGTTGTTACATCCTCCCCACCTTAATAAAAATCTCGTCCTCGAGATTTACTGGAATAGATGAGGATATTTCCGTTTCATTTCTGATTCCAGTTCCCAAGTGTATTCTGGTCCTCTTTTTGAATCCCATTTGATTTTGACTAGCACTAGACGTTTGTGCTTGAGAAACTTGATTTTTCTATCGTCTATCTGTAGTGGTTTCTCTACATATTTCAGCTTTTCATTTACCTCTATATCTTGAAGTGGTACTACCAGGGATTCGTCAAATAAACATTTCTTGAGATTGGATACATGAAACACATCATGTACTCCAGCTAGCTCTTCTGGTAGTTGTAATTGATAAGCAACTGGTCCTATTCGTTGCATTACCAGAAATGGTCCTACGTATCTTGGACCTAGTTTTCCTTTCTTACCAAATCATACTACTCCTTTCCAAGGAGAAACTTTTAAAAGTACTTTATCTCCGACTTAAATTTCTAACGGCTTGCGGCGATTGTCTGCATAGCTTTTCTGATGATCTCGAGCCGTTTTCAGTCTTTCCTTGATCCGAGTTATTTTGTCAGTGGTTTCTTGTACAATTTCAGGACCTGATAATTGACTTTCTCCTATTTCTGCCCACCAAACTGGAGTTCTGCAATTGCGTCCGTATAGTGCTTCGAATGGGGCAATTTCGATGCTTGAATGATAACTATTATTATAGGAGAATTCAATTAAGGGTAAGTGGTTATCCCAATTACCACCAAAATCTATCACACATGCTCGGAGCATGTCTTCCAGAGTTTGTATCGTTCTTTCACTTTGTCCGTCTGTTTATGGATGATATGCCGTACTCAAATTTAGTCGGGTTCCCTTTCTGGAAACTGGTCCAGAAATGGGAAGTAAAACGACTATCCCTATCCGATACAATGGAGAGTGGAACTCCATGTAAGGATACTACTTCGTCTACGTACAACTTTGCCAACCTTTCCATGCTAAAGGTTTCTTTCATTGGTAGGAAATGAGCTGATTTGGTTAATCGATCCATAATTACCCAAATCGCATCATTACCTTTTCTGGTTTTCGGTAACTTAGTAACAAAATTCATTGTTATGAGTTCCCATTTCCATACAGACATTTCTAACTGTTGTAGTAGTCCTGAAGGTTTCTGATGTTCTGCTTTAACTTGTGAACAAGTAAGACATTTAGATACGTATTCAGCTATATCCTTTTTCATTCCTATCCACCAGAAATTGTTTCTTAAATCTTGGTACATCTTATTGTTTCCTGGATGTATGGTATACCTAGATTTATGAGTTTCTTCTAAAATCTTATTTCTTAATTCTCCTTGCTTAGGTACCCAAATTCGTTCTTGTGGAATCTCCAAATACCATCATTTCCTTGCTCTAGTTCCTTTACATAACCTTTCATTCCTTCAGCATCATCCTTGATTGCTGTTTCCTGAACTTTCTTCAATTGTTCCATTAAATCTACTTGTAGATTTAACCTAAGAGCACGGACTCGTTTTTGCTTTTCCTGATACTTACGACTTAAGGCATCTGCGACTACGTTCGCCTTTCCTTCGTGATATTGAATATCACAGTTGTAGTCACTTAGGATTTCCATCCATCTCCTTTGCCTCATGTTCAGTTCTTTTTGCCCAAATATATACCTTAAGCTTTTGTGATCTGTATAAACAGTAAACTTACTTCCGTACAGATAATGTCTCCAAATCCTAAGGGAAAAAATTATAGCTCCTAATTCTATATTATGAGTCGTATGGCTTTCCTCGTGCTTCTTCAATTGTCTGGAAGCATACGCAATTACCTTCTTGCGTTGCATTAGCACACATCCAAATCCTAATTTTGAAGCATCACAATATACTTCAAAATCTTCAGTTCCTTCTGGCAAAGGTAAAATTGGAGCATTTGTTAACCTTTGCTTTAAAATCTTAAAAGCTTCTTCTTGTCTAGGTCCGCATTCAAACTTAACTGCTTTACAGGTCAGCTTAGTCAAGGGTACCGCTATCTTAGAAAAATCTTTAATAAATCATCTATAGTATCCAGCTAAGCCTAGAAAACTTCTAATTTCCATAGCAGTTTGTGGGACTTTCCATTTAGTGATTGCTTCTATTTTAACAGGATCTACATGGATACCTTCGTGATTCACCACATGTCCTAAGAATTGTACTTCTCGTAGCCAAAATTCACATTTCGAGAACTTGGCGTAAAGTTTTTCTTTTCTTAACAAAGTTAAGAGTGCATGTAGGTGCTCACAATGTTCTTCCTGATTTTTGGAATAAATAAGTATATCGTCGATGAAAATGATCACAAATTTATCTAAGTATGGTTTACAGATCCGATTCATCATGTCCATAAATGCTGCTGGAGCATTTGTTAGTCCAAAGGGCATGACTGTAAACTCATAATGACCATACCTAGTTCTGAAAGCCGTTTTAGGTATGTCTTCTTCTTGTACCTTCAGTTGGTGATATCCAGATCTTAGGTCTATCTTAGAAAAATACCTAGCGCCTTGGAGTTGATCAAAAAGATCATCAATCCTAGGTAATGGGTATCGGTTCTTAATTGTAACTTTATTTAGTTCCCTATAATCGATACACATTCTTATCGATCCATCTTTCTTTTTCACAAATAACACTGGTTCTCCCCAATGGAATGAACTAGGTTGTATAAATCCTTTACTTAGTAATTCATCTAACTGCTTCTTCAATTCTAGCATTTCAGTGGGTGCTAATCGATAAGGTGCCTTAGCTATTGGGGTAGTTCCCGGAATTAGATGAATTCTAAACTCTACTTCTCTATCGGGTGGTAACCCGGGTAATTCTTCTGGAAAGACGTCAGGGTATTCTGAGACTTCAGGGATGTCCTGAAATTCCTTACCTTTAGCGTTAATGATTACAGAAATCATATACACTACTTCTTGTTTTCTTGAATAACTGGCCAACTTCATTACTGAAATGAATTTCAGTGGTTTTCGAGGTCTATCACCTGTAATTAAAATTACCTCTCCTGTAGGGGTATGTATTTCTATGGAATTCTTATCACACAGGATTCGAGCATGGTTGGCTATTAACCAATCCATTCCTAACACCACATCGAATCCAGCTAATTTCATAGGTAACAGATTTGCAGAAAACTTATGGCCTAATAGTTCTATCTTTCCTTCTTGCAAAACTTTATCTATGCTAACAGAATTCCCTTCTGCTGTTTCGACCGTAAAAATTTGCCTAAGGGTGGTTAAAGGTAAATTATGAGCTTGGCAGAACGAAGTATTTATAAAACTTTGGTTTGCACCAGAGTCGAATAATATTTTTGCAAACACGTTGTGAACTAGGAACGTACCAGCTATCACATCAGGGATAAGTTCGGCTTCTTGAGTGGTTAGCTAGAATGCTCGTACATTAGTGGTTCCATCGGTTGTCTTAGCTCTGTTGTCTGTTGGTTTAGCTAGCTTAGGACATTCTGGTCTGAAGTGCCCGGCTTCTCCACAGTTATAGCAGATTCTGGTCTTTTTCCTACAGTCTTCTTCTCGATGCCCTATAGTTTTGCAAAAGTTGCAGGTCACATTGCATCTTCCAAAATGATTCTTCCTGCAATTTCTGCAAAAAGGAGGATTTGTGGATTGCCTCATCCCTCTCCTCTTGAACTTATTATTATTATTATCACCCACATGAAATCCTTTGGTAATCTTTTGTGTCAATTCCTTCTTTCGATCTTCTTCTCTTGTACGCACCAGTTCATCAGTTAGGGTATTAGCTAATTCTACAGGATCGTCAATAGTACGAGGTCTCGCACTTTAACGATGTTACGGATTTCGCCAATTAATCCCTAGATGTAACGAGAAATAAGTACCGGTTCTGGCGAAGCTAGGGTTGGTACCACTCTCGCATACTTAATGAATGTCGAAGTATATCCTCGACAATCTACGCCCACCATACGATGGCTTAGGAACTTATTCGCCATTTGCTCCTTTTCATATTCGGGACAGAATTTTCTTTCTACAAGACTCTTAAATTCTTCCCAGTTTAGAGCATAGGCCATCCTTCTTCCTTTCTCTTGTAATACCGTGTTCCACCATTCTAGCGCCCCTTCTTTGAATAAATTTGACGCATACATGACCTGATCTTCTTCGGCACATTTACTTATTGCAATTACTACTTCGGTTTTCTCTAACCAACACAGTGTTGCAGTTGCTCCTTCATTACCTGCAAATTCTGCTGGTTTACAGGCAAGAAATTCTTTGTAAGTGCAACCAGGCGTTGCAACTTTCATTTTCTTAAGAAGTGGGGCTTGCCCTGGATTGTTGTTATGGTTATCATGATTGCCGCCTCCGTTTACACTATTACTAAAATTATCTTCCTGAGTACGTTTACTAGGAATGATTTATTGCGGTTCAGCAGGTTTCTGAGCAGCAGCCATGATTGCTGGATTAGCATTGGCTATCCCTTGAGTAATGATATTCTCGATATCTTGTCTAGTCATATATTGGTTTTCCTGATTTTGCCCAGATTGATTCTCTTCATTAACTGGTTCATTATTAACGTTTTCCATCTGGTAATTATTATAGATATAAACTATTAGTGTCAAGAAATTGATAATCTAACAAAACAATTGCACAGAACCACATAATCTTTTCACAACCTATATATAGCCAAAATTGTCGATTTCTCGACTTCTATTTTTTTTTATAGATTATATTAGGCATCCATACACACCGTTTATATTACAATGTTTTATTCCTGAGCTATTTTAAAAAGTTATATTTTAATACTACTGCTATTATACAAACAAATTTTCCAACCCCACTATTCCTCTTTGTCAACTGGCAGTTTAGTAATGACGCTCCCTCTCGTCATATTTCCAGGAGATTTGTTCTCCCATTTCCCGGATCCTATTCCCCGTACCTATTAGTTCTTCGCCAAACTAGCGGAGTTCGGCTAAATTTTCATTGCTCAGTGGCGGGTTTGGTATAGGTTCTGGGTCAAACTGAGGAAAAAACTTATAGGGATTGTTTTGGATCTGTATTTCATTAGTCAACCATTCGTCTATTCCTAAAGGTTGCCAGCGGATTGAAGGGTTTGGAATAGCTGGTTCTAAGTTCATTGGTAGTTGTGTTTCAAGAGAGTGAATAAAAATATTTTCATTAACAGGCTTAATAGTATTATAGCTTGCCAAGATAAAATCTAACTCTTCCTGAGATGGTAACCCCTCAATTTGCCTAGAGCTTTCCCCAATTTCCATTGTCTTAGGCTTGAGTTCCTCAAGAGGTAAAGCGTTGAATTATATACCTATTGAAATCTCTGGAAACCTCTGCTCTTACCGGATAGAGATTTAAATTCTGAAGGACGTCAGACAAGTCACTCATGTTGTTTAGCGTATATGCAAAAATGCACAAAAATACTAAGTTAAAACTTTGGAACAAAGTTTTACAAATAAACTTTGAAGTTTTATTGCAATACTAATTTGTACAAAAACAATAGGAAAGAGAACCCACTAAGATTTATTTATTTACTGGGTACTAATTTTCTACTAGACCAGGCTTATTGGTAGTTTAGAGGTTTGCATTTTCTGCTACAGTAGCTAGCAAAGATTTGCCCATTTTTCATCTAATTTGTCTTCCCAAGGTGGACTATTGCCTAATTCCTGGATTTCCGGATTAAACCTCACTTTCTTTGATTGGGATTTCTTTCCTTTTTCCTGACTCTTTCTAAGTATTAAATTTCTTTTACTGGGAGAAAGTGGTTTTTCAAACTGGGCTTTACGAATAAATATTCCCTCCTTCATATTTGTAGGATATTTTGATGAAGTTCCTTTTTCTTTGGGTGCATTATCTAATTTATGATAGATATCCAAAAGTCTCTGTTTACCCATACTGTAACTAGCAAATAATCAGTTAATAAAACACATAATCACAGAATGACAATTAGTAGATTTAAGTATTTTGCTAAATACTTAATTTATTTAAATCAGTAGTAGGCTTAAATCGGTGGCTCTGATACCACCTTTTCCTGTCACGGCCCTCGGCCCCGGTTTGACCCGGTCCAGAGCCGCGAGGCAGGAAATCCCATGGTATTTAAATTTAGGCGACAGCGGAAGTCTTTTAATACAGGATCTTTTTAATACTCAAAAAGCCCGTTTACTTTTATTACATAAAGTTTAGGGATAAAACCCTGTAATTTACAATAAAGTGATTTCCCGGGGAAATCTTTATTTCTGAAAACATGTTTCTTTATTTATTTACATTGAGCCACTTTTCTAAGCTTGTAGTGCTTCACGGCACTTTTTCTTGGATCACAATAGTTCACCTGAAACATGTTTGAAAAAGGTTTTGTCAGCGGGGAAATACTGAGTGAATCATTCTTTTTATGTAAAACAAATTTTAGTTATAATGTACAGTATTAAGAGCGATTACAATGTTTCTACATATCAACCATATACCCACGGTATTTGTCACTCGACCACCTTTTGACTATCTCGTTGTCCAATAGGGTCTGTGACTATGGTCATATCACCCCTTGGCTATCTCGTTGTCCAATGGTGATGGATTAACAAGTAATGTATACAAAACCCCACATACCGGCTGTAATTTGGTGATTACAAAGACTTAATCCCTGTAATTATAACTTTGAAAATAATTTGGAGTATTATAAAACAATTGATAAAAAGAGAATGACTCACATTGCAGATTTAACGAGCAGAGTATAAGCCTACGGATTAGACTTGATTAACCTAATTTAAATAACAATGCACACACCGGGTTAGTAACTAATACAGCAGTTACGACAATTCACGAGATTAAACCCTCACAACGATTAACAAAGTGTAATACTTAAATATTCAGCGGATTCACAACGAATAACAGAGCATAGTCCGGATTCAGACAATACTCAAATATTCAAGTCGAAATCACGACGAATAACAAAGTATAAACCCAATTTGGGCAGCACTCAAACAATCGTTGTATAGTTTCAATCGATCGGACGTTGAATCATAATAGCGATCGAGTTATTACCCTGATTGTGGCAGCGTTTCGTGCGGTGTGTGTTTTGTAGTAAACGATGTATAACTTCGTCTACGAAGTGAATTTTCTCGTCGAATTAACGCCAAATTTCAAGTCCCAAACCCCCCTATTTAAACTGGATTTTTGCACCTCCCGCGTGACGCGGAAGAATACGTGGCATGTGCCGCGTATCGCCTAGGGTGACAAAGTAGGGTAGGGTAGGTTAGTCACCTGCCTAGCCTTGCTGAGTCGACAGTTTCGATAAATTCTAATTTGACAACGTTTTATTGAGATAATCGTAACTTAGGGTTTACCCCCCCTGAGTTTTAGGGGCCCTGATCCTGATTTCCGATTGTTCTGAAACTTTTAGGGTTTATGCAGAATTACTTGGATTTCTCAATTAGGGTTTCCTAGTGAACACAATAATACGTAATCTAATAATAAATATTAATTTTGGTGAGAGTTGTTACATGGTGTGCCAAGGGATCAGTTGAAATGGCTCCAAGCACTCCTATTTATAGGCTGAACAGAAGCCTGGGCACGGCCCCGTGTCCGTCTGACACTCTCTCTCTTAATTAATTGTAATTTGCAAATACAATAAATGCGCCTGCAGTACTTTGGCCACGCCCCCGTGTTCGCTGGGCACAACCCCGTGGTGGGCAATAGATGCTTCTACCACTTTGTCTTTTGTGCCAGGGCTGACCATCCTGGACATGACCCCGTGTTGAGCTGGACACGCCCCGTGTTGAGCTGGACACGCCCCGTTCTCAACTGGGCACAGCCCCATGCTCAGCCGGGCATAGCCCCATGCTCAGCTTTCTTCTTGTTTTTGCTTTGGGAGATGCTGTCGAGGGGTCGGGCATGCCACGTTTCTTCCTTTTCTTTGTATTTATGTTGGATTTGGCTGCATTTTTGCTTCTTTTGTTCATTTAAGCTCTTTTAACCCTAAAGATACAAAAGGAAGACAAAAGCACACTTTTTCCAACATTAGTACTTAAAAAGGGTTAGTTTTATGCCTCATTTGATGTAATTTATATGTTGCATTTTACACACATCAAATACCCCCACACTTGAATCTTTACTTGTCCTCAAGCAAAACTCTTTAATATGTGGCTTACACTCCCAAATGGAATGGGTAGAAGAGAAGGTTTTGGGCTTGTCCTAGAGTGTCGGGATTTTCCAAGATCTTTATTGGGTTTTATTTTTATACTATTTACAATCCTATTCGTTATGATTTATTTAGAACGTTTCATAAGAGAAATTACTTATTTGGGCATAACATGCCTCTTTAAAATTTCACTTATATACAAGTTCACATACCTCACGGGGGATCACTCAACACTCAGCCGAAGGTGTATTTTTAGTGAATTACTCGAGAGCGGCATGGAACTTACTCCTACCATAGGCTTGCCAAGCAATCAATCCTCCTCCTTTTTAACTATATACCTTTGTAAATATCAAGAGGACTTTTTGGGTGAAGGGTTAGGCTTGGGCTAAAGGTGGGTGGTTGGGTTAGTGGTTAGTAAAAGGGCGAAAAGCAAAAAAAGCATCGGTTTTCGTAAGACTTTTTTTTTTACTTTTTATTTTAATGAAGAAATTTTTCAAACAAAGTTCTTTTTATAACCTTGTTTGTTTATTTCTTTTGGCTTCATTATTATCATCATTTCTCTCTCTTTTTTTTTTTTTTTTTGATAAGGAAGTCATATGAAAAACCGCGCTTTGTTACTAAAATAAAGGGTTTAAAATGAAAAAGGGGTTTTGGTGGGAAAAAGGTGTTTGTTTTGGGTTAAGAAATGAAAAGGTTTAGGCTCAAAGGGGTTAATTAGGGGGATTTTGGGTAGGTGGTAAAAAAAAAAGAAAAATAATGGTGTAGAAATAAAAAGGGGTTAGTCCTAATGCCTCCATCATTTACTTACTCGGGTTTAAGTTGGTAAGGACCGGGAATGAATTATCGTGGCAAGTTCTAGAGTCGTAAGAACCAAGCAGCTATTCACACAAGAAACGAAAAATGAGCATTTAGCGTAAAGATGTATATTTATATGCTCAATAAAGGCTCAAAACTCACTTTTGTGGGAATGGGTTTTTATGTGATCAAGTATATATAATCAAATTTTAACTAAGCTTGTTATGCTGTTTCATAATTTTCTTATGTTGGTTGTTTTTATCACGACGCTATCGGTTGTAAACTTGTAAAAATATAACCTTGTTAGAATTAGAATTGCCAACTTAAACTTAGACAAGTAGAGAAAAAAAATTGAAAATTTTTGAAAAAAATTTGAGGTGATTAGCGGTTCTAATAGAGTTTTGTGTAACGCTTGTTATTAGGACTTGCAAAATTCAAGGTTTTAGCACCCCCCCCCCCACACTTAATTTACACAATGTCCTCAATGTGTCCCAAAAATAAGTTTTTAGGTTGATTGAATGTGTAAAATGGTGTTAAAAACAAGATTTTATGTTACTGGGTAGCTGAACACGGGGTGGTGTTGGCTGAGCACGACCCTGTGTCCAGACTGCCAGTACCAAAAGTAAACAGAAGGCTGGGCACGGGGGCGTGTTCAATGAGCACGGCCCCGTGTCCAGGTACCTGAACTAGGCATTTCTGCAGATTTTTGGGCACGGGGGCGTGTTGGGTTGACCACGACCCCGTGCTGAACTTGCTGTAATGAAGAAAAATTGTCGAGAGGCTCTATTTTTGTGCATGGGGTGTTGGTTCAAGCTTCCCTTAGTATCCTTCACCATCCCGGGTGTGTTTTATTCCTGCAAATTAAAACTAAACTAGAAAGCATAAAAGTTAAACTAATCTAAAACTAAGGATAGTTTCGCGGAATGCCTACGTGGTGCGCCACGTTTATAAGGGTCCTTGGCTAGACCCTCCTTATCGGGTGGTTCTGGCTCATCTTCAATTAGGGGGTCGTCATTGCCGATTGGATATTTCATTGATCGCTCAAGATCGACACTGTTTTTTAAATGCCCCTAATTGAATAGATAAATTACTATACTTCCGGTTTTTCAAAGCTTCGTGTGTTTTTACAAAAGGTCGTCCCAACACTAGAGGAGCGTCATCAAGGATGACAAAGTCTGTTGGGATTACCATTTGATTTGTTTGGACCAAGACATCCTCAACTACACCAATTGATTTTATTACTTTCCGATTGGATAGAAAAATGGGTATTTGAAGTGAAGAAAAATCACTAATACTTAATTTTTTTGAAAATGTAGTTAGGCATTATGTTAACACAAAGATCTTTATCAATGGTGATATTACTAATAAAGGAATTTTGAAAGAAACATGGAACCAGTGTAATGTTAATTTCAAAAGGGTCTTCTTTTATTAGCGAAGTTTGATCATTAGTTAACTTAACACTTACCATTTCTTCAATTTTCGCATTAGTGTTTAACTCTTTTAAAAACTTAGCATGAGTTGGTACTAAACAATGATTTTCAAAAGAAGGTGACAAGAGATTAATTTCTTCAAAATTAGACTCTTCTTGAATTTTAACATTATCGGCCTCACCTTTTTCGTTGTTTAACTCATGAGTCGGTTTTTCACTTATTTGTTCTTCCATTTTTAATTCCTCAATTATCGTTTCTTCCTTTTTTAATTCTTCTTTGCGTGGGACTCCTCTTCCCTTGCGCGAGATTCTTTTATGCATCTTTCGATAAATTTGAGTTTTTCTATTATCTATCGGCTATGTCGGTGATAGAGTAAGGATCGGGATCCTCAAAGCTTGAATCCGGTTGTTCGATCCTTGGCTCCTCATAGTACTCATATGAAGTAGATGGTTCATACCATTGTCCTTCATTGTAAGCATATGTTGGATAAGGGTCGTAATTTTGTTCTTCATAGTACTCATATGAGGTGGGTTGTTCCCATGATTCCTCATAATAAGTGTATGAAGGTGGTGGCTCATATCTCGAATCCTCAAAGTATGAGTATGAAGGCTCATACCTTGGTTCATCAAAATACGAGTATGAGGGAGAGGGTTCATACCTTTGGTCTTCATAGGATGTATATGAAGTCGATGGCTCGTACCTGGGCTCCTCATAATTGTTGTATGAATTGGATGGTTGAAATAAGTTACAACATTGTACCGAGTGCGGGTTTCCACAATTAGTGCAATAGTCTCTCATATAATCATCCTCCTCATAGGTGTAGTTGTAGCCTCCTGAGTATTGATCCATAAGAATCACTCAACAGACCACAACTGAGTCTCGGGACCAGAAAACAAAAACAAAGACGGAAACAGAGGCTGGACACGGCCCCGTGTTCAATGGGCACGGCACCGTGTTCAGGATCTGTATCTGGGCGTTTTAATTAAAGTTACTGGTCTCGTTGGACACGGGGGCGTGTTCAGTGAGCACGACCCCGTGTTCAGACTCTGTATCTGGGTATCTAACTAAAAATATGCAGCACGGGGGCGTGTTCAGTGAGCACGACCCCGTGTTTAGGCTACTGTAAATGCAAACTAAACTAAAATGCAGATAAATGTGCGTGCGTTTTAAAAAAGTTTTGAAAAACTGATTAGGCCGTCGATTTTAAGCTTTCTTAAAATCCTTGTGTCCCCGGCAACGGCGCCAAAAACTTGATGTGTGCGAGGTGTTATATATTTTTGGTATATATTTTAAGCCCTTTTTACACTTTTTAGCCAAGTTTTAAATTTATAAAACACGATATTTACTAACACTAAACACACATATGGGCAAGTGCACCCATCGTGGACGTAGTATAGTGTTGGTAAGATACTGAGGTCGTCCAAGGACACAAGAGCTTTTAGTACCGGTTTATCCTCAACGTCTAATCAAATCAAAATGTTAGAAGAGATTTTTAAACTAAGAAAATAAAACTAACTAAATGCTGAAAAATAAAATAAAAATAAAAACAGATAGACAAGATGAATCACTTGGATCCGACTCGTGTATTAGTATAACCTTTGATTATTTTCGCATTTTGCACTTGTTTAAGAGATTATCTTAGTTATTGTAGCAGAACCCTCTTTTGAAGGCGACGTTACCCTCAACCCAGTAGTTTGAGTCAGCAAGGATACAATCCTAGAGGGTCGGATTATTGAAAGATAATGAATTAAGTTATTAATGAAAATTATGGTAGGCCCCTCTTTTGGAGGTGACGTTACCCTCGACTAAGTAGTCTGCGTCTGCAGGGATACAGTCCTAAATAGCCGGGTTATAGTATTAATAGTAGTTAACTTATGAGGGGGTCAACGAGTTTGGATCCCCGCCATCCAATACCTTTGGGTATTGAAGGAGATCCTACTAAATTTGACTCAGGTCCCTGCAGGACCTCTAAACGCTGAACAAGGGCAAGACTCTTACCAAACCGTTCCCTTAACCCCCGACCAGGTAGCCAACATACCTCCATATAGACCGTGGAGATATGAATGGTGAAAATCTTTTATTTTATATAGACAGTAAAATAATGCCAAGACACCACGGACAAACGATAAGGAAAAGTCACCTTCAACATAAGCAACTAGTTATTAAAGTCATTAATACAAAACCAAATAAAAAGTGCAAAAGATTAAAAATAAAAAGTATTATACTAAACACTTGTCTTCACCAAGTGATGTAAGAGACTTAGGCAAACATGGCCTTGATTGTCAAGAACTCTTACGATCAATCTTGGATCCCGAGACGACTCACACACTCTATGATGGACAATGGATGATGGTGGTGGATGATGGTGTTGTGATGGTGGTGGGTGGTGGATGAAGTTTGAGAGAGGTGGTGTGCCAAGGGATCAGTTGAAATGGCTCCAAGCACTCCTATTTATAGGTTGAACAGAAGCCTGGGCACGGCCCCGTGTCCGTCTGACACTCTCTCTCACTTCATTAATTGTAATTCGCAATTACAATAAATGCGCCTTCAGTACTTTGGCCACGCCCCCGTGTTCGCTGCGCACGACCCCGTGGTGGGCAATAGAAGCTTCTACCACTTTGTCTTTTGTGCCAAGGCTGACCATCCTGGACACGGCCCCGTGTTGAGCTGGACATGCCCCGTGCTCAGCTGGGCACAGCCCCATGCTCAGCTTTCTTCTTGTTTTTGCTTTGGGAGATGCTGTCGAGGGGTCGGGCATGCCACGTTTCTTGCTTTTCTTTGTATTTATGTTGGATTTGGCTGCATTTTTGCTTCTTTTGTTCATTTAAGCTCTTTTAACCCTGAAAATACAAAAGGAAGACAAAAGCACACTTTTTCCAACATTAGTACTTAAAAAGGGTTAGTTTTATGCCTCATTTGATGTAATTTATATGTTGCATTTTACACACATCACCATCCCTATCAGTTAACTCAATGTTACTTAGTCTTTACCAATGTAGTTACCCACTAACATAATTAACTTAGTTCACGGTGCAGGTTACCCTCTTGACGAAACTCTATAGTTTCGTCGTGATTCCTTAATGACGAAACCTCCATGTTTCGTCGTGATTCCCTTTGACGAACGTCGTGATTCCCTTTGACGAAACTCCTCAGTTTCGTCGTGCTCTCCCGTTAACGAAACCCCAAGTTTCGCCGACATGTGTGTTTCGCCAAGGTGCAGGTTTCGTCATATACGCAACAGTTACGCTTTTTCCCTGATAACTAACATCCATGATTTCAGCAAACAACTTATGCAGTTTCAAATCAGATTAAACCACATTGAATTCAGTAATACATCACTTTAATCATTCTTAATCCAGAACAGTAACAATTGGATCATTAGATTAACGAGTTCCAACACTAACATGAAAATCCTAAATCATAACTTTAATCGTCGTACAGTTATCATCCAAACACAAATAACATTAATAGCTATTCATCATCATTCCAACAATATCACAGCACTTATCATCTAGTAAGAACCCTAATTTTTACTGAATCATCGCCACATCTGTTCTCAAATCACATATACATAAACAGCACGTAATATTACATACAACATCAAATAGAACCATCGACTCAAAGTAGTGATCATGGACGAATACAAGTCGGAGAGTTCGAGAGATTTGCAATCGAAAACAATCAACACAAACAATCAAGCAATGTAACAAGTAAGTCTCATCGAATAAATATCGCATACTAACCGAAAGAATCGAGATAACAATCACAAAGATCTTCGGGAGGAAGAGTTGTCGTCGCTACCTTTGAGAGAGTCTAGGGTTTTCAATGGAACAATTACGCAACGAAAGACAAGTGCCCTAAGTAATATACCTGTGACGTAGTACTGGGCCCTTACTGGGCTTCGAAGAAACCTGGGCCGGCGAAACCCCAAGTTTCGTCGTAAGGGCTATGGTGAAACCCTATGTTTCGTCGGGCAAGGTGATGACGTAACTCCATGTTTCGTCGAGATGGTTTATGGTGAAGCTCCTAGGTTTCGTCAAGTAGTGTTTTTAACTTTTAAACAGTTTGCAAGTTACACATTAACACATTAAAGCAAATACTAATAATAACACACTATCTCAACGTATCACAAACGTGCACAATTACGAGACAAAGAAGTTATGCAAACACAATTGTGAACAAATAACGTATAGAGGAAATACCTTGAAAACCCGGGTTGTCACACACACCACCACACCTCCACCATCAACATCACCATAGCCACCGCACACTTCCACCGTTACCACCACCACTACATGTCCGTCATCACCACCACCCCACCACCACCGTCACCACTGCACCTCCATCAACACCACTACACCATATCTGGAGCGAGGGAGGGATGAGAGACGACGTCGTGATGAAGTTAGCTAGCATCAGAGTGACCGGAACCGGACCGGATAACCGGTTGAAGAGACGTTGAAGGTTGCTTCCATGTTCAATCTGATCTCTGAAATCATCGCTCTGCAGCATTGGAGTTGTTTTCCCCTTCCGCTGAGTCATTTTTAGTATTTTCCAAGAACTAAGGTTAGTGTTCGGTTTTCTATTGTTTTTGATGAAAATTTATACCTTTTTGTTGTTGGGTATGAAAATATTAAATGGGCCTGTAATTTGGAGAAAAATTATTGCTTGTGGAAATTTAAGTGATCAAGAGATTAAATCCCCAATTTATATACATGAGATACCTTTTATGGAGAGAGGGGGAGGGGGGATGGGAGAGAAAGAGATGATGATGGGTGGTGGTATGGTGGTGGGTGGTGGAGAGAAAGGGGATGAGAGAGGGAAGATGGTGGTGGTGCGGTGGTGGAGGGTGGTGGTGGTGCAGTGGTGGTGGGATGTCGAGAGAGAGAGAGAGAGAGTCGTTTATGAAATTGATTTTATATATAAATATAAAATCATTATGCATCAAAGACTTGTTCATTATACTCTTGTGCATATAAGAGTTGTACTTTGTGTGTAAATGACTAAATTGCCCTTGTAGTTAACAGACTTTGTGGATGGAGTTAAAATTTGGATTCAAAGGGTTATAAAAAGTGACGGTATAGACTCAGGGCGTTAAACAGTTTAGTTTGGACTCAAGTGGGTAATACCTCTAAAATATAGGGACTCAAAAAGTAATTTTATCTAATAATAAATAGGGGAAGGATCCACTAAAAAGTGGGTTTTGCCTAAGTAGCATAAGAAGAATTGTGATGATGATATGTGATACTCCTTATAAGTAGGAAGCAATGGCATTTTGGTACTAAAACATTTTAGTCCTAAGTAGGAGTGTGAAGATGACATGTGGTACCCTTGTGTTTTCTCAAAAATACAACAAAAAAACTATAGCACAAAAATTCCAGTACAAAAAAAATCTAGTAAAAAAATCCAGCATAAAAAATTCAGTAAAAAAATTAAGACAAAAAAATTTAGCACAAAAGATATATAGCACAAAATTATAGTACACAAATCCACCACAATAAATACTATACAACATAGAAATACAACACAATTTTTTGGTTTTTTTAGTTTCATATTTATATAGAGTAAACTCCCATTTTGGTCCTTGAGGTTTGGTAACTTTTGTCACTTTAGTCCAAAACTCAAACCTTTTGCATCTGGGTCCCTGTGGTTTCAGTTTAATTGCCATTTTGATCCAAAAGTGAAATCAGATCATATTTATTTTATAAATCATGCTATTTTGTCCTTTTCCCAAGGGGCAAAATGGTCCTTTTTAATTAAAATAATAAAATAAAATTCGATCTACACCTGCCACCACTCACCTCACCCCACCACCACCATTCCATCACTGCAGCCACCACCACTAGTCATAGCAACCACCTCCCTAGCTCTTTCTTTCTCTCTCTCTCTCTCTCTCTCTCTCTCTCTCTCACACACACATCAACCATCATTCCCCACCAAAACCACCACCGTGCACCACCACTACTATCGCCATTCACCACCAACGTTCACAACCACAACCTCCCAACTCCACCACCACCACCTCCTCCCTCATCCATCCACCACCATTACACCACAAACAACAAATAACATATAAATCACAATATAATAGAGAACATTAAACCTTTAATCTAAATCCCCTTCAAACGGAATTCTTATGCCAGTGACGAACCCCCTTCAAACGACCATCATCACCAGGAATCCCCTTCAAAATATGTTCTTGGTGGTGTATTTGGATCTGAAATTTTACCGCTGACTCATCGAAATTTAAGCACTCCACAACTGTCATTCTCTATTCATTGAAACGGTTATGGCGCTAATATCCACCATCTTCTCCGTCTCCGATCCTAATCAAATGCCTCCATGTCGCAACCACTTCTCAGCGTGGATCTTCGACCTCTCCGATCTCCAAACGCTTCTCAGAACAGTGTGTATAGCGGAGGTGGAGGTGCGTGGCGGACGTTATGGTAAGAGGTAGTGGTTGTGCTTGGTGTTTGTAGTGGGTATTGCAGAGAGATGAGAGACGGAGATAGAAGAAAGTTGGAGTAGTAGAGGGGTTGACTGTTGATTTAGTTTTATATAAGTCAAAGATCGAATTTTATATAAAATGACCATTATGCCCCCGAGGAGAAGGACAAAATAGCAGGATTATATAAGACACATATGACCTGACTTCACTTTTTGACCAAAATGGCAATAACGCTCAAAGGTTTGAGTTTTGGACTAAAGTGGCACAAGTGACCAAACCTCATGTACCAAAATGGCAGTTTACTCTTTTATATAAGAACTGGTACTCAAATTAAAAATAAAAAGACGCTCGATTTTACGGTGAAATTTTTATGAAAAAATAATGTCGTACAGTAATGAACATCTAAAAAATGAGGGTGTAATATGCACGTGGAGAGAAAGAGTCAATAAATATAATTTTTTTTAAAATGCGATAATAACGGAAATAGTAATAAATATGATATATAATAATAACGGAAATATACTAAGATTTACTAAATGAAAGTCTTAAAATATATATTTCAATAGGGTTGAATAAATGTAATTTTATATATTAAATAATAAAAGTTATATTTTTATGAATCCCGTATATTGCACGGGTTAAATAAATGTAATTTTATATATCAAATAATTAAAAAAATCTATCTTTAAAAACCATGTGTACTACACAGATTAAATAAATGTAATTTTGTATACTAAATACTAAAATCGTCGTATCTTTAAAAAACCCCCGGGTTGAATAAATGTACCAAATAATAAAAAATTTTCATCCTTAAAAACCCCGTATAATACACATGTTGAATAGATCTAAAAAAGAGTTATATCTTTAAAAACCATGCGTATTACACAGATTAATAAATGTAATTTTGTATATTAAATACTAAAAACGTCGTATCTTTAAAAAACCCATGTATAGTCGGGTTGAAAAATCTACCAAATAAAAAAAATATTATTAAAAAACCCCGTGTATGACACGTGTTAAATAAATCTAATTTTACATTGCAAATGATAAAAAGTTATATCTTTAAAAATTTAGTGTATTACACAGGTTATATAAATGTAACTTTGAATAGTAAATAATAAAAAGAAATTATTTTTAAAAAACTCCGTGTTTTACACGAGTTGAATAAATATAATTTTGTATACCAAATAATAAAAAAATTTATATTTTTAATAAATTAGGATAACATTTAATATTAATTTATTATTTATATATTTAATATAAGATAAGTAGGAAATAGAGGTATTTGTTTTAAAATTTTATTAAATTAACAATTTACATTTGATGATAATATTTTATTAAAGTATGATAAGATTTAATATTAATTTATTATTTATTTAGTTAATATAAGATAATACCTTCAATGAATAACACATGTCCAAAAGTTAGTTCCTTTTATTATAGTATATAGATACATAAATATTTAGCATGTTCTATTAAAAAACCTAGAATAACTGTAGTTAAATCATGTCCCTTGAGCCATCCCTTTTCGTGTACTTGCATACATATGGATTCAACATCGAAACATCCATGAAGTGAACCATTATATGGGGAAGGTTCTGTGCAGAACACTAAATATTGCGAGAACAGACAAAATGAATCACTCATATTTTCAATCCTAAAAACCAAAAAAGTAAATGAAAATGTTATAAATGTAAGATTTATTGTTTCTCACACTAGAATTTTAAACAAAATATGAAAAATCTTCAGTTTTTAAGTAACCTACACACATGTAGGTTACGTAGGGGCGGACCTAAAGAAGATCCAGGTGTAGTACGGGCTATGGCTCAACTTTTTTACGGTAATGTAAAATTCTATTTTTTTATACTATGGACACCCCTAAACAACTATGCGGACACCCCTCAAAAAAAATTTTACAAACCAATAATAAGTCCGGTTGGTGATGATGATATGAACCCAAATTATAAGCCGAGTAAAATGCACGGATAGTCCATGTGGTTTGGTGAAATTTCACCTTAGTCCCCAACTTTTCAAAATTACACTCTTACTCCCTGTGGTTTGACAAGTTGTTACTCGGATAGTCCCAAAAGCGGATGGAGGTTAGTTTCTCTGGTTAAGTGGGTGTCAAATGACAAGGACTATCCGAGTAACAACTTGTCAAACCACAGGGACTATCCGAGTAACAACTTGTCAAACCACAGGGACTATCCGAGTAACCTTCATCCGTTTTCGGGACTATCCGAGTAACAACTTGTCAAACCACAGGGACTAAGAGTGTAATTCTGAAAAGTTGGGGACTAACGGTGAAATTTCACCAAACCACAGGGACTATCCGTGCATTTTACTCTTATAAGCCCGAATAACTAAATAATAGCACATTAGATTAACCCAAATAACCAAATAATAGCCCAATAGTAATACATTAGATTGAATGTTAAGGGAGGAAAAAAAGGCTAAAGTGGAAAAAGAAATACTTGAAGGTGAATTAAAACGAGACTCTTTTGGGCGATATTCAGTCATTTCGTCACACAATAAGCGATGATTATAACTTTGAAAACTTGAATGGAATAGTGATCTTGAGCGTGATATGGTTGAAACGGGAACGCATAGTTCTTGTCCTTCAGTTTATTGGGTAGTTAAGCTAGCTTTGCTTTTACCGGTTGCAACCGCAACCGTTGAAAGATGTTTTTCGAAATTGAAGCTTGTCAAAACGGATTTACGCAATGGAATCGACCCGGAATTTTTAACAATACTATGGTTTGTGCGGTCGAAAAAGATTTTTTTATGTAAAGTAAAAGACGACGATGTGATAGAACGATTTCAAGTTATGAAAAAAAGAAAAGGACAAATTTATTAGGTATTTGTTTTACTTTATTTATTTATTGTTTTTTTTAATATTGTATGATTGCACGGTAAAAAAAATTTTGGGATACCCCTGAGTTAATGTTCTAGTTCCGCCACTGAGGTTATGTCTAGGCTAAATTACCTATATGTATGTAGACTATGTGTAAGGAAAAATATATGATTTTTTATGTATATATAATACACATATGAATGTAAGAAACATAAAATTTAAGAATTATGTACCTTAAATCCCAAAATTTAGTGATTTAGAGTTGTTTTTTTTGTTCTCGTAATAATTAGTGTTTTGTAATGATACTTATCCACCACTCTATTTATCATAACATTATATTTTGTAAAAGTTTTTGATGTTTAAATTTCACTCTGTTATTGTTCTCTTTATAAAAGTTAATGTCGAAATAACAAATATAAATTTGAAGCGAAATTTGGCGTTGTAATCCTACAATTACACAAATTATTATTATTATTATTATTATTATTATTATTATTATTATTATTATTATTATTATTATTATTATTATTATTATTATTATTATTATTATTATTATTATTATTATTATTATTATTATTATTATTATTATTATTATTATTATTATTATTATTATTATTACACTCAGGAAGTTTGATGTACAGTAGATATATAATATTTTAAAGATCAAAACAAAAGTAGGTTGCTCTCACGTATACATCGTTGCGTTGCTTCCCGACGGGTCACAACCGCTGAACTTGTTTCACCACCGCTGATCATTACTACACCCTCATCGCTACCACGAGTTCTTTTCTTGGTGGGCTTCATCGTTGTCTGAACGCACCTCAACGCTGGATATGTCAACTACTGGCAAAAAAGACATCAAAACCTACTCAGATGGTCGTTATCCACCTTAATTGTCGTCTATCTTCATGAAAATGGGACATGCAAGTGCAAAGTGGCATTCTTCTGAATCCTAGCGGTTGTGGCCGGAGCTGTCAAAGATGGGATTGGGGTCTCCTTAACACATTCGTGAGCTTAACTTCATTCGGATTTGCGAAGATAATGAGCAGTTCACATTACGTCGGTTTACAGGTTAACAAATTCAACTGATTTGGTGGTTTTGCGGGCCAAGAAGAAGCAGCAAAGCCTGGGTCGTAGATGGTGGTGGTGGTCTTCTGGGATGGTTGCGGCGGCGAGGTGCTTATGGCGGTGGCTACGTCGGTAAAATACAGAGAGAGAGGGGAAGGCAGAGAGTTTGTGTTTGGGGTGTGTGTATCAATAGTAATAGTGGTAATCTTTATCTGAAATGTTGAAAAAGAGTAAAATAAAATTAAGGGGGTGTTTGAGATTGCTTATTTTACTAACTTATTAGCTTATTTACTTTTTTAAAAGTTAAAAGGTGTTTGGCATAAAATTATTATGTGAGAGGAAAAGTCAATAAGTCTATTCA
The DNA here is from genome assembly GCF_002127325.2 of Helianthus annuus. NCBI lineage: Eukaryota > Viridiplantae > Streptophyta > Magnoliopsida > Asterales > Asteraceae > Helianthus > Helianthus annuus. The sequence goes on along the minus strand of NC_035434.2, from coordinate 125,618,756 downwards.
TTGTGACTTATTAACTTTTCTAAAAAGTCATAAATTGTTTTGAAAAGCTAAACCAGACATAGCCTAAAAGTTGATATACATCAAGACAGATAAAAATAAATAAAATTGTTTTTGTTTAGTAATATTGAGAATGTCAGGGGAATTTTATTCGTTCTAACATTTTTTAGTTATCAAATTAAACTATCAAACACATATATGATTATTGTAAATAAGAAAAAAAAATAATTATTGTTTTGCCTAATTTACGATTTTTCCCCGCTTTAAACTTACGATTTTGCCATCAGTTTAAAATTACGTTTTTACTTCCAGTTCAAACTAAAATTATGCTTTTGTCCCCAGTGAAAAATTACAATTTTTCCCTCGATTTAAATTTACAATTTTGCCTTATTTAAATTTACAGTGTAACACCCCAAAACTTGTGTGATAGAATATTTTGATGTTTTAATGTCCTACATGATTAGTTAAATTTTAAATGTAAAGGAAGTTTATAAACTTTGAGTAAGTATATGAAAATGATAACAAAGAGTAACCTTGGGGGTTTAATATGTAAAATTTGACAATTTAGATAAAAAAAGGGGAAAAGAAAACCCAGTGTTGGGTGTGGGGTTGCGACGCAGGGAGAGCAGGAAGGGGGAGAACCCTTCTTCTCCATCTTACCAAGAAAATCTACAAATTGAAGGCGATTTTGGATGAATTTCGTTTGCATGTGAACAATTTCTCAATCATCTAAGAGTTCCTAACCTAGGGTAAGTTTTATTATGTCATATGATGTTAGATGATAAGATGAGTTTGAGCAATCCATGATAATTGAATGAATTGAACCTGTAAATGAGTTAGAATCATCATGATGAAGATGAATTTTGCATAAATCCGGTTGTATTAAACACTTGTGATGAAACCCACTAGTAGTAGTAGTAGTAAGAATGGTGACATGGGTGAACCATTCATGTCTAATCTTTGTGCTAAGTTGATGAACTAGGTAGTATGTGATGCATTCTTATGTTAGCTAGTTGGGGTATGGTATAAATTTATTTGATTTTAGTAGTGATGATTAGATGAATGCAAGAAGTGGAAAGTTAAAGCATATAAATACTTGTACATAATGTCTTACAAATGTGAAACCCGCCAAGTGTTTGATAAAATGCCTACAAAGTTTGTGTAAAATAGTTACTTTTGACAGCCTTAGATAGTCACCTTGTAAAGGCCGTATCTCATTCGTTATTGGGAGTTAGACAACGAGCCTTATATCGTTGAAAAGGTTGTTTCGCATATTAAATTTCATATTTGGTCATAAGAGGCCGGTTATGAGAATTTAGTGGGTCAAAACAACATGAAAAGTTAGTAAATTCGTTTTGACAGCAAGCTGTTCGGAAGCATTTCAGCTTCTGTGCTGATTTTGTAATAATCATATAAAATCATAGGAATGTCCGATTTTTACGATCTTTATATGCTTAGAAAGATCTCTGAGTGTAGATCATTTCATATTTGAACATGAAGAATTGAATTGTAAGACCCCAAAATCCGGGTGTCTCACAGTTGGGACATCATTGCATAAACAATCCAAACACTTGAAAATTTTAATTATTATTTTCTTAATTTGAAGAATACGCAGCGGAAAACATTTAAGTCAAATTCCCAATCATGGGAAACATCCAAACTAAAATACAAAATTTTAATGTTTAAAATTTATTTATTAAAGCATCGTCTTCAACTAGAAATGCCATCTTCAAATGTCGGGTAGCTTCAAGCAACATCCAAGAGGTCATCGTTCATCCAGCTAACCTGAAATCAATCTAACATGCATGCAAAAGTCAGCTAGGCTGAGTGAATTCAAGTTTTTTTAATATTGTAATACAATAAAATAGTTGTAAAACATTTTCATCACATCGTCTTAAATAAACAACAACTTCTTTAAAACATTCTTTAAGATAACTTCAGACATCCGTTCAAATGGGTCAAGCACATAACAATGGGTCTCCTCGACCTTTAAAGCCAAACACAAAGTAAGGAAAAAGGACCCTTTTCGCCCCAAGGACCTCTAAACTGTGAGGGGTCTTCCCACCAAGACAGATAGATGCGGTTAGGGGACTTTTCGACCCAGTCATGGCAATACCCAAAATCCTACACATCCAAATTCATATTCACATACATATTAATGCATTATAATAATTTACATCATGATCATAAATAAATAAATGTATTTATTTTATCCTCATAATTAAAATTCATCTTTTAATGAGTCGAGCACACAACACAGATCTCCTCACCTTAAATCCCAAACACAAAGTAGGGGATAAAGGAATTTTTTTCTTCTCCTCTTTCCCCAAGGGCAAATAAACTGCTAGGGGACTTCCTCTTGTCCTAAGGACAGATAAACTGTTAGGGGACTTCCTCTGTTCGACCTGGTTGTGACATGACCCAACACATCACACGCAAGCACATAAAAGGGCAAGCAAATAATCCTCATGTATAGTTAAAATGTAGATTGAAAGTAACTATACAAACATCCTAGAAGTTTATCAACAATTTAATACATCCAACATACCTATAAGCCCTTAAACTTTAAGATATTAAATAAAAGGCATCATAAACTTACACTTAAATACATATGTGTGTATATATATACTTCAACCATCATACATGTACCTTCATACCTACACACCTCATACATATGTATATTCCCTCATAAATAAACTTGAGTATTTATATGACAATATATCTACATAAATTTATTCTTATATATATGTAAACATATATAAATATGAGTATATATATTATTCTCATCAATAATTGCCTTCACAAGAATAGGTATATAAAAACATATAACCCTCCTCACAATTCATGCTTAATAAGCATTCGAGAAAAAAAAATGAATTTTATAAATATGTAAAGAGAACTTCCCAACTTCCTTCATGAAAATAATCATACGAGTTTAGCATGCACATTAGCCCGAAAAAAATTAAAAGCATTTAAAAGAGTGGGCTCAAGAACTCACCGGTTGCAAAGCTTCCAAATCCGGAAACAAATCATCTTCAACTTCATACTCAAGGTATCAGACGCACCGATGCTCATCAACATCTTCGCATAAACCTCTATACCGAGCCTTAGTCCACACGCCGTCAAATTCGGATCACCCAAACCATGGTCGTCTTATAACCAAATATATTTGAACGAAAATGCCTACACACTCCTAAATTCTCCATGTTTATTCTATAGATCATGAGAATCCATGAAAGAGAAATGAGGTGCTAGCTAGCAAGCTTAATTAATTAAGCAGCTTGCTAGCTAGCTTGCTTTAGAACACCAAATATTCACGACATGATTTCCATTCGAAATACCACACAAATCAATTTTGTTATGTGCAATTACATGAAAAAGACTTCATCACCATCATCATCATACATGCATTCAATATTAAAGTAACCCATAATGCAACCGATCATCCTCCCATGTTCCTACCCATCACCATTCATGTAGCAACCACATAATAAACTTCACCATGTATGGCTTTTTTTTTTAATCGTTTACTTGTACCATTACTAATGCCAAACCTTAACCAACCAACCAGAATAGTTAAAACAACACCCACGATTCCATGGATCAGCAACAAATCGCATGCCTTCCCTTCAAATAAACATACTACACACACTACACCCCTTACAATCTTAACCAGCAAATCACCCATACCACTGCCGAACTCTACCAAGACTCGTGTAATCTCAATTATATTTCGGCCAACAAGCCCCTCACGCTTACACGGCTCCAAAGCAAACTGATTAACATCTTCTTCGGCCACCCGCACCACCGCGTGCACAACCGCCATCACACAAGCCTTGCCGTCATCAATTTTAGTTACCGTCATCTTCTTGACCTTAGCCACCATCAACCACACCAATGACATTGACATGCGGTGGTTCCGCAACGCCAATATCATCGCCTGCAACCACCACCGATCACTCACCTCCACACGACCATTGCTTCACCTTCACCACACATCGCTACACACATCATACCCAGTCATATCCACGTCATCGTCATCCACCAACCTACACACCATCACGCACCATCGCTACCTGACCCGATCATCACAAAACACAACCCCTGTAGCCACATGTGGCCACCATGTCACTTCGCGTGTCTTCGCAAACCGACCGAAACCATACCCTAGAACCCGATGTAAACCGAAACACAAAACACAAATAGACGGAACAAGCGTTTACCTCGTATTCGATTCGGATAATTAAATGAACCAAAACCACCCTGGTCGCCTCCTATCTCCCCCGTCGTTTTCCTCCCTTTCTCGCTTCTGTTTCAGCCGCATGAACACCCCTGGGTAACTAGGGTTTATGTCTTTGAATTTCATACTATATTTACAACAAGGCCCTTATACTTTTTATTCTATTTTATTTTGTTCCCAAAGATTTATTAAAACCACTTTACTTAATTGCAACCAGGCCCCTTAGAGTTTATAAAAACCAACTTATCGTGTTCACCGCCGCTAGCCATCTCATATTTAAACCTCATCGAATTTCTTTGTTCAAAACGCTCTAATGCCAAAAACCGGGATGTTACAAGTCTACCCCACTTAAAAGCGGATTCGTCCTCGAATCCTGACAAATAAAAAATAAAAAAAAAACAATTGTGCTCACAATTGCCTTACGACCACATCTGTGAGTGACACCCAATCACGATCATCTTGTTTCACGACCTGATTACCTATTTGGTAGTCAAAGGAGTCTCATCCATCTGTGTATTTAGACATAAAGTTTCTGGCTCAATGGTAAGTTCCATCTTATTTACCCTAAGGTGACGGGTTAGAAGCCCGTTAGACCTTTTACTCTCATTTTACAACCTTTCGATTTACTCTGTACTCGCTAGGCATCCCAGTCTCATGATTTGTGTCTCTACTTTTCGATCACCATAAAAGGACCTTCCACAGCTTCCAACATGTTGATCCTCACTTGAAGGTTCCATCGGAACCAAGTAATTGACTTATCACTTTCTACATGGTCACCAATGATATTGCCTACTTTGTCATTGATTACATCGTCTATACTGTTCAATTCCATAATTACCACAGGCTCGTCTACTAACCTCCATGTTCCACCAATCCCAAAAACAGTCACGTTGATGTTGCCTCAAAACATGAGAACCTGAGCACTTCCCGACACATTGTTGCAGTCCATTGTACCCGTAAGTAGGGCATACCATATCCACAATTGGTCGTACAATCATCGAAGTCTGGTGATTGTCAAAGACTCATGCAACATCTACCAATCGTCTACCTCAAGTATCTAACTTCTTGTCTTCATCAAGCAATCCTAACTCCTCAAATTCTAAGGAGTGTACATCAACTAAGTCTTTTGTACCAAGATTTCCCATCACAAGTCGCCGTGTTACACCGTCACTTGCCGTTGAATCCCTTAGCATCATCACAGTTCCATAATGGTTGCATTGCTAATCGCTTTGGCAAGCAAAAGATACGCTTCACATTGACATTCCTAACTCGAGTCAGTACCACACGTCCTAATGCTAACGTAACACACAAAAACATCGCTTAGAAAGACACCATCAAGAACAAAAACAAGCGTACAACACCTTACGTCTTAGCTCTATATGATACCGTCACTAAGACACTCATCACAATAGGAAAAACAATTCCTTGCATTCAATTACTATCATCTTACGTTTAGGCGTACTACATTATTCAATGCATGTCTTGAAGAAGAACATTTACAAAACTATATCATGCCTCGTAACATTCTAAGCAACAAAATGCATAACACTTCCAAAGTGGTAAGTGTAGTAGACCCTGTACATCGCTCGTTCTAAACCCCGGAAAATACGTTTGCTTCATTTGTGACCGTTACCACTCATCATCATCGTACCATAAGGGTTCACATGGTCGTACCCTTCATGGGTTGTACCAATCATTACACTAGACACCATACCGAGGCTAGATACATCTACACATTTTCTATAGATTACATTAAAGTAACCGTACGCATAACATCATCATAAACATTCATACATGCGCAAAGCGCCATCCAGACCATAAGTACAAAGAAATCACAAACTATGTCTATACTAATCTATTCACATAAATTGGTCGATAATGACCGTTACACCACAACAAAAAATCATGCTAATACAAATTCAAGCCATTCGAGCGTTACCACATGGCCACGTATAACTACACGTAACCCAACAGCAACCACACATATATACACACCAACATCTAAATCACCGGATGCATGTAGCAAGAAACCTTATGTAGAAGCATAATGCCAACACAAACCCATGACTAACAACCCACCCAAGGCCAAACATTCGCATGATTCATTACAGGCCATCATCCAGAACATGAGAATTGACAATAGACCGCCAACAACGTTGATCAAGTGCTATCGGATGTCCGTGTCACTGCAGACGTTCTAAACATTTCCTGTCATGGTCACACTAGTGTTTTACCATCAACGTAATGCACATAAACACTTAAGAAAAACATCCTACCATACCTCAAGCATAAATACATTAACATTCTATCTGATGAAAAAAAAAATTAACTATACAAGAAAGGCATCACATCCTACCTCCAAAACACAAGGGCATTAACATTCAATTTACCATATGGTGCAATTAAACACTCAATGAGAAACATCAATGCATACATCAAAACATGAAGGTACTATAATTATACCTAACACATCATGCCCTTTGGCATTCAAAGGAAAAACATCCTGATATACCAAAAATGTAAAGACGTTAGCATTCCATCTAGCACGTTTAATGATTAAAGAAAACAATAATTTTCTTTAATCCCATCCCACCCCTGAGCATAAGGCATTAACATTCCATCTAACTTATTATACCTTTAGGCACTCAATAGTAAAATTTCCAAACTAATCATATAATATAGCATCAACCTCCCACCTATCCCTCAATTCATTAAGCATCAATGAAAAAAAAAATCTAACCAAATTTCAATATAGTAAAAAGTACCTCTTGGCGTGCGGCTACCCGTATTGGCATTTCTAACTTTGATCCCATTCTCAGTTCAAGTCCAGGCATTAAGGGATGCCCGAATCTCTTGAACTATAGCTCTGATACCAACTTGTAAGACCCCAAAATCCGGGTGTCTCACAGTTGGGACATCATTGCATAAACAATCCAAACACTTGAAAATTTTAATTATTATTTTCTTTTGAAGAATACGCAGCGGAAAACATTTAAGTCAAATTCCCAATCATGGGAAACATCCAAACTAAAATACAAAATTTTAATGTTTAAAATTTATTTATTAAAGCATCGTCTTCAACTAGAAATGCCATCTTCAAATGTCGGGTAGCTTCAAGCAACATCCAAGAGGTCATCGTTCATCCAGCTAACCTGAAATCAATCTAACATGCATGCAAAAGTCAGCTAGGCTGAGTGAATTCAAGTTTTTTTAATATTGTAATACAATAAAATAGTTGTAAAACATTTTCATCACATCGTCTTAAATAAACAACAACTTCTTTAAAACATTCTTTAAGATAACTTCAGACATCCGTTCAAATGGGTCAAGCACATAACAATGGGTCTCCTCGACCTTTAAAGCCAAACACAAAGTAAGGAAAAAGGACCCTTTTCGCCCCAAGGACCTCTAAACTGTGAGGGGTCTTCCCACCATGACAGATAGATGCGGTTAGGGGACTTCCTCTGCCCCAAGGACTGTTAAGCTGCGAGAACTACTTCTGCCCACATAAATCCACTAAACAGTTAGGGGACTTTTCGACCCAGTCATGGCAATACCCAAAATCCTACACATCCAAATTCATATTCACATACATATTAATGCATTATAATAATTTACATCATGATCATAAATAAATAAATGTATTTATTTTATCCTCATAATTAAAATTCATCTTTTAATGAGTCGAGCACACAACACAAATCTCCTCACCTTAAATCCCAAACACAAAGTAGGGGATAAAGGAATTTTTTTCTTCTCCTCTTTCCCCAAGGGCAAATAAACTGCTAGGGGACTTCCTCTTGTCCTAAGGACAGATAAACTGTTAGGGGACTTCCTCTGTTCGACCTGGTTGTGGCATGACCCAACACATCACACGCAAGCACATAAAAGGGCAAGCAAATAATCCTCATGTATAGTTAAAATGTAGATTGAAAGTAACTATACAAACATCCTAGAAGTTTATCAACAATTTAATACATCCAACATACCTATAAGCCCTTAAACTTTAAGATATTAAATAAAAGGCATCATAAACTTACACTTAAATACATATGTGTGTATATATATACTTCAACCATCATACATGTACCTTCATACCTACACACCTCATACATATGTATATTCCCTCATAAATAAACTTGAGTATTTATATGACAATATATCTACATAAATTTATTCTTATATATATGTAAACATATATAAATATGAGTATATATATTATTCTCATCAATAATTGCCTTCACAAGAATAGGTATATAAAAACATATAACCCTCCTCACAATTCATGCTTAATAAGCATTCGAGAAAAAAAAAATGAATTTTATAAATATGTAAAGAGAACTTCCCAACTTCCTTCATGAAAATAATCATACGAGTTTAGCATGCACATTAGCCCGAAAAAAATTAAAAGCATTTAAAAGAGTGGGCTCAAGAACTCACCGGTGGCAAAGCTTCCAAATCCGGAAACAAATCATCTTCAACTTCATACTCAAGGTATCAGACGCACCGATGCTCATCAACATCTTCGCATAAACCTCTATACCGAGCCTTAGTCCACACGCCGTCAAATTCGGATCACCCAAACCATGGTCGTCTTATAACCAAATATATTTGAAAGAAAATGCCTACACACTCCTAAATTCTCCATGTTTATTCTATAGATCATGAGAATCCATGAAAGAGAAATGAGGTGCTAGCTAGCAAGCTTAATTAATTAAGCAGCTTGCTAGCTAGCTTGCTTTAGAACATAGTCACCTAATTCGTGGTTCGCTCCGGTTCGGGTACGCGGTTCGGGTTCGCGATTCGCTAGATAGCACGAATTCGGTACGGACGGGGGTAGGTTCATTTCGGTACGACCCGGTACGGTATACCATTTATAATGTTCATTTTATATTTTTTGTGTATAAACTTATAAGTTTGAAGACCAAATGTAAACTAGTGAAGATAGAGGGGGTTAAGTTTTACACTTCATATGTAAAAATTTTGTAGGTCCAGGTTTCGGGACCGAAATCGTGATTTTCATGTTCATGTTCATAGATGGAAGAAATAAAGAGATGATAAACAAACAACTTTTGTATTAATCCGGTAGTAAACATTACAAGTCGGCCCGGTTACATGACAACCGAACTAATACCAAAGAAGTATACATCCGGGGAGAAACCAAGTGGTGATTTCTCCCGGTGAGGTCCCAGACCTCCTCACACTCTCTAGCACACACTTGTGCTCTCACTCTTGTGTTGCAAATGACAAAGTGTTGGTATTTATACCAAAACACAGGCTGCAGGTCGAAGGATCAGACTGACTGGTCGAAACATCATCCTTCGATCAGACAGTCTTCGAAAGATACTCACATACCTCGAATGATATCCTTCGATATCCTTCGAGGTCCATCCTTCGATGGGTATCTTTCGAGCTCATCGAAGGATATTCATAATCCTTCGATGCCTTATCCTTCGACACCAATAACAACACAGCAACTTTGTCTAGCAACACACACACAGTCAAACCAACAACCCTCTCGTTTGACCACTTCAAACGAGCGGGTCTATACACGTTCGTTTGACCGTTTCACTAACTATTACAAATTCAGCATAAAATAAAACTAATCTATTCGACAAGCATCGGACACAAAATCTGCATCAACAAATTCCCCCTTGTCCGTTGCTGTCGAATGCTGAAAATGCAACTGCAATCGATCTTCAGCCAAGTATTCATCTTCTCTGTGTAGACGAATTCCCCCTTGACCGATGATCCAGGTAGGTAGTATCTTGATGCTCATTGTATAAGATTTCCCCCTCAGAGTGCGCGCATCCGAGTTGAGTGTTGTGCAATTTCCTCAAAGGACTCAATTGACCGATCTTCCGCTGATCTTCCATTACTCCAACCGGCATTTGATAAGGGTTCCATTCTTTTACAACTGCATCAAGTCTTGATCTTCAAGTGTCTGTGCAAAACATTCCACGCTGAATCGTTTGAATCACCTGAAAATCACAACCTCTACCACCCGTGATTGCGTTTAGAAATTTACCGAAGAAATTCAACATTTGAAAATTTTTATCCCCCCATTTCTTTGGTAAAATCTCTAAACCTTAACAGATTCTTTCCACTTCAAAGAAACTGTCGTCAAATGTTCACCAATTCCCTCCACTGAGCGGAACTGTCATCAATCTTCATTGAATGTTCTCGGTTCCGAAAATTCACGAACATGACTTTCTTCTTTGCATAAACTAGTTGAATAAGAACGTCCCCTGGTACCCCGTAGGATCTGACTTGTATCCCCCCAAAGACCAAAGTCTTTGTGAACTCGTTAGGACCGGTATAGACGTTCCAGGTTCATACGTACGTCTTCAAATGCGAGAATATGACAATAAACAAAATCTTTTCGAACATTTCCGAATAACCGGTAACAATCATAAATACTGATGCGCGGAAGCGAACATATCGTGTTGTTTTTGGCCCATAATAGTCGCGTTACCATTTTTGACATTGCATCGGTAACCGTGACTACCCCACAATTCTCCATGTTTATTCTATAGATCATGAGAATCCATGAAAGAGAAATGAGGTGCTAGCTAGCAAGCTTAATTAATTAAGCAGCTTGCTAGCTAGCTTGCTTTAGAACACCAAATATTCACGACATGATTTCCATTCGAAATACCACACAAATCAATTTTGTTATGTGCAATTACATGAAAAAGACTTCATCACCATCATCATCATACATGCATTCAATATTAAAGTAACCCATAATGCAACCGATCATCCTCCCATGTTCCTACCCATCACCATTCATGTAGCAACCACATAATAAACTTCACCATGTATGGCTTTTTTTTTTAATCGCTTACTTGTACCATTACTAATGCCAAACCTTAACCAACCAACCAGAATAGTTAAAACAACACCCACGATTCCATGGATCAGCAACAAATCGCATGCCTTCCCTTCAAATAAACATACTACACACACTACACCCCTTACAATCTTAACCAGCAAATCACCCATACCACTGCCGAACTCTACCAAGACTCGTGTAATCTCAATTATATTTCGGCCAACAAGCCCCTCACGCTTACACGGCTCCAAAGCAAACTGATTAACATCTTCTTCGGCCACCCGCACCACCGCGTGCACAACCGCCATCACACAAGCCTTGCCGTCATCAATTTTAGTTACCGTCATCTTCTTGACCTTAGCCACCATCAACCACACCAATGACATTGACATGCGGTGGTTCCGCAACGCCAATATCATCGCCTGCAACCACCACCGATCACTCACCTCCACACGACCATTGCTTCACCTTCACCACACATCGCTACACACATCATACCCAGTCATATCCACGTCATCGTCATCCACCAACCTACACACCATCACGCACCATCGCTACCTGACCCGATCATCACAAAACACAACCCCTGTAGCCACATGTGGCCACCATGTCACTTCGCGTGTCTTCGCAAACCGACCGAAACCATACCCTAGAACCCGATGTAAACCGAAACACAAAACACAAATAGACGGAACAAGCGTTTACCTCGTATTCGATTCGGATAATTAAATGAACCAAAACCACCCTGGTCGCCTCCTATCTCCCCCGTCGTTTTCCTCCCTTTCTCGCTTCTGTTTCAGCCGCATGAACACCCCTGGGTAACTAGGGTTTATGTCTTTGAATTTCATACTATATTTACAACAAGGCCCTTATACTTTTTATTCTATTTTATTTTGTTCCCAAAGATTTATTAAAACCACTTTACTTAATTGCAACCAGGCCCCTTAGAGTTTATAAAAACCAACTTATCGTGTTCACCGCCGCTAGCCATCTCATATTAAACCTCATCGAATTTCTTTGTTCAAAACGCTCTAATGCCAAAAACCGGGATGTTACATGAATCAGAAGATAAATGGGTTAAAATGTGTCGTGAACAGCTGCTGCGCAGAAAGTTGCTGCACATTTTTTTAGTATAAATATTAAGTAAAAATAGTTGTATTGTTATGCACACTTGTATGAATCATGAACTACTGATTTTAATAAACTATTAGTAAGTTATTTGATTGTTTTAAGTGTCTAAAACACTTACCAACTAGTCTATGCATATGATTGCACCAACGGGTCGAAACGGGTTGTTGATAGAAAATAGTAGAATGGATGTGTAAAAAACCAAGGTGTTAAGAAATGGTATGAAATGTTTAATGTATGAAACAAGTTGCCTAACTTGGAAAATGTTATCATTCTAAGTATGGAATTTTGAAAGAATAATGAACATGATGTAAATACATAATTATGCATGCTAGAAGCTCATGTATGACTTTTGTGATGATGGAATGATAAATTGTTAGATTGATTAGCATTGTAGTATTGTGATACATGTTGAACTCGTTAAGCGATTGACACGTGAATAGAAGTGTGATTAGTGATGCGTATGATTACGTATACTAACTATTGAATGGATGTAATGGAATGAGATAATAGGAACGTGTCAAGGAGAGCTCAAGCATAGGAGGATAACGGGTCAAGATAAGGCAAGGTGACAAATACACTTATTGGAGTACTCAAGGTAAGTGATTTCTATAATCACTTCTTTAGTTGTTTAAGTAATATAATGTTTTAATTATTAAGTTCATATGAAGTTGAGGTCAAATCAATAGATAATTTTGATAAATGCACGAATGGGTCGAATAATTCATAGATAAATAACAAGCCGAATACGTATAAGTTAAGAAATTCCTTAACTCGGATGCTGGACTTCAAGATCACATGATAGAATATTAAATTACAATCATATAGGAAGTAATGTGACGCAAAACGGATGAAAAATGAGAGAGTTATGTCCGTTTCGGTAAGGATTAATGGCTAGGAAAAGTGCAGAGTTGACACGGCCGGGTGGTGAACTGACACGGCCGGGTGAAGGTTCTGTCAAAAATATTATTTATGTGATTTATGCGCCGTAGGCTTCGGTATATTATCCGTGAACTACGACGGGCCTCCCAAACATGATTTCGAGTGTTTCCTTGACGATTATAAGTTGTAAACCCAAGTCTAAGCCTCATGTAATTTATATATGTAGGTCCCTTTTCTCGGAGGATCGAGAACAAACCTAAACCTTGTTATACTAACCCACTAGCGAGTGCGGAATCCAAGCTAGTAGGCAAACCGGGATGAAGCAAGACCAAACACAAGAACACACAAAGTTCACCGATTAACACCACTGTATTAATACGTATGAAGGTTTACGGTTACAAGCACAATGTTTACAATCTATTTGCAAACTCTCTAAAGTGTGTGTGTGTGTGTGTTTTTCAGCAGAGTTTCTCTAACTCTCTATGTGTGCATCTAGTTAACACTAACACACTGCATGGGTATTTATACCCATACATAGCAGGTCTGGTCGAAGGACTCGATAGATGGTCCGAAGGATCATCTATCGATGACAGGGAGCTCGAACGATCAGCATGGACATCGAAGGATCATCCTTCGATGTCTAATGGTTGAACCATGGTCGAACCATATCTTTCGAGCACCTCGAAGGATCAGTTGTATCCTTCGAGGCTATCCTTCGATCCAGACACCATCATGTTGTCCAAGTCAAACTAGGAGGATAGTTGACTTGGTCAACTTACAGACTGACTTAGGACATCGTTTTCATACAGACCGAATACAGACAAAGTACAGACACAAGTGCACCAACAAACTCCCCCTTGGCTGTAGCTTTGTCTTTATCTTGTCTTGATCTTCTATAGATGTAGACTCGTCTCGAACTTCGACAGTCTTTGGTCTTCGAGTTTCCAAAACTCTGATGTCCTTTCAAGTCTTCATGGTCGGAGGATCTTCAAAGTCTTCACGTCTTGAAAGCAGAGAGTGTATCAACAAACTACCCGTATCGTGTAGGAAGTGTGTTGACAAACTCCCCCTTAACATAAGCTCCCCCTTGAGTTATGCTCGTGAAATACTTTAACTTTATGAAGTGAGATCCTTGTGGTGGTGATGATGGTCAGCGGCTATTCGATCATCTTCATCTTTTGAGCGCCTTCTCGTAGTGTCTTCATTCCAAAGCTTGTCATCGACCATGTTCTCCTAGCCTTTAGAATCTGCACATGCAAGAAATCTAAACGCGTAATGAGAACAACTGCTTGGAATATAGTATAAACAAAAGACACACGAATGACCATGTCATAATCAAACACCGTCCGACAGTTTGAAAGTTTAATAAATTTGTCAATTTTAGTTTAACTTTCAAAACTTGCAAATTTCGACCGTTTATGAAGATTTAGTCAATTCGGTTTTCGTTCAGGTTTCAGGTAACGAAGACTCGAGCTCCAACATCGTACGATCGAAAATAAAGTAGAAAGAAAACCTTTTTGGCTTTTATAAAGTTTATATTAAAACACACCTAAAATCTTTTTGGTATTTTTGAAAGTAAAAGACAACAATTTAAAATCCTTTGAGTGTTATCAAACGACATCACCGCTAATGTCGTGCTGATATGCACCAAACGACGAAACTGTTTAAAAAGAAATGATAAAAGTTAAGCAGTAAATAAATATATACAGTCATTCTTTTTGTGAGTTTCGAGGGTAAGAGAATCATATCAGTGTACGGTCATGCCAAAACACTCTTGTTGTTCAGTTAGTTAATATTAAGATAAGCATCCTATAACAATTATCGGTATTGTTGTCCACTTAAGCTCAACTTATCAGATGTAATCATGGCGAGGGGATACGTTAAGGTATGATTTATACTTACCGACCGGTGTTCATCCACATCACGACACATTCCCGTATCAAGGTATGCACGAGAGTTCATCTTACCGGTGAGTATACCGATTATCATCTGTTTGAACGTATAAATTGTGAGATACTCACTTATTTTGATTTGAAAACAAGCCCTTTGTGATATAATCACTTATTGATGAGGAACTTGATTTTCATATGCATGAGGGCACAGGTGCAAGTCCGTGAACAGGTCAGTACTTCCGTACAGCAGAGAGACGAACTTGACACCCGGATAAATGTGATATTTTATCACTTATTTGATTTGGACATGTGATTGTTTATCACTTATTGAGGTCGAATGCAGTATGCAATATGTACACGTATGTATAGTATCATGGAAGATCTAGACTTGCGTCCCCGTTATTTTTCGGTAAAAGATACAACCATGATACCCAGATGATAAGCAGCATAAAGACCGAATATCTCAGAACCTCGGCAATCTATCAAACGAAATTTCGGTACTAAGACCATATGCCAATGAATGGTTCCCACCTGGTCTTCAGTCGATTAAGATTTATATCACCCTGCACACTTTAAAATGATTGTGAGCCTACCGATACATCTTATATAGAGCTGCTTATCGTTTTGCATTTAAGGTTTAAAGGGGTTTGGATAGACCACTGATGTACTATCATTTTCTCTTTTGCTCGCCAGGAAACTCATTTTTGTTTTTCTATTGTTTTTGTGTTTTTGAAATTTTTCGATGTTTTTGTATTTTCCGATTTTTGAATTTACTCCCCCTAAAATCAATAAACTAAGATAAATTTAAAAACACACAAAGATATTTACAAAAATGATTTTCCGATGTTGGTTTACTCTTGCTTGACCTTAATGCCATTTACCAATAATAAGAAGTCAAATCTAGATTTGTCAAAAGCTTTGGTAAATAAGTCGGCACGTTGGTCATCGGTGTGGACCTTAACAACATCGATTAGCCTTTTCTCAAAGCAATCACGTATGAAGTGATATTTGATTTCGATGTGTTTGGTCTTTGAATGCTGCACAGGATTTTTAGTGATATCTAAAGCAGCAGAATTATCAACGTATATAGGAGTAGTTAGGAATTCAAAACCGTAGTCCCGCAATTGTTGTTGGATCCAAAGAACTTGTGAGCAACAACTTGAGGCAGCAATGTACTCAGCTTCGCATGTTGATGTAGCGACACACGTCTGCTTCTTGCACTGCCATGTTACTAGGCGATTTCCTAAAAACTGACATCCAGCCGTTGTGGATTTGCCGTCGATTTTACATCCGCCAAAATCAGAATCACTGAATGCGACCAAGTCAAAGTTATTATCCCTAGGATACCACAGACCGGTGTCGGGGTAAGCCTTCAAATAACGAAAAATCCTTTTGACAGCTGCAAGATGTGAGGCCTTCGGATTAACTTGATATCTGGCAAGTAGGCACGTTGGGTACATTATATCTGGCCTTGATGCTGTGAGGTACATAAGGGATCCGATCATCGCGCGATAGTATGAAGGGCTAACAGGTTCACCCTTCAAGTCAGGAGTTATTCCGTGATTAGTTGGCAGTGGGGTACCAATGGGCGTTGCATCGGACATCTGGAACCGGCTCAAGATGTCTCCAACATATTTAGTCTGATGGATGAATATCCCAGACTCCGTTTGTTGCACTTGTAGGCCCAAAAAGAAATTCATTTCCCCCATAGCACTCATCTCGAATTTATCCTGCATGATGCGCTCGAAATTCCTACACAAAACATCATTAGTAGAACCAAAAATAATATCATCAACATATACCTGTACCAGAAGAAGATCTCCATCTTGTTCTTTGATGAAGAGAGTACAATCGATAAGACCTCTTCGAAAACCGTTCTCCAGCAGATATGTAGATAAGGTTGCATACCAAGCTCGTGGCGCTTGATGAAGTCCATAGAGAGCTTTGTTGAGCAACCAAACCCGATCGGGATGGACAGGATCTTCAAAACCTGGAGGCTGTTCGACATATACCTCTTCTTCAACCACACCATGTAGAAATGCACTTTTGACGTCCATCTGGTAAACCTTGAATCCTTTGAATGAGGCATAAGCCAGAAAGATCCGAATAGCTTCCAGACGTGCAACAGGTGCATAGACTTCGTTGTAGTCGATCCCCTCTATCTGACGAAAACCTTGAACGACTAAACGAGCTTTGTTTCTAATAACCACTCCACGGTCGTCTTTCTTGCATTTGAAGACCCATCGAGTGCCAATCTTCTTGTAATTCTCAGGCTTTTCAACAAGCTTCCAAACACCAAGCTTGTGAAATTGCTGCAATTCTTCCTGCATGGCTTCAACCCAAGCACTATCTTTCAATGCTTCTTTCCACGACTTTGGTTCTTCTTGTGACACGTAACACGCGAAGGACCAGTCATTCTGTTGACCAGATTCTCTTATAGCTGAATACAAACCAGCATTCCGGTTGTTTCTCAGCTGATTACGCGTCTGTACACCGCGATGGACATCTCCAATGATATTCTGCTGTGGATGGGTATCGTGAATCCTCATTTCAGGATTATCTGGCACACGAGCATTGATACCCAAGTTATTCAGATTAAGATCAACAACCAACTCTACACCTGGAATGTGGGTAGAAGTGGATGCATTCCCTTCAGCAGTATCTATATTCTGCGTATGAGGTGTATCACCAGAGGCACCTTGAACAGGAGCAGCTGGAGCTGAAGATCCTTCAGCTGCATCATGATATTCATCATCTTCAGAAGAGTCATTATAATCAGCAGCATCTTCATAAACCTCATTTTGAACCATATTGTTGACTGACGTAGAAGCTTGAGGGTCAACAACAATAGGTCTAACCAATGGTGAGACAGCAGCGTTGTCACTTTCCAACAACATCCGAGCCGCTGCTGATTCTTCGTCAAAGGTTGGCAGATTAAAGGAGTCAAATAGCCCATCATAATCGAACATCCACGGATCACCCGGAGCCCTAACAGGACTCGTGTACCTTTGAACCCTAACTTCGCTCCATAGCTCAATCTTTTTGGTAGCTAAATTCCAAACACGAAAATTCGGAGTTGCATATCCAAGGAAGAAACCCTCGATAGCTCTTGCACCAAACTTTCCATCTGGCTCAATCATAGTACACGGAGCACCAAACGGTTCAAGGTAAGAAAGATCCGGTTTCCTTCTCTGAAGGAGTTCGAAGCAAGTCTTGCCATGTCTCTTAACTGTAAGAACTCTGTTCAACGTGTAGCAAGCAGCCGATACAGCCTCTCCCCAGAATTGAATAGGGAGTTCCGACTCTACTAACATTGTTCTTGCAGTTTCAATAATCGTCCGATTCTTCCTCTCAGCGACACCATTTTGTTGTGGAGTATAACGAGAACTGTACTCATGAAGAATGCCTTTAGAAGTACAAAACTCATCCATAACTTGATTCTTGAATTCAGTTCCATTGTCGCTTCGGATCCTTTTCACTTTCAACGTATAGAGATTTTCCAACATTGTAAGAAGATCCTTGAGGATGCCAGGAGTTTCACTCTTGTGTGCCATAAAAGATACCCAAGAAAATCTAGAGTAGTCATCAGTAACTACTAAACAATAGGCATCACCAAACGTTGTCTTGTGCTTCATAGGTCCAAAAAGGTCCATATGAAGACGTTCGAGAGGCATGCTGACAGTGTTGATTTTCTTCAAAGGGTGAGACTTCTTTGTTTGCTTCCCTTTTTGGCACGAGACACAGATATCTTGCAAATGAAAACTTCTAACAGGCACACCATTCACAAGATTATTTTTCACCAAATGGTTCATCTTTCTCAAGTGAATGTGTCCCATTCTTCTGTGCCAAGATATAGACTCCTTTTCTGTGGCTTTTGAGACAAAACAAGTGACTTGTGCAGATGTAGTAATCGCCTGGCTCATGTCGAGAATATAAAGATCATTAACTCTCGGAGCCGATAAGAGAATCCATTCTTGTGGAATTTTGAATCCAGGTTTCAGCACATAGCAGCCAGCGTCATCAAAAATTACTGAGAACTTTTTATCGCAGATTTGCGACACACTGAGAAGATTGTGATCAATTTGCTTCACATAATTGATCTTATCAAAGCACACGATACCATTGGAGATGCTTCCTTCTCCAGTGATGTACCCACCTTTATCACCCGCAAAGGCAACATACCCTCCTCTAATATTTCTCACGTCATACAGGAGTCGTAAGTCGCCAGTCATGTGCCTGGATGCTCCACTATCAACAATCCAATGACTATTAATAGTTCCTCCTAGAACATCCTGCACATGTCAAGTAAAACATCAGTTGAGAATGGGGACCCAAGCCTTAGTGGTCTTGGGTCGTCCCTTGGCATCACGATATGTAAGCTCTATCTCTTGATGGTTTTCAAGAACAACTGCTCCCCCTGAATTGTCACCCGACTTAGGTAACCAAGTTTGTCTGTGCCTACCAGTTTTTGAAGATTCTGGTTTTACAGGTTGTGACACACTTGGTTCCTTTTGTACTGTTTTAACTTCAGATTTTAAAGCTTTTTCAACAGTTTTTATGTTCTTACGTCGTTGTTTAGTTTCTTGTTCTTTTACAGTTCGTTTATCTTGTTTAGGTGAAACTGATCGACGTTGAGGGTGAACTGTTTCAGGTGGAGTTTTCTCAACAAATTTCTTCTTTGGAGCATTTGGGCAATTTCTGATAATGTGCCCACTTTCTCCACATTTGAAACAAGTTCTCCTTTCAACAGACTTAGGAGAACTTGATCGACTACCGGATGTTAAACTTGTAGAACCTGAGGTACTTGCTCTTTCATCACACCCATTTGTATGTTGGGTGTAATTGTTATCACTGTTACGTTTCAAAATTTTGACTTGTTGTACAAAATCAGTGTTTGATTTGTTTTCAAAAGTCTCAATTTTATCTGTACCTTTTGATGCTACAAACTTAACATCTTTTCCTTTCTTCATGTAACGAGCTCCTTTTGTTTCAACTTTAGCCTTTGGCTTTGGAGCTCGTTGTGGTTGTTTACCCTTAGAAGCAGTCGGTTGTTGAGTGGTTGGAGATTTTTGATTGCCAAACTGTTTCCTAATCTCAGCCTTAGGAATTGGATCACATTGTGTTACCACAATTCCCGGCAGTGTTTTTCCCAAAAATTTGTTTGTATTGTCTTCAAAGACTTTGTCAATCAAAGATTTATTTACATTTTTAATTGGAAAAACATGATCTGAGTAGATTTTATTATCTCCAACCAAAGTGTACAACACATTACTGCTTTTAACAGTAGACACACCTGTCTTATCAACCTTGACAGGATCAATCACTTGCTTCTCAACAGATGGAACCTCAGGAGTATCAGGATCACAAAGGATGTGATTCTCTCGTGGAATATCTACTCCTTTCATCTTGCTAAGTGATTTATCCTGATCACTTACAGCCACATCTGATTCATCATCCGATGTTTCATAGTCCTCGATAATTGGAGGACTTTGCTTCATGGATGGTGAAGCTTCTTGTTCCTTAGGGGCTGTGTTTGAAGAATTGTCCGGTTTGAACCCTAGGCCAGTAGAAAATTCCTCAAAGTTCAAAGGCACACTGGGTTCATACCGAGGCATTTCCTCTTCATCGGGCATCTTGGTATAGTTGTCCATCAAAGGGGGTGGACATGCCTTATACCCTACACCTTTCACGTTACCTTTCAGTTGTTGAACGTCTATGATGTGATCAAGCACAAATCGGGAGTTAGAATAACTATCCAATTTCTGTTTGATCGCATCATGCTTGCATTGGGCAATGGCTAATTGCTTCTTAGTTTCTTCCACAAGGTTAATGTATTCATTTATACTTACTTGTTTGTGGTAAACTACTTTGTTAACCTCGGACACATTTTTCTTTAATGTTTCTATTACAGATTTAAATTCTTTTTCATTCCGGGTTAAAGCCATGTTTGCCTCTTGGCATTTTGACAGTTCAATAACCAAATTCTGATTATGACTATGAAGCTTTTCTGATTCAAGCTTCATATCTGTACATGATTTACAAATACTAGGAGCGGGAGGTTCAGAAGTTACCTGACTAGTAGAGGCTGAACCATTTGCCATAAAGGCAGTTTGAAAAGAAAAAGCTCCATCTTCAGAGAATAGCTTTTCCATTTCCGTTGATGTAGCAGCAGCCTTCCTAATCAGAATTGATTTCTGACATTTAAGCTCATCAGCTTCATTCAGAAGATCCTGAATATCTTCACCTTCTTCCTCCTCATCAGGCTCTGAGTGATTATCCCCAGAAACAGAGCCTTCTTCATCCGAACTGCCCGAATAACCAGAACTGTCATCGCTCCCAGAAGATTCTTCTTTCTGAACCTGCTCGATGACCTTAGCATACAATGCAGTTCCACTTCCCTGATCACCATCACCAAACTGAACTGACCAGTCACATCCTTCATCAGCTTGAACAGCCAAAGCCCGATTGTGATTGGTAGCTCCAGGCTGTCCCTGATTGTTGTTCACTGCCACCATCCTCCGTTCACGGTTTTCTTGTTGGGCATTCACATTCGTCTGATTTCTGAAAGGGTTGTGATTGCCGTGTTTTGTTGGTCGAGTGCACTCACGTTTAAAGTGCCCTTTCTCGCCACAGTTAAAGCACGTGACGGCATTAATATCAAACCCATACTTCGTGTTTTTCTTTCCTTCCAACGAAGTTCTTCCAGTTCGTGCCATGAAATCTTTTGCCCTTCTAACCGCACTAGCAAAAGCCCATTTAATATCCATCAACTCCATTTCTTCCTTGTCGATCTGATCATAATCTTCATTGGTCATGTTGATGTTTCCAAGCTGACCAGCTACCAAACCACAGTAAGCACTGACCATGGTGTTGATAATCTCCATATGTTCCTTAGCAACTTCAATACTAAGGTGTGAAAGATTTGAGTTGTCGACTCGGATTGTGTGATGACTTTGGGATTGAGGTTGAGGATTGCTTGTATAGTGAGCTTGCTGTTGTTGTTGTTGAGGTTGTGGTTGTGGCTGTGTTGGGACAGGAATGTAAGACCTCGGATCGAATTGAGGTTGTGGTGGAGCAGCTGTTGATTGAGGAAATGGAAAGGAACTCGTATTGGACACAAAAGCAGTTTGAAGCTTCGGTTGCTGAACAGAACTAGAACTAGCTGAAGGACCAAAACCAGGCAAATACATTTCTGTATTCTGAGGAGCTGGAGCACGCCTTGCTTTCCTAATTTCTTCATCATTTTTATGTTCCAGCTTCTGAATGAACTCGTAGATGTTGATTTCATCTAGAGCTTTAGTATGCTTCAACAACTCAATAAACGAACTCCATTTTGGGGGTAGGGCGTCAGCAAACCTATTCACCATGTCTTGTTGAGTAGCTGCCACCCCATAAGCACACATTTCACTAATCAAATGATAGAAACGTGTGGTCATATCATTCAGAGTCTCGTTTTCCAAAAATTGAAAAGATTCAAATTCTTTCTTCAACAAATCATGCCTAGACTTTCGAGCAGCTGCATTGCCTTCTCCTCTAGCAACTAAGGCATCCCACAATGCTTTCGTGGTCTTGCAATATGAAAACTGATGGTAGATGTCTTTGTTGAGTGCTTGAGTGAGTGTGGCATAGGCCTTTTTCTCCAATTCATAAGCCTTCTTGTCATTTTCAAGCATGTTGGCGTAACCTTCTGAAGTGGATGCTCTACTTTCAAGACTTTCATTGAATGCATTGACAAAACACATCCAGAGGTCGGTGCTTTGTCCTTGAACGTATGTGTGAAAGCGGCCTTTCCATGACGGAAAATCGTTCATGTGGTTCAGCTTTGGTGGACGATTGTTACTGCCTGTTTCACTCTCACTAATCAGAAGATTTTGAAGACTTTGACTTTGATTGGATACCAAAGCCCATTGACATGAACTTATTGACTGTTGTTGTTTAGGTATGGCACTCGTCATATATTCAGCCATTGACATCTGTTTCAGATCTGGTTGTGGATCCGTACTCCAATCCCAAGGACTTGTGCAACTCATTTTGATCAAAAATTAACAAGTAACCTACACACCACAAACTGTTAACAACAGACAGACAACAATTGAAAGATACAATCTGATCGAAAGATCAAGACTTGTTCGAAGGATCAACAGTGATCGAAAGATTACTGTTGAGTTTCGAGCAAAGTCTTCGAAAGATTCTCAATGAAAGATCCTTATCTTTCGACTGATTGTCACGAAAGATTCACAGTTCGAAAGATCTATATCTTTCGAATACTGATCTCGAAAGATTCACAATGAAAGATCCTTATCTTTCGAGATGTATCCTTATCTTTCGGACAACCAACTTTCGAAAAGATTCCAACTACGAAGGATAACCCTTAGACTTCGAAAGACTACTCGAAGGATGCTAATCTTTCGAGCTGTCTCCAATCGAAAGATGATCTTTCGAAATCGAAAGATGTCGAAGGATATCTTTCGATGTCGAAGGATGTCTTTCGAATCCTCTGACACACCTGACACAAAGTACGACAGGTTGGTGAAAAGTTGATGTGGTTGGTGAAGTTGCTTTCGGCAGAAAGTATGTTCTGCACACAAATCTTCACCAACTTTTTGACTTTCAAAAAGTTTGCCAAAACAAGCAACCTTATCCCCAAGTCCAGTCACCGGAAAGATGATCGGAACACGGCCGGAAAAATCAAAGTTTCACAAAAACGAATTTTTATGTTACCCAAACCGACCCCGAACACTCCCGAAGGTTTAGAAGCCGTTTTTCAGTTTAGAAAAGCAAGAAAAACCACCAAAACGGGTGCTAAACCTAGTGTCCAAACACACCAAAGAACTTGAACAAACCGGTTTTAAACAAGGTAAAGAGCGAGGCTCTGATACCACTTGTAGGTCCCTTTTCTCGGAGGATCGAGAACAAACCTAAACCTTGTTATACTAACCCACTAGCGAGTGCGGAATCCAAGCTAGTAGGCAAACCGGGATGAAGCAAGACCAAACACAAGAACACACAAAGTTCACCGATTAACACCACTGTATTAATACGTATGAAGGTTTACGGTTACAAGCACAATGTTTACAATCTATTTGCAAACTCTCTAAAGTGTGTGTGTGTGTGTGTTTTTCAGCAGAGTTTCTCTAACTCTCTATGTGTGCATCTAGTTAACACTAACACACTGCATGGGTATTTATACCCATACATAGCAGGTCTGGTCGAAGGACTCGATAGATGGTCCGAAGGATCATCTATCGATGACAGGGAGCTCGAACGATCAGCATGGACATCGAAGGATCATCCTTCGATGTCTAATGGTTGAACCATGGTCGAACCATATCTTTCGAGCACCTCGAAGGATCAGTTGTATCCTTCGAGGCTATCCTTCGATCCAGACACCATCATGTTGTCCAAGTCAAACTAGGAGGATAGTTGACTTGGTCAACTTACAGACTGACTTAGGACATCGTTTTCATACAGACCGAATACAGACAAAGTACAGACACAAGTGCACCAACAATATAAGAGTGTGATAGATGTATGTAATGAAGTTGGACATGTATTACATGTAAATGTATACAAAAATACGTACGGAACACGTAGGTATGAATACATGATTGTAGGTATGATTAAATGTATATTAGGTATGTAGATGTGTATGATTGTAAGTTTGTATGTGTGCAAGTATGTGCGAATGCATGATTTGGATGCATTTGAGAATTAGCGTTACTAATAATGCCCTTGGGTTTGGAATATAAGTTAATTGGATGCATTTAAATGGTTGACGTCCTTTTTATGAAGATGTAGTAAATGAATATGTTGAGATTACGGGTTTGGCTAACCAAGTTATTATTGAGTATGTTTGAAAGTGCAGGTTATGAATGTCGGACTTTCGAAGTGTTGATATAATAATGAAACGGTTGAATGTTGAAAGGATAATCGGATTGAAGTAACTTATGCGGTTAGAATATGCTATGGACGTTTTAGTTTATACAACATTTTATGTTTGGTCATCATCTACCAACGGGTTAGTTGTTTGAAAATATATGTCATACCCATTTAATTGGGTAATCGAATGCGTGAGAGAAATGAAAGTACATGCACGAATGGAACTAAAGTGACGGTTTTATAAGTAAATAAGTAAATGACTAACTTTTTAAAGCTTTGTTGTTGAATGTAGGTAAATCCTCAATTTAGGCGACTTGGAGAATCGGAGCGAGCGCGTGTTCATGTTATGTCATACCAAACGCTTCCGCTAGCTTGTTCAAATGTTTTAGTCCAAAATTTGTTGTTTTGGTTCTTAGTAGTATTTTGTCGAATGAATCGTAGAATTGTATCTAGTTTGTTTATGTTTAAAACAGGGGTATGCTCGTTTTATGGACGGTTCATGCCCAATTTTTGTTAAATTAATGCACCTGCGTTATTGATATTATCATTTAAAATTCCGAAGAGTTGGACACTTTTAAGAAAATTTTTATATTTCTAGTGTCCTTCAGTCGTCTTTTATTAGACGCAAACGCGGACGTAACATACAGTTTCGCCATTAGTTTTGTTTTCTTCCTCCCAGGTAAATTACGATTTTGCCCTCAATTTAAATTTACATTTTTGTCATCGTTTTTGTTTGCTTTCTTAGTCAATTACGATTATGCCCCCAGTGTATAACTACAGACACAAGATGAGGGAATAGTGTTAGGCAGCTGTCTGGAACTCCCCCATTGGCCAACCAATTTACGATTTTATCCCCGCTTTAAAATTACGATTTTGCCATCAGTTCAAAATTACGTTTTTACCCCCAATTCAAAATAAAATTATGCTTTTGCCCACAACTAAAAATAACAATTTGCCATCGGTTAAAAATTACGATTTTACCACTTTAAATTTACAGTTTTGCAATTAGTTTTGTTTTTTTTCTCCCAGCCAAATTACGTTTTTGCCATAATTTAAATTTACATTTTTGCAATCGTTTTTCTTTGCTTTGCTGTTTTATGTCATTTTCCGCTTTCTGTATCTTTTATAGTTATTATTGCGCGAAACTATTAAAAAAAACTTTCGCAATTAAGTTGATTGCATGAACATTCAAATATAGTGAGTGTCTCGGGTTCGAAGCCCTTCATGGGAAAGAAATTTTTTTATTACCCGTTGCCAAATCTTTTAAAACAAAAACCTTTTTAACATACCTTCTTCTTCCTACAAGGTAGTGCAGATTAGGGATGAACATTTGGTACCGAGTATATTCGGTACCGGTTTCCATTTTCCCTGTTTTTCGGTACCGGTATTTATGGGTAAAACCAGTGGCGAAGCTTGAAATTTTTCACGGGGGGGGGGGGGGTCGAAAACGTATATACCCAAAAATTTCTATAGAACCGGGGGGTCGAAAACGTATATACCCAAAAATTTGTATACGAAAACTACATATATAACACTACTGGCCGAAAAGTTCGGGGGGTCAGACGCCCCTCCTGGCCCCTTCAAAGCATCGGCCCGGCCCTGGGTAAAACACCGGTAAGTACCTATACTGTATCGGTACCGGTGCTGAACTGTTGTATTCGGTACCGTTACCACTTTTTCCCGTTTTTCGGTACCAAACAAGTACCGTGCTCATCTCGTTACAAAACAAAACGAATCAATATCGTTCGAATTCTCGGCGCTACCGCGGGGAATTTCACTAGTTATATATCAATTGTCATTGCCCTTTTGAAACGGTTATGTTTTTGAGTTTTGAGTTTTTATCACTACAGTTTCTTTTCTTTAATTTTCCCCCATGCAACATTCTAACAAATATACTATCTATTATATTGTTTACTTACGTTTTGTTTTAACTTTCGCAACAACTTTATTATATAAAACCGAATAGATTTAAGATATATTTAATGTATCATTCAATATGTATCATTTACTTTAAATTTTTTATATTAACATGTGTTAGCTTTTCAGAAAAAGATATATACGTAATTGTGGTATTGTAATCCATACGAGTGTCAGTATCATAACAAACGATACCGTGCGCATTCATTTCCTTTTTAAAAAGGATAAATACATAGTTGTGCTATCGTAATCTTTATGAGTGTTGGTATCGTATTGGTAACGTGAAGAACCGCATTGATTCCAACCTAAAATCGCTACTGATATTTGTTCTTTTAGTTTATATTTGATATAAAACACGTGTTGATATCCATTTGGGCATATTGGCATTATTTTTTGGGGTTTTCTCTTCCAATTGCTAAAATGAGTGCCGATACCGTAACGAAACCGACCCATACCCATCAAATTCCCGCCGCGTAGCACGGGTTATTCCAATAGTAAAAATGTTATATTATTCTGATATAGGTAATGATAGGAGACCCAGGGAAACCTGAGTTTGATCCTTGAGCCAAACAGGTTTTACCGGTAATTTAAGTGTTGTGCCTACGGGCGAGTGGATTACCGGGTTTTCTCCGAAATTGGTGGTGGACTCGGGTTACTCTTGAGATACTCCGTTTGGTCCAGTAATACCCCAAGAATGCTCATGATTGATTCTGCTAATCGTTGAAAAAAATATTATTATAACATCATTAACAAATATAAATTCATTCATCGAATCCCGTCCTTTTACTTCCTTAGTTGGTAAGCTTTGGACTCAAATGTTTAAATCCTGCATTTATCTCCATTTACGTCTAACCTCTCATAGTATTTCCATTTAAACATCTTGGGACTTTATTTTGGAAGTGGATAAAGTGAAAGCTTATGGATATGAAACAAAGATCCTGAGTTTGGTGGGCAACAGATGGGGATGAAAATTTAGCTTTTTTTCCATAACGTGATAAATGCCAACAAGAGTTATAAACTTATAATCGCATAAACGGGCTTCTAATTAATGGAGTGTGGGTAAGGACCGGGTTTATAACTATTTTCATGAGAAGTTTCAAGAACCGTTGGGAATTCGGCCTCTTTTAAATTGTCCAAATCTCTCTTCATTAACGGAGATGGAATCGGACTCTTTAGTTGTACCATTTTCGGTTTCGGAAATAAAGGAGGCGGTGTGGGAATATGAGGGCGATCGGGCTCCGGATCCGGATGGAATTAATTTTAATTTTATCAAAAAAATG
The DNA here is from genome assembly GCF_002127325.2 of Helianthus annuus. Classification (NCBI taxonomy): domain Eukaryota; kingdom Viridiplantae; phylum Streptophyta; class Magnoliopsida; order Asterales; family Asteraceae; genus Helianthus; species Helianthus annuus. The sequence goes on along the minus strand of NC_035434.2, from coordinate 125,590,706 downwards.
TTGGCATCTTCTTCAAAGTGACTTTGTAAAAATGTTTGAGGAATTCTATTGGAGGGGGTCGTTTAGTGTCGGGCGTACTTCCTCGTTTATAGCTTTAATTCCTAAGAAGAAAGACCCTGGGGGTTTAAATGATTTTAGACCAATTAGCCTAATTGGGTGTATCAACAAAGTGGTTTCTAAAGTGTTGATTAATAGACTAAAAGGGGTGATTCATAGGTTAGTATCGGAAGAGCAATCGGGATTTTTGTCATCTAGAAGCATCTTGGATGGGCCGTTGATTCTAAATGAATTAATTTTGTGGATGAGTAGGAGTCGAAAGAAGGGGTTTATTTTTAAGCTGGAAAGCATATGACTCTTTAAATTGGGGTTTTCTTGATTCCATTCTAGCTCAAATGAAATTTCCGCCAAAATGGAGGTCATGGATAATGGCTATAGTCTCTTCCGCAAGGGCTTCGGTTCTTGTAAATGGTTCCCCGACCCAAGAATTCACGTGTAAGAGAGGTCTAACACAAGGGGATCCTCTATCACATTTTCTATTTATTTTAGCCATGGAAGCTTTAACGGGGGTTATGAAAAAAGCATGTTCGATTGGTTTATTCCATGGCATTCTAATATCAATACATGGGCTGATCTTATCCCATTTCCTTTATGCGGATGATGTTCATCGGAAAATGGTCAATACGGAATGCAATTAATTTGAATCGTATCCTTAGATGTTTTTATCTAGCCTCCGGGTTATAGGTAAATTTATCCAAGAGTAGTATATTTGGAGTTGGGGTGGATCAAGTTCAAATCAATTCGATGGCAGGTGTGCTTAGGTGCAAAAGCGGGTCTTTTCTGTTTAAGCACTTGGGTTTACAAGTAGGAACCGATATGAATTTGGTCAAACACTGGGAAGCGGTCGTTAGTACTTTCAAGAAGAGACTGACGGTTTGGAAGGCTTCTACCCTTGTGTTTGGTGGCCGGTTGACACTTGTGAAATTCGTGTTGAACTCCCTTCCAACCTGCTATTTTGAAGAATTAATCATGATATATGATATATGAAAGATTATTTAAATAGTTAGAGATAATTAGTAGTTTGAATTTAAATAGTTATCTAGTTATTTTATTTATTAGGTATTAGTGTTAGTATTGGTTTAGTATAATTGGTTTTAGAGTTTGAGTTTAATTGGGATAGCTTGTTTAGCAAGTAATTAGTTTAGTATAAATAGATGGGTTAGGTTATGTAATTACTTGGATGTTTTGCTTTGTTCTTTATTAATATATAAAAGAGTCGTGAGGAGTTCTCACAAAATCGTTGTGTTGCTGCGTTTTTGATCCAGTTGATTCCAACAATTGGTATCAGAGCATGTAACGATCAAGCGGGAGCAAGAAGAATCGAAGCAAATCAACCCAGTGAAGTCGAGAACCTTCGTGGATCGACAAGGAGAAAGAAGTCGAAAACCTTCGTGGATCAACAGAGAGAAGAAGACTCGAAATCTAAGTGAATCGAGCAGAGACAAAGACTCGAAATCTAAGTGAATCGAGTAGAACGGTCGAAATCTGAGTGAATCGACAAAGAGGTTCAAAGGTACGTTGCAATCTTAGTGGAGCGAGTATTTTGGGTTCGAGATCTATGAACAAAAGAAAAAGAAAAGTGAAGTTTTGTTTTGGGCTCTGAATTGGTAATCTTTGAAGACCATAGGATAATATTAAGTAGGTAAATAATTAGAAATTCAAAGTTTGATGTGGGGCATGTGAAGAAAAAGAAACAAAGTAGTTTTGTTGCTTACGTAAGAAGTTAATAGAGATAAGGAAGTTTATTTGTCTTTGGTGGCAAAATTTATAGCAAGGAATAATAAAGAAAGCAAGTATATAAGTCTTGGTTGGTTTCTTTAAAAAAATAAACGCACCATCAAAAACAAACAACAAGTATTTTTGGTGAGGTTTTTGATAGTCGATCTAAGTGAAAAAAAAGGGTGAAAGATGGGAGATGGGGTACCAGTTAATACAGGGATTGTTCAGGTACGAGAAAACAACAATACCTCATTTCAAGTTCCACGATTGACGTCAAAGAATTACAACACTTGGACTATCTTGATGGAGTCGGTATTAGACGCTCAAGGACTTTGGGAGGTGATTGATCTGGTAACAGGTGATGCCGTGGATGAGAAGAAAAACAAAGTTGCTAGGGCGGTTATTTTTCAAGCGTTACCGGAAGACATACTTTTACAAGATGCTAAAAACCGAAGTGTGAAAGATATTTGGGAAGCTTTACGAGTAAGATTTCTTGGCGCTGACAGGGTTCAAAAGGCTCAATTGGCTTTGTTAAGGAGAGAATTCGAACAGCTTCGAATGAAAGAGGCAGATTCTATAGAAAACTTTGCTGGAAAGATAAGCGGATTTGTTTCAAGATATAGCAGTCTTGGGTCAAGTCTTGATGATGAAGCAATAGTTCGAAAGTTGTTAGATTCTGTACCAAAGAAGTATCTTCAAATTGTTGCTTCTACTGAGCAGTATTTAGATATCGAGAGCATGCCATTTGAAGAAGCAATAGGCAGGTTGAAAGCCTATGAGGAACGAATCAATGAGCAAGACGAGATGAGTGATAATGATCAAAGTAATGTATTATTATCTAAAACTGATGGTCAAAGTTTTAATAGCAATGGACAAGACTCTAAATCCGATGGTCAAGAGAAGAATGAAGAGTCTGGTTGTAAGTGTTGTGGACGAGGATGGTCTAGCCAAAGTGATCGTGGAAGAGGTCGTGGTCGTGGTCGAGGAGGACGATACCAAAGGGATAAAAGGTTTATCGTATGTTATAATTGTCAAGAAAAAGGTTATTATGCAAGTGAATGTCCTAAGAAGGAGTCAAAGGAAGAAGTAGCAAACTTGGCCGAAGAGTACGATCCGTCACTATTTTGAAGAATGTGTCCATATCAAGATTAAGGGGGTGAATGAAGAATTAATCTTGATATATGAAAGATTATTTAAATAGTTAGAGATAATTAGTAGTTTGAATTTAAATAGTTATCTAGTTATTTTATTTATTAGGTATTAGAGTTAGTATTGGTTTAGTATAATTGGTTTTAGAGTTTGAGTTTAATTGGGATAGCTTGTTTAGCAAGTAATTAGTTTAGTATAAATAGATGGGTTAGGTTATGTAATTACTTGGATGTTTTGCTTTGTTCTTTATTAATATATAAAAGAGCCGTGAGGAGTTCTCACAAAATCGTTGTGTTGCTGCGTTTTTGATCCAGTTGATTCCAACATATTTTTCTATCTACAAAGCCCAGTCCAAGTGATAAAAAAAAAATTGGAGAAGTTGCGTAGGGAGTTTTTGTGGGGTGTGATGTGTGCGAAGTGTAATATAATTTAGATGTATATTTAAGCCCTTTTTACACTTTTAGACAAGTTTTAAATTTATAAAACACGATATTTACTAACACTAAACACACATATGGGCAAGTGCACCCATCGTGGACGTAGTATAGTGTTGGTAAGATACCGAGGTCGTCCAAGGACACAAGAGCTTTTAGTACTGGTTTATCCTCAACGTCTAATCAATTCAAAAAGTTAGAAAAGATTTTTAAACTAAGAAAATAAAAACTAACTAAATGCTGAAAAATAAAAATAAAATAAAAACAGATAGACAAGATGAATCACTTGGATCCGACTCGTGTATTAGTATAACCTTTGATTATTTTCGCACTTTTGCACTTGTTTAAGAGATTATCTTAGTTATTGTAGTAGGTCCCTCTTTTGAAGGCGACGTTACCCTCAACCCAGTAGTTTAAGTCAGCAAGGATACAATCCTAAAGGGTTGGATTATTGGAAGATAATGAATTAAGTTATTAATGCAAATTATGGTAGGCCCCGCTTTTGGCGGTGACGTTACCCTCGACTAAGTAGTCTGAGTCAGCAGGGATACAGTCCTAAATAGCCGGGTTATAGTATTAATAGTAGTTAACTTATGAGGGGGTCAAAGAGTTTGGATCCCCGCCATCCAATACCTATGGGCATTGAAAGAGATCCTACTAAATTTGACCCAGGTCCCTTGCAGGACCTCTAAACGCTGAACAAGGGCAAGACCCTTACCAAACCGTTCCCTTAACCCCCGACCAGGTAGCCAACATACCTCCATATAGACCGTGGAGATATGAATGGTGAAAATCTTTTATTTTATATAGATAGTAAAATAATGCCAAGACACCACGGACAAACGATAAGGAAAAGTCACCTTCAACATAAGCAACTAGTTATTAAAGTCATTAATACAAAACCAAATAAAAAGTGCAAAAGATTAAAAATAAAAAATATTATACTAAACACTTGTCTTCACCAAGTGATGTAAGAGACTTAGGCAAACATGGCCTTGATTGTCAAGAACTCTTACGATCAATCTTGGATCCCGAGACGACTCACACACTCTATGATGGACAATGGATGATGGTGGTGGATGATGGTGTTGTGATGGTGGTGGGTGGTGGATGAAGTGTGAGAGAGGTGGTGTGCCAAGGGATCAGTTGAAATGGCTCCAAGCACTCCTATTTATAGGTTGAACAGAAGCCTGGGCACAGCCCCGTGCCCGCTGGGCACGCCCCCGTGCCCGTCTGACACTATCTCTCCTCATTAATTGTAATTCGCAATCACAATTAATGCGCCTCCTGTGTTTTCGCCACGCCCCCGTGCTCACTGGACACGGCCCCGTGGTGGGCAATAGAAGCTTCTATAGGTTTGTCTTTTCTGCTGCTTCTTGGGCACGGCCCCGTGCTGGCTGAGCACGGGGCGTGTTCAGTCTTCTTCTGACTTCTCTTTTCTGCTTGGGAGGATGCCGTTGAGGGGTCGGGCAATCCACTTTTGTTCCTTTTCTTGTATTTATGTTAGATTTAGCTGTCTTTTTGCTTCTTTTGTGAATTTGAGCTCATTTTCATCCTGAAAATACAAAAGGAAGACAAAAACACTCTTTTTCCAACATTAGTACTTAAAAAGGGTTAGTTTTATGCCTCATTTGATGTAATTTATATGTTGCATTTTACACACATCAGGGTGCTACACCGGAGCAAGCGAAGATGAACTGGGTGGTGTGGAAGAAGGTTATGGCGCCTAAGGATTTTGGGAGTTTGGGTTTCGGTTCGCTTTAGGATGTGAATTTAGCAATGTTGGTAAAATGGTGGTGTTGGTTTAAGGTAGATACTAAGAGCTTATGGAGGAGAGGAATTTGGAGCTTGCACCACAATTCGAGGAATTGGAGTTTTATTTAGGTAAAAATGTCCGCACCCGGACCGTGGAAGCAAATTGTCAACATATCTAACGATTTTGTAGGTTTGGGGCTGGATTTATCAACAATGTTCAAGGTTGTGTCGGGCTTAGGGAGTAATGGGATCTTCTGGAAGGAGATATGGATGGGTGATCAACCGTTATGCGACAGGTTCCCTCTGTTGTACGCGCTGGAACGATGCAAAGCATTTTGTACGCAGGAGCGGGTTGAGGTTATAAACGGCCACGTTACGTTGCGTTTTCAATGGTCCAGACAGCAGCTCAGTCATTCAGAACTGGCTGAGTTATCGGATATGATTTCTGCAGTAAATACGGTCTAATTTGAGGTGGTTTCGGACTGTTGGAAGTGGTCCCCGGACTCGTCTGGGATATTTTCGGTCCGTAATATCAAAAAGATAATTGAAGAAAAGTCATTTTCAAATGAAGGATTCGGTTTCTGCTGGAGCAGATGGGTGCCGCTAAAAGTGAATTTCTTAGTTTGGCGACTTGTTTTGAATAGACTTCCAACAACAATGAATCTTAAACGAAGAAATGTTCATGTTCCAGCTCTTGCGTGTAGGATCTGCGGCGACGAGGACGAGACGACGAGTCATCTATTTGTGTCGTGTAGTGTCGAATCCCCAAATCCCTGAGGTGGTTCAGAGAGTTTGGCGGTACTAACCTTAGATTCGGTGAGCTCGGTTCAGGTTCGTCATCTCTTTTGTCACGGCGACAGTTCCTCTTGCGGAGTGTCGGATCCCAGGCTGCATCCACATGAAACTCTAGTTAGAGGGCCGGAGGGGGTTCACCCCGTGGGCACTCCGGCGCTCAAGTCAGTATCTTGTGTGGTAAAGATGTTATAAGTGCAAGTATAATTTATAGAGAGGGAATAGAGGGACATGAGTAATATGAGAGAAGAGGGGGAAGTAGTAACCTCAAGTGGTGGGAGATGTAATCTGCCCTTTCTTTGGAGGATGGAGGCTTCCTTTTATAACAAAACATTTGGGCCATAACCCTAATGGGCTGGTCCAAGAGTGGGCTTATCAGGACATGGCCCACTCAAACCAACTAAACATACCGAGAAAGACACAAGTGGGCTCAAGCCCAGCCACCAATCTAGGGCGGTGAGCCCGGACGAGGAGCCCAAGCGGGGACCCTCGTCGTCAAGTCATCCTTAGTCCAAGTCTATTCACTCATGAATGGGCGCAGGACTTGTTCCAGTCCCTGAAGGTCTAGGCGGGTTGTTATCTGCCCTTCAACCGTTCCTCCTATCCATCTGGCATATGTAGTCTAAAGCACGTTATGCCAAAGTTACATGTTTAGTTGTCCCTGGGGCAACCTTGCATTTAGTACTCAAGATAGCAAGGTGACCCTTCGAGTAGGGTAGCACAATACCTTACTCCAATCTATGCCTCCTTGAAGGCATTTTTCCCAATACACTTGTTCGATAGTGCTTTTTTATAGCGTTTATGCTATTTAGACCATCTTTGCATATACTTCTTAGATGCATTTCAATCAAAGTACTCGTTCGAGAGTGATTTCTCAAAGGGCATCGACCGTGATGCCTTATTTACCGTGTTGTACCCTTTGTATTGTCTTCCTCTAATGAGGGTTTCTGTATTGCTTGAACTGTTAAAACTTTCTCATGAATTTTCTTTGTACCCTGTTTAAGCCGTTAAGACTTTCCATGGGTCGCTTTGTAACTTTTTAAGTTGTTAAAGCTTTGTATAGACCCATTTTGTGATTCGTTTGAAACTTTGTATAAGTTTGCTTTGTAGCTCGCTTGAGTTGTTAAAACTTTCCTATGAGTTTGCCTTGTAACGTGTTTGGGTTGTTAAAGCTTTGTACAAGTTTGCTTCGTAACCTGCTTGGGTTGTTAAAGCTTTCTATAGTTTGCTTTGTCACTTGTTTAAGTTGTTAGAGCTTTATATAAGTTTGCTTTGTCACTCGTTTAAGTTGTTAAAGCTTTATATAAGTTTGCTTTGTCACTCGTTTAAGTTGTTAAAGCTTTATATAAGTTTGCTTCGTAACTTGCTTGAGTTGTTAAAGCTTTGTACAAGTTTGCTTCGTAACCTGCTTGGTTGTTAAAGCTTTGTACAAGTTTGCTTCGTAATCTGTTTGGGTTGTTAAAGCTTTCTATAGTTTGCTTCGTAACTTGCTCAAGTTGTAAAGGCTTTGCCTAGGCCCGCTTTGTAACTTGTTTTAAGTTGTTAAAGCTTCTGTTGGGCCTGTTGTCCAATGGCGTTTGGGCCACTTGGACTTTCATATGCCTGCTTCGGCTTTTTTGGACGTAGTCGACTTAGTCCTAGCCCCACAGCCGGGCTTTGCCTTGTTTTGATTAAGGCGTCATGTCTGTATGCCTATGTACATGTTCATTTATTGTAAGATCGTTCGACACGTCTACCTGGATGATCCTGTTTGACCTGTTAGCAAGGTCCTCAAACCGTTCAGGTTTTTGTTCTTCGAGAAGGGGTGGCATCTTCTCCTTTTGGAGAGGTTTTATGAGGCCTTTAAAAACACTTGTTATGTCGAAGGAAACTTCCTATGTGAGTCCTTATTAAGGGCTCTGTCCTCCCCTGAGGGATGTTGTAATTCTCTAAAAATGGGTGCCCATGGAATGTGCAACCCTCTCCTCTTGGAGAGACTTCTTCAAACGTATGTGACCCCGAGATGGGGCTCCTCTTCTTTGGAGAGATACTTTCTAAAACACAGACCTGTGGCGGAGATCTTTTCTTTTCAAGGAAAGGATTCTTCAGATTCGAAGTCCCTTGTCAAGGGGGCTCTCCCCCTTCCCTTTTTTTTTGAATAAGTTGTTCAGGTGAGAAATTTCAAGGAGGATTTTTCTCATATATCAAATCCCAGGGATGTACTTTCCCGTCCTTAGAAGTAACTTTACCAATACTTGATCCCGTAGCCGGGTGCACTTCTGTTTGTTGAATAGACTTCTGCAATACTTAATCCCATGGGAGGGGACACCCTCCTTTTCTTGGGAGAAACTTGTTACTGTTCGTTGAAAAGACTTACGAGACCCCTAATCACATAGGGTGGGACATCTTCATTTTTTCGGAGGCGGCTCCTCCAAGACTTAATCCTCAGAGATACTAATCCCCATCGTGAAACTCCCACTTTAATTACCTCACACATTTAAGTTTCAAATAATGACACATTGGATCCCCAACTCATTTACTCCCACTTTAATTACCTTCCACATTCTTCTTGTATTTTCATTCAATTGAACTTTTGATTAATGACCAAACGGCCCCTGTACCTCCTCATTTCATATTCTTGGGAGGAATTTCTTCAAGGCTGATTCTCGAGTGAGGGATATGTTCCTTCCTATTCTTGGAAGGAGTTTCTTTAAGGTTGGATCCCGCTAGAGGGATATGTTCCTTCCTATTCTTGGAAGGAGTTTCTTCAAGACATAGTCCCGAGGAAGGAGTATGTTCCTGTTTACGAAAGGGACTTCTAAAATACTTGATCCCAGATAATGGGATATTCTTCATATTCTTGGAAGGAACTTTTCCTGGACGTAATTCCATGGAAAGTACGTCCCTGTTCTTGCAAACGACTGCTGAGGTACCTTATCCACAAGAGAAGGGATTTTCTTGTTGATGGAAGGGACTTCCGAAGTGCTTTAGTCTTTAGGAGAGAATATCGTTTTGTTCAAGGAGACCAGGGTTTCTTGAGCACGAAAGACCGTAGAAGGACTTCACTTTCCCCTAAAGCGAAGATGCACTTATTAAGGTTTCCCTCTCTTTCTTTTTCCCTGTAGAATCTTTGTAGATGGGAGCTGATGGAGGGAGCTTATTTCCATCTGAATACAAAATATGAGTGTTGGGAACTTACCTCTCGTGTTGTCCTGCTCGGGTTCTTTCCTTCTTCAAGAGAAGGATTAATAATGCAGCTCAAGGGTTCTTCCTTTTTCAGGGAAGGACCGTCCAGGGTTTCCTCAAGGACTAACAACGTAGTCCAAGGAGTCTTCCGTCTTCAAGTAGAGCGTCTGGATTTTTCTTAAGGACTAATAACATAGTCCGACGATTCTTTCCCCTTCAGGAGGGGAGTCAGATGCGTAGCCCAGACTCCTTCTTTCTTCAAATGGAGGATTGATAACGTGATCCTCTGATTTTTTTTTTTCTTTAGGGAAGGAGCCAAATACACAACCCAGGCTTTTCTTTTCTTCCAGTGGAGGAATTAGTAAGGCAGTCCATGCCCATTCCCCCTCCCTCTTTTTCAAGTAAATTAAATGTATGATGTCAGTTACCACCTTCGTGAAGGTATGTCATAGCCGTGCATCTCATACTTGCACTATTTGCAATAGCATTTGCAATATTATATACATTCCTTTTCTTTTAGATAGAAAACAAAAATGCATACAGTAAAAGCAAGAAGGCTCATATACTTCAACAGATCTGTGGTTTTTTAGGTGAGGATATGGAAAAGTTTGGAAACTAAAATATATATAGCCTTTCCACAATCTCAAGATCCGTAGGTTGCACTAGGTCAAATATCGTTGACAATGGAAAAAGTTTAGAGATTTAGAACCTGTTAACCGAAGTCAAATGCAGACCTGACCGTCGCGGAGAGGGCAAGTCCAGCCGTTTGTGTGAAGAGACCAAGACATGCTTGCATCCGGTCCCACGGATGGCGCCAATGTCGAATCCCCAAATCCCTGAGGTGGTTCAGAGAGTTTGGCGGTACTAACCTTAGATTCGGTGAGCTCCGGTTCAGGTTCGTCATCTCTTTTGTCACGGTGACAGTTCCTCTTGCGGAGTGTCGGATCCCAGGCTGCATCCACATGAAACTCTAGTTAGAGGGCCCGAGGGGGTTCACCCCGTGGGCACTCCGACGCTCAAGTCAGTATCTTGTGTGGTAAAGATGTTATAAGTGCAAGTATAATTTATATAGAGGGAATAGAGGGACATGAGTAATATGAGAGAAGAGGAGGAAGTAGTAACCTCAAGTGGTGGGAGATGTAATCTGCCCTTTCTTTGGAGGATGGAGGCTTCCTTTTATAACAAAACATTTGGGCCATAACCCTAATGGGCTGGTCCAAGAGTGGGCTTATCAGGACATGGCCCACTCAAACCAACTAAACATACCGAGAAAGACACAAGTGGGCTCAAGCCCAGCCACCAATCTAGGGCGGTGAGCCCGGACGAGGAGCCCAAGCGGGGACCCTCGTCGTCATGTAGATTGGCCTAGAGTCTATGGGACTTTATTGCGGACCGTTGCAGGTTGGGGTCGTTATTTGTGCTAGATCTAAAAGACTTCGTGGGTCTGCATCAACACTATTGGGGAACTCGAAAATGGAAGCGGGTCGTGCTTCCAGTCATTCAGATCACACTTTGGATGATATGGAAAAACAGAAACGACGTCGTTTTTAATCAAAAGCAAACAAATCTCATAGGACTAAAGGAAGTAATTAAAACGTTTGGTTTTCTATGGATAAAAAACAAGGCAAGATGCAGTGCTTTAACGTCGAACGACCGGAGTATGAGGGTGTGATGTAATTGTATGGTTTCTTTTGGTGAACTCTGTACGATTTCTGTTAACACGGTTGTTGACCAGGTTTCTAATAAATGATTTGTTGGCTTTAAAAAAAAAAAGGAGAAAGAAAGCTTTGCCATTTAACAAAAAAAAAAAAAAAAAAAACACGAACATGGATATTATATCCCATCTGACAATGAATTCCAAATTGGTTAGACTCATTGGACTCAAGATCAAAACATGGTCTAGCCTTGTGTCTCGGATGGTGATGCTTCCCACAAGTATATAAAAACCTAAATCCCCAATTCCAACCGCAACAGTGGCCAAAAGGGTTAATGAACTGGATCGATTGGCCACAAAAGTACAAATGGGTACAAATTTCCTAAAAGCCAAAAGAAAAGAAACAGATCAGTGAGTCTAAGGTTTAGCATTTTAGTAATGTGACTACTAGGGATGAGTTCGGTACCCGGTTCGGCAAATTTGGTACCGGTATCGGGTACCATTTGCTCATCCCTAGTGACTACCACATAGCTTTCAATTTCCTTATTCCACCTGTTACCCATGATATTCCCACCCACCAGATCCATGTACAACTGATCAAAATTATCAACTAACCAAGTCTCAAGATAAAGTATAAACTTTCTGCTACAGACTCTAGACCTTATTTTACATGCTTGCTTAGTTGAAATTTTGCTTATCTAGAACTGGTTGAAAACAATACCATTGATGTGCGTTAAAATATAAAATAACACATTTGAAGGGGGTTTCCGGTCAAGCATTTTATCAAACAGAGTGTGTGCATAAAAAATTATCAAGTTAACATGATCAATACAGAAGTATCCATTACATTACATTTAAACACAAAACACATAACCTTATCTATTTTATTTGAATAAAATATAAAAGCATCACAGAAAAATAAGGCATTTGAAGTCTTGACAATTGTACTGAAATAAAGGAAACAAACACATTTGTAAAACACAAAACACTACTAGAAAAGTGGTCATTTTGCTACGAAAATTTCCTACGCAAAAAAATGTGTCGCAACTTTTGACACATTTACTACGCATTTCCTACGGAAAAAAGACCTTGATTTTTTTGGCCAATTTGCGACACAATAGTGACAAAAATACTAATTCTAAGTATTGTGTCGGAAATGCGTAGCAACTTGCTACGCATTTATGACGGATGAATTATATTTGTATTTGAATTATATTTAAATGTTTAATTATTATTATTATTATTAACTATTGCGTCGGAAATGCGTAGTAACTTGCTACGCATTTCCGACGGAACTATCATTTATTTGTTAGAATTAGATTTATATGTTAAATTCATTTAAATATTAATTGTTGCGTCAGAAATGCGTAGCAACTTGCTACGCATTTATGACGAAATATTTCTTATTATACTTGGATTATATTTTAATGTTTAATCAACATTATTATTAATTATTGCGTAGAAAATGTGTAGCAATTTGCTACGTATTTGTGATGGAAAATTTATTGCGTAGGAAATGTGTAGCAACTTGCTACGCATTTGTGATGGAAATTTATTGCGTAGGAAATGTGTAGCAACTTGCTACGCATTTGTGATGGAAAATTTATTGCGTCGGAAATGTGTAGCAACTTGCTACGCATTTGTGATGGAAAATTTATTACCATATTTTATTATTACTATACATCTCTTAAGAGTTTTTTCCCAAAACGGTGTTGGTGGAAAAGTTATTTACCAAAATGGGTGATTTAAAAAATAATTACTAAAATGGGTGTTTTTCTATATTTCTTTATTTTTAACTAATATATTATAGTTCTTCTATTTTAGGGATGGCAATGGGTCGGGTTCGGGTCGGGTATTGGTAATCCCATACCCATACCCGGTTATAAAATCACGTTCCATACCTGACCCAATACCTGTCGGGTATTTGTCGGGTAATTACCCGTCGGGTATCGGGTATACTCACGGGTATCGGGTTTACCCATTAGTTTGTTAAAAGATATACGTTCGGATTTCTAAATACATTTTTTTACTATTGTAATTATTATATTATTTTATTTATACAACAACTATTATAAATTAAAAATGTACATTACATACATATAAGTTTTATCATAAATTAATAATAAGTATATAATACTTATACACTCACATGCATATATACTTCACAACATACAAAATATAAATAGATTTTTTAACTAACTTATTAATTATCAACCTATTCTATTTTTATATAATCAACCTATCATATTTGTATTCTTTTCTTCCATCTAAATCATTATATAGATTTTTTAACTAACTTATTAATTATTATATTTTTTCTTTTTTTATAATGAAACCCATGTTAAAATAAACTGAGATCGTTGGATTCATTTTATTTTTAAATGCTGATAACTCTCCTTTACTGTTTTAATTTAATTTTTTGAGAGTAATTTTTCATTTACTATTGTCCGTGTAGTTGATTATCAATTCAAATGAAAACCCATAATATAGTGTTTCCTAAAGTTACATAAATTTTTTTAACAATCAGTGGGCAAAATATTTACGTAGATTGATTGGTTCATAATTTTATTGGCCAACTCGATACTTATTATTATTTTTTATTATCAACTTATTTTATAATAGTCACGAACAACATTTATTTCATTCAATTAATGTAAACATGAACACATGTCTTGTTTAAAAAGTAAATAAAATAAAAGGCGTTAAGAAAAAGAATTTTATTACGGTTGGTTAAAAAGTAAATACAATATAAGCACTTAATGAAATGGAATAAATCACTTTCAAATATAAACACTTAATTGAGCCAATCAAAATCTTTAGTTAAACTTCACACGGATCACCATCCTACGGTCCATTGCTCACCTAATTTTCAATCCAACGGTTTAAAATAACATCTTGAAACACAAAATCCTTGAATACAAAACAACCTCTCAAATTCACGCACACCCCAAGATCCCTGCCCCCACCCTTTTTGCTTCAGTTCAACTACCGGCGATACAAGGTTCCGGCGATACCAGGTTCCGGCGATACGAGGTTACGGTGGCGTGGTGGAGAGTACCGATACCAGGGATAGTAAAGTCTTGTAGTATTTCATACACATGATTGATTCATCTCTACGCATTTAAGCATTCATATAAATTATTATCATCCTCTCTTTCTTGCTTTTGTCTTGTCCTTCTTGCTTTTCTCTTATCATCCTCTCTTTCTTGATTTTGTCTTGATATGTCTAAAGAAGAAGTGAATTTCTCTGTGAATGTAAATGGTCATTCTAAAGTGCCTTCAGAGTTTCGGTCCCACAAATGGTCATTCTAATTTGTCTGTGAATGTAAATGGTTATTATAATTTGTCTGTGAATGTAAATGGTCATTTCGGTTCCACAAATGGTCATTCTAACTTGATGTTTTTTAATGCTCGGAAGGTGTTCGATGATTTGCCTGAATGAAATGGAATTCTTTTCTCACCACTTTAGTTGATGATGTTGTGTCGGTTGCTGATGTTGAGTTGCTGAGTTGCTCGGAAAGTGTTCGATGTTGGTTTCGATTCTCCAGAGCTGAAAAATGAGATAGGTGTGGGTTAATGTTATTGAATTTGTTAAAGGAATATGTAATTTTATTTTCTTTTCTTTATGTTAGTTGATTTTATACATTTTTTGTTTGTAAATTTGTATAAATTTATGATTAATGTTATTGAAATTTTATAGTTTTTAGTTTTATTTGCTTTTGTATTCGATCTCTCGGATGTTTTATAAATAGAATAAAACTAGAAAAAACATTAAAAATTTCGTGACAATTGTGTAGCAAAAATAAAAAAATTAACTTCCGTTAAATGGGTAGGAAAATACGTAGAAAAATGTGTAGCAATTTCTTACAGCCCTTTTCTGTCAGAAATGGGTAGGAAAATGCGTAGAAAATGTGTAAAGAAACTAGTTTCCTACGAGTGGTTTAACTACATATGCATTTCGTCACAAATTCGTAGAAAATTAAATTTCGTGACAATTGTGTAGCAAAAATTAAAAATTAACTTCCGTTAAATGGGTAGAAAAATGCGTAGAAAATGTGTAGCAATTTGTGATAACCCTTTTCTGTCAGAAATGGGTAGGAAAATGCGTAGAAAATGCATAAGAAACCAGTTTCCTACGAGTGGTTTTCCTACATACGCATTTCGTCACAAATTCGTAGAAAATCGCGAGTTGTGACGCATTTCCTACGGAAAATGGTGTCAGAAATTTTAATTTTTCTAGTAGTGAAAGGTTCCTAAGAAATCACTAGTTAGGACCTTATATTGGTTGTGGAGATGGTACCACACGCATTCGAACTACAATTCGACCTGATTTTCTTGAACTTTTGATACAATCAGCCATTTCTTCATCGGATTTTAAAGTTATCCAGTCACCATCTTCATCGAGGTATTTGAGCTTATAAGTCTTGTCACTTAACTCTAACTTCTTACCAATTTCTTTCTTAATATTTACAAAGGTTACTTGCGAGATAGGGAGATTGAATTTGATCATATCATCTTCATACTGTGCTTTTATGGTCAGCTCATTTTTGTTTAGGTTGACTGTTGATGTGTCCTCAATTGCCCCACTTTCTTCTTCATTTGTGTTGACTTGAATAATGGATGAATCATTTCGGTTTCTCTTCACAACATTTGGTCCGGGCCACTCTGGGATCTTAAGTTCTTTAACTTTGCGTTTGAGTGTAGATAAAGAAACTGTAGCACAATATCAAGAAAAAAGATTTCTTAATGTTCCATAGATCAAAGTGTAGTAAAAGATTTTAATATATAAGATTATCATTGATTACCATTTAGATCTTTTGCAGCATCTTTCATGGTTTTTCCAAATTGTTTCTCAATGACTTCTCGAGGTAATACTTTTGGAGTTGTCTTGCACGTCACCTTGGAAGGTGCTATGAAGTCCCCATCCGTTGGTTTCTTTCCTCTTTCGGGTACTTTCGACATTGGTGATGAACTTTTTTCTTGACAAATCTTGAGCTTTTGAGTTTCATCGTTTGTAGAACTCTTAACAACAATAACATCTAATTCGTCACCTAATTCTGCACCAGAGGCAAACTTGAATCCGGGCAAACACCTTTTTAAGGTTAAGAGTAGGGCCTCCAAATGGATAACATAGTTTGAATGTTGGGTCCACATGAATTCAAAAGCGTAATTAAAATCACCGCTGTCATTACTCCTCAAGCATATTGCAAGAGCACTAGTTGAACTAAAAAAGTCATCATCCCAATCTATGAACTTAACATGACCAAGCTTAGAAATATAGCGTGCTTTATAATCCTGAAGTGTCAGCAAATGATGTTCGATCGCGCGAGGGGTTATATCACCAAATCTAAAGTATGGCTCAAGATCATTACATTCATCTTCTGTCACAGCATAAAGATATCCAGTCAATTTGATCGCTAACAATCGCTTTGTTTTACTGTCCTCCAAAGAATATGGAAAAGGCGCATTATTTGTATCCTCATAAGGGATCCAAACTTGAGCTAGAGCTAAGTTATGTGTTTCACATACGACCTTTAGTGCCTCTTCAATCTCGTCCTTGGTAACTTCTAGGCCACTTATAGCCTGTCTTAGAATGGTAAACATCAAATTTTAAACAGTACCACATAGAATGAAGAAGATCATCACTAGTTACAGGAAGATTAAATTTATTGTTGGTATTAAATTCTGTTGAAGCACAAATGATCATTTTTTTATAATTAAATTGGAAGGGTTACCTTGTATGGTGTTAATGTATAAAGTATTGTGTTTATTTTTGTAATTTGTTCTATTCTTTTGTACCAGTTTGTAACTTTATTATCTATTTAAGGTCTGCATCCTCCTGTTTGAGGTATGCGAATCATTCTCATCAATAACATGGTATCATACGCCAATTGATCCTTCCCCTCCCTCTTCCTCTTCGTCTTCCCTTCTGCTCTTTGTCTCTTCCCCTTTCCGGTGAGACTATGGCCTCCTCATCCTCCTCCGATGCACCGGTTTCCCTCAATACAATCTTCCATATGCTCACAATCAAATTAACCTCTGCTAATTATCTCATCTGGAAGCATCATATGGAGCCGATTCTGGCCTGCCAAGACCTCTTGGCACACATCGATGGGTCCTCCCCTCCTGCTTCCGAAATTCTGGTTGAAAACAAACCTACTCCCAACCCTGATCTTGCAAAGTGGTGCTCTAATGATAAGAAAGCAATTCTGATTCTTCATGCCAGCCTAGCCTTTCTGAAGAAGCTCTTGCTGAAGTTCTTGGACTCTCCACTGCACATGCCATTTGGATGGCCCTCGAAAATGCCTACAGTAACACTTCAATCGAACGGGTTCAGAATCTGAAGGACCAACTCCGCCAAATCAGCAAAGGATCTTCTTCTGTTGCTGAGTTTGGTCGAAAATTCAAACTTTTGTGTGACCAATTATCGGCTGTGGGTCACCCGGTCCAGGAATCCGACAAACTACACTGGTTTTTGTGCGGTCTCGGGTCTACGTTTGAGACGTTTTCCACTGCTGTCAGGGCTTCCAAACCTGCACCCCAGTTTCGTGATTTGCTTGCTCAGGCCGAAAGCCATGAGCTCTTTCTTCGGTCCATCCACGGCGCGTCGAACACCCCTACTGTTGCATACCAATCCCAAACTAATCGCTTCACTCCTTCTCGGGGTCGAGGGGGTCGCTCCCGTGGGTCAACATCTTCTTCGGGTTCGAACCGTGGTCGTGCAAGAAGGGGCCCGCATTGTCAACTATGCCGTGTCGATGGTCATTTTGCCAATCGTTGCCCGAACTTGGCCACGTTTGCTTCACAGAGCATGAACCATAATCTTAATGATGATCTTGCTCGCGCCTTTCATGCCCAATGTAATGTCATTCCGGGTATACCGGATTGGACAGCTGACACCGGTGCAACTGATCACCTTAATAAAAATTCCAACAACTTAAGCAATGCCACTCCAGTTCCTCACGGCACCAATGTTACATTCGGAAACGGTAAATCTCTTCCCGTCACCCTTAAAGGTCATAGCACCATTACACCTAATATTCATCTAAATAATGTTTTGGTTGTACCGAATCTGGTTCGCAACCTTCTTTCTATAAGTAAACTTACGACTGACAATAATGTGGATGTTTTGTTTTCTCAACCCAACTTTTATATTCAGGATCGGGTGACGAAAAGGGTGCTCGCCCAAGGTCGGTGTGAAGATGGCCTTTATGTGTTGAATAATGGACCGAAGTCTTTTATTGCTGCTTCAAGTTCTCCTTTAAAAGCATCCTTTGAACTATGGCATCTTCGTTTGGGCCATGTATCATTAGATACAATTTTGCTTCTTAATAAAAAAGGGTGTTTAAGTCTTACATCTATCTTACCAAAACCTGTTATTTGCTCATCTTGTGAAATGGCTAAAAGTAAGCGCATGCCCTACCAGTTAAATGAAAAACGTGCTACTAATCCTCTTGACTTGGTCCATTGTGACCTTTGGGGACCGTCACCCATAATGTCCGTTGACGGCTATCGCTACTACGTCATATTTGTTGACGATTCGTCACGTTTTACATGGCTATATCCATTAAAAAGCAAGGCTGACTTTGCCCCCATATTTATGGTGTTTATCAATTTTGTGCAAACTCAATTCTCTAGAAAAATCAAAATATTTCAAAGCGACGGGGGCACGGAATTTACAAATAACCGTGTTAAAAAATTATTGGAAGATAATGGCACTCTCCATCGGCTATCTTGTCCTTATACGCCCCCTCAAAATGGGCGTGCCGAAAGAAAGCATAGACATGTGGTCGAGACCGGACTGGCGCTTCTATTTAACAGCAACATCTCACCATCCTTTTGGGTTGATGCCTTTTGCACTGCCATATACATTATTAATCGGCTTCCTACTAGTGTATTGAATGGCCGATCCCCATTTGAACAATTATTCAACATGCTTCCGACATATGAAAATTTTCGACCGTTTGGGTGTCGTGTCTATCCCTATCTTCGTGACTATTCTGAAAACAAACTATCTCCAAGAAGTTTACCTTGTATTTTCTTAGGCTACGACACTCGATATAAAGGCTATAAATGTCTTGAACCAACCACCTCTCGCACGTTCATTACTCGGCACGCACGATTTGATGAACAAGCTTTCCCATTTAAAGCTGGCTCAACCTCAAATAATGTTGACACTCTACCTTGGTACACTTTCACCAGTGACACACCTATTGTTACTTCCAATACTACACCTACCCTACCTAAAAACCCTCCATGTGGCCTATGTGAAGAACCCACTGTAGCTACCCAAAACTCTCAAACAACACAAAATCCTCAACCCACCCCACCTGCCACCAACCCTACTCCTTCGGCCCAAACCCCAGCAGCACAATCTGCCCCTTCCACCACTTTGCAATCAGCCCATCACCCTGGCTCAGATCAGGCTCCATCCGTTCCACCTTAGCCCAACACCACCACTCCGCTTGATCCTCACCAAACTACCTCCTCTCACCCTATGACAACCAGATCAAAGTCGGGTATATTTAAACCCAAACATCGGAATTACCTAGCCCACACTCAATCACACCCCCTTTACTCCACACTTTTTTCTGAAGACACTCCCAAAACCTATAAAAGTGCCCTCAAACACAAGCTCTGGCACGATGCTATGAATGATGAATTAGCGGCTCTCGCCAAAAACAATACCTGGTCTCTAGTTCCCAGACCTACCCATCAAAATGTTGTTGGGTCTAAATGGTTATTTCGGATCAAACATAAAGCGGATGGAAGTATAGATCGCTACAAGGCGCGTCTTGTTGCTCAAGGTTTTAGCCAGATTCCGGGTTTGGACTTTCATCATACATTTAGTCCGGTTGTTAAAGCATCCACAATTCGTATTGTGTTATCCCTTGTTGTCATAAACAATTGGCCCCTGCATCAGTTGGATGTCAATAACGCCTTTCTGCATGGCCACATCAATGAGACTATACTTATGGAGCAACCGCCTGGGTTCATTGATCCTCGATTCCCCAATCATGTTTGTCGGCTCAATAAGGCCCTTTATGGCCTTAAACAAGCACCTCGAGCCTGGTTCCATAGGCTAAGCACCTTTCTTCTTCACAATGGATTTACTTGTAGTCGAGCCGACACTTCGTTGTTTATTTTCAAACGTGATGCATGCATTATGTATCTACTAGTGTATGTTGATGACTTGATACTTACAGGGAATCAAATCTCAGTCCTCTCCGACTTCATGGCTAGCCTTCACAAGGAGTTTGCTATCAAGAATCTTGGCCAGTTAAACTACTTTTTGGGGCTTGAAGTTGTCTACACGCCTAATGGGTTGTTCTTAAGTCAAACTAAATATGCTCATGATATTCTACAACGTGCGGGTCTACTTGATTGCAAGCCTTCTCACACTCCTCTATCTCCCAATACATCGTTTACCAAAGACGGGGTCCAGCTCAAAGACCCAACTACATATCGATCTCTTGTTGGTGCACTTCAGTACTTGACTATCACCAGACCAGATCTCTCGTATGCTGTTAACCAGGTCAGTCAGTTTTTGCAAAACCCCACTATTGAGCATTTCACAAATGTCAAACGCATACTGAGGTACGTTAAAGGGACAGCTGCGTTTGGTCTTTCATTCACTCGCCCGCATCGCACAAACATTATTGGCTACTCGGATGCTGATTGGGCCAGGTGTATTGACACTCGCCGCTCCACGTTTGGGTACTCTATTTTTTTGGGAGGCAATCTTGTATCATGGAGCGCTAAAAAGCAATCCACTGTCTCTCGCTCCAGCTGTGAATCGGAGTATCGTGCGATGGCTAGCACCGCTGCTGAACTAGTTTGGATATCTCACCTTTTACGAGAGCTTAATGCTCTACCGCCTGATCGGCCAACCCTTTTATGTGACAATAAAAGTGCTCTTTTCCTCGGTCAAAATCCGGTCTCCAATAAACGTTCCAAATACATTGATCTTGATTATCACTTCATCAGAGAACTTGTTACATCAGGCAAGTTGAATACTTGCTTTATTCCAACCAAGCTCCAGGTTGCGGACATCTTTACTAAAAGTCTCTCACGTCACCAATTTGAGTTCTTTCGTGACAAACTGGGCATTCGTCCACCACCATTTCGCTTGAGGGGGGATGTTAATGTATAAAGTATTGTGTTTATTTTTGTAATTTGTTCTATTCTTTTGTACCAGTTTGTAACTTTATTATCTATTTAAGGTCTGCATCCTCCTGTTTGAGGTATGCGAATCATTCTCATCAATAACATATGGTATAAGATCTTGTACATAAAACACATCCAGACCAACTTTCTGTAAATAGAAGTAGCGAACGAGAAAATTATCATATGGATGGAGTCGTAGGTTTTAAAATATAGAAGTACTGGAAAAGGCAATTCCTTTGATATGGTTTTGTTGAATCTCACAAACACGTACCTTTAGTGCCTTAACTGTATCTAAAAGGACAACCCCCAACCAATTTTTAGACTCGTCTAAAGTAAACTCTAGAACACCAAGACAATTTCCTTGAGAAGGGAAACAAATAGGAACCATAACTCTAGTGTTTAATTTTTCTTCATCCCACCACACTGGTAGAAAGTCCGGGAGTTTATTCACATTTGTCAGACAATTCAAGAATGCAGTTCCTGCTCCACCACGTATGATCATTGGGTCGTTTCCATTGTCATGTTTATCCAGATCGATATTGAATTTATACCTCACAGAATATAGTCTATACTCAGCGAACTCGTGGCGAGGATGATCGACCGCAAATGGTTGACCTGAAGTTGAAAGCACCCATCTACCGCCTAATTTTACAGGTGCCCAGAACTGAGCAAAGTACCCCCAGGATAGTCTAATATTAGAAAGTGCATATCTGATCTTGTCATGAATCAACAGAGTGCTAAGATCAGCTGCGTAAAACACCGAAAACAGAACGTCATTATTATTGATCATAGAAAATGCAAATTTTATCATCTAGTGAACCATATTAAGAGGAGTGCCAACATCCGCTGTGTAATATACAAAAATAATTACCAAAAATAAAAAAATAAATAAATAAAAAGCCAGCAAGTGACCTGAAGATGAATTATTTTCACATCCTTCAGATTCGCTCCAAAAAACCCATGGATTCCTACGAGATTTAGGTTCCCAGTGATGAAGAGAGTTTGGAGAAAAAAATTGAAGGAATTCAGAAAGCTCTGAACTCATATCTCAATTTAGTTGATTTTGTTGACTAACACTCAACAAATGAACGCCACACCACACGTCTAATATATATAAGATTGCATAAACAAATTGAGTTGACCTTTTCAGTTTTTTCTTTTTTTTTTTTTTTTTTTGAAAATATCGAAAATAGCCTTTGACCAAACATTTTTTTTCAAAATTTGTGAAACGGCTTAAGCAAATCCTTTCAAGTCCCACCAATCATCCCTGATTTCCACGTATCCGACAATACCTGAAACGGCTCTGAGCCGTTTCAGACGCGGTCATTCGTTTGAAAGTTCTCAGCCAAGCCGTTTCAATTGGCTTGTCCGTTGAGCTGGTTCAGTGGATGGCTTGTCTTCCGGAGCCGGTTGAAAGATCTCAGCTGAGAACTTTTCACAAAACTCAAGGCGTTTCATTTGGCTCAAAGCGCAAGCCGTTTCAGCATAAGTTGAGTCGTTTCCGTACAAGCGAAGCCGGTTCAACCTAACCTAAGTCATTTCAGCAAAAGTTATTTCCGTACAAGCTAAGCTGGTTCATTTGAACATGTGCCGTTACAACGTAAGTTGTGCCGTTTTCCAACTAAGCCTTTTCAAGCAGAAGTTGTGTCGTTTCCGTACAATTCTAACCTGTTTCAAGTATTTGTGCTCTATATTATGACGAAAATGTTATCCAGATTCAAGTATTTGTTAAATAAGTTCTGTAATTTTAAATTTGCAGGGCTGTGCTCACTTGTTTTGGTATAATCAGAAGATTGTGATAGTATGAAGCATTGTAGGTGTCCAAATAACATAGAGACTCTCTGTAGGTCCCTTTTCGCGGAGGATAACGAACCTAAACCTTGTTATACTAACCCACTAGCAAGTGCGGAATCCAAGCTAGTAGGCAAACCGGGATGAAGCAAGTAGAGAAACAAGCACACAAGATTTCACCGATTAACACCACTGTATTAATACGTATGAAGGTTCCGGTTACAAGCACAATGTTTACAAAACCAAAGATGTAAACTCTCAAGTGTGTGTGTGTGTTTCCAGCAGAATGCTCTCAAGCTCTCTATCTCTTGTCTGTGTGCATTCTTTGTGGGAGTGTCTCCCTGAAAAACAACACACTGCATGGGTATATATACCCAGCCCAGGTTGTCTATCCCGAAGGATCCGATAGATGGTCCGAAGGATCATCTATCGAGGACAAGCCATTCGAAGGATGAGCAGGGACCTCGAAGGATGATCCTTCGAGGTCTAACAGTTGAACCATATCTATCGACCATCTCGAAGGATCAAGAGTATCCTTCGAGTCTATCCTTCGAGGCTATCCTTCGAGACAGACTAACATATCAAACATATGTTAACTGTTGGCCAAGTCAATCCGGAGGATGGTTGACTTGGTCAACTTACAGACTACCGAGGACATCGTTTATATACAGACCGAATACAGACAAAGTACAGACACAAGTGCACCAACAAACTCCCCCTTGGCTGTAGCTTTGTCTTTATCTTCTATAGTTGTAGACTCGTCTCGAACTTCGACGGTCTTTGGTCTTCGAGTTACCAAAACTCTGATGTCCTTTCAAGTCTTCAATGTCGGAGGATCTTCAAAGTCTTCACGTCTTGAAAGCAGAGAGTGTATCAACAAACTACCCGTATCATGTAGGAAGTGTGTTGACAAACTCCCCCTTAACATAAGCTCCCCCTTGGGCTATGCTCGTGAAATACTTTAACTTTATGAAGTGAGATCCTTGTGGTGTTGATGATGGCCAGCGGCAACTCGATCATCTTCATCAGTTGAGCGCCTTCTCGTCGTGTCTTCATTCCAAAGTTTGTCATCGACCATGTTCTCCTAGCCTTTAGAATCTGCACATGCAAGAAATCTAAACGCGTAATGAGAACAACTGCTTGGAATATAGTATAAACAAATGACACACGAATGACCATGTTACAATCAAACACCGTCCGACAGTTTGAAAGTTTAATAAATTTGTCAATTTTAGTTTAACTTTCAAAACTTGCAAATTTCGACCGTTTATGAAGATTTAGTCAGTTCGGTTTTCGTTCAGGTTTCAGGTAACGAAGACTCGAGTTCCAACATCGTACGATCGAAAATAAAGTAGAAAGAAAATCTTTTTGGCTTTTATAAAGTTTATATTAAAACACTCCTAAAATCTTTTTGGTATTTTTGAATGAATTAAAAAGGAAACAATTTTAATATCCTTTGAGTGTTATCAAACGACATCACCGCTAATGTCGTGCTGATATGCACCAAACGACGAAACTGTTTAAAAGAAAAACAATAAAAGTTAAGCAGTAAATAACTATATACAGACATTCTTTTTGCGAGTTTCGAGGGTAAGAGAATCATATCAGTGTACGGTCATGCCAAAACACTCTTGTTGTTCAGTTAGTTAACATTAAGATAAGCATCCTATAACAATTATCGGTATTGTTGTCCACTTAAGCTCAACTCATCAGATGTAATCATGTTTAGAGGATACGTTAATGTATGATTTATACTTACCGACCGGTGTTCATCCACATCACGACACATTCCCGTATCAAGGTATGCACGAGGGTTCATCTTACCGGTGAGTATACCGATTATCATCTGTTTGACCGTATAAATTGTGAGATACTCACTTATTTTGATTTGAAAACAAGCCCTATGTGATATAATCACTTATTGATGAGGAACTTGATTTTCGTATGCATGAGGGCACAGGTGCAAGTCCGTGAACAGGTCAGTACTTCCGTACAGCAGAGAGACGAACTTGACACCCGGATAAATGTGATATTTTATCACTTATTTGATTTGGACATGTGATTGTTTATCACTTATTGAGGTCGAATGCAGAATGTAATATGTACACGTATGTATAGTATCATGGAAGATCTAGACTTGCGTCCCCGTTATTTTTCGGTAAAAGATACAACCATGATACCCAGATGATAAGCAGCATAAAGACCGAATATCTCAGAACCTCAGCAATCTATCAAACGAAATTTCGGTACTAAGACCATATGCCAATGAATGGTTCCCACCTGGTCTTCAGTCGATTAAGATTTATATCACCCTGCACACTTTAAAATGATTGTGAGCCTACCGATACATCTTATATAGAGCTGCTTATCGTTTTTCATTTAAGGTTTTAAAGAGGTTTGGATAGACCACTGATGTACTATCATTTTCTCTTTTGCTCGCCAGGAAACTCATTTTTGATTTTCTATTGTTTTTGTGTTTTTGAAATTTTTCGATGTTTTTGTATTTTCCGATTTTTTTTGGAATTACTCCCCCTAAAATCAATAAACTAAGACAAATTTAAAAACACACAAAGGTATTTACAAAAATGATTTTCCGATGTTGGTTTACTCTTGCTTGACCTTAATGCCATTTACCAATAATAAGAAGTCAAATCTAGATTTGTCAAAACCTTTGGTAAATAAGTCGGCACGTTGGTCATCGGTGTGGACCTTAACAACATCGATTAGCCTTTTCTCAAAGCAATCACGTATGAAGTGATATTTGATTTCGATGTGTTTGGTCTTTGAATGCTGCACAGGATTTTTAGTGATATCTAAAGCAGCAGAATTATCAACGTATATAGGAGTAGTTAGGAATTCAAAACCGTAGTCCCGCAATTGTTGTTGGATCCAAAGAACTTGTGAGCAACAACTTGAGGCAGCAATGTATTCAGCTTCGCATGTTGATGTAGCGACACACGTCTGCTTCTTGCACTGCCATGTGACTAGGCGATTTCCTAAGAACTGACATCCAGCCGTTGTGGATTTACCGTCGATTTTGCATCCGCCAAAATCAGAATCACTGAAAGCTACCAATTCAAAGTTATTATCCCTAGGGTACCACAGACCGGTGTCAGGGTACGCCTTCAAATAACGAAAAATCCTTTTGACAGCTGCAAGATGTGAGGCCTTCGGGTTAACTTGATATCTGGCAAGCAGGCACGTTGGGTACATTATATCTGGCCTTGATGCTGTGAGGTACATAAGGGATCCGATCATCGCGCGATAGTATGAAGGGCTAACAGGTTCACCCTTCAAGTCAGGAGTTATTCCGTGATTAGTTGGCAATGGGGTACCAATGGGCGTTGCATCGGACATCTGGAACCGGCTCAAGATGTCTCCAACATATTTAGTCTGATGGATGAATATCCCAGACTCCGTTTGTTGCACTTGTAGGCCCAAAAAGAAGTTCATTTCCCCCATAGCACTCATCTCGAACTTATCCTGCATGATGCGCTCGAAATTCCTACACAAAACATCATTAGTAGAACCAAAAATAATATCATCAACATATACCTGTACCAGAAGAAGATCTCCATCTTGTTCTTTGATGAAGAGAGTACAATCGATAAGACCTCTTCGAAAACCGTTCTCCAGCAGATATGTAGATAAGGTTGCATACCAAGCTCGTGGCGCTTGATGAAGACCATAGAGAGCTTTGTTGAGCAACCAAACCCGATCGGGATGGACAGGATCTTCAAAACCTGGAGGCTGTTCGACATATACCTCTTCTTCAACCACACCATGTAGAAATGCACTTTTGACGTCCATCTGGTAAACTTTGAATCCTTTGAATGAGGCATAAGCCAGAAAGATCCGAATAGCTTCCAGACGTGCAACTGGTGCATAGACTTCGTTGTAGTCGATCCCCTCAATCTGACGAAAACCTTGAACGACTAAACGAGCTTTGTTCCGAATAACCACTCCACGGTCGTCTTTCTTGCATTTGAAGACCCATCGAGTGCCAATCTTCTTGTAGTTCTCAGGTTTTTCAACAAGCTTCCAAACACCAAGCTTGTGAAATTGCTGTAATTCTTCCTGCATGGCTTCAACCCAAGCACTATCTTTCAATGCTTCTTTCCACGACTTTGGTTCTTCTTGTGACACGTAACACGCGAAGGACCAGTCATTTTGTTGGCCAGATTCTCTTATAGCTGAATACAAACCAGCATTCCGGTTGTTTCTCAGCTGATTACGCGTCTGCACACCGCGATGGACATCTCCTATGATATTCTGCTGGGGATGGGTATCGTGAATCCTCATTTCAGGATTATCTGGCACACGAGCGTTGATACCCAAATTATTCAGATTAAGATCAACAACCAACTCTACACCTGGACTGTGGGTAGAAGTGGATGCATTCCCTTCAGCAGTATCTATATTCTGCGTATGAGGTGTATCACCAGAGGCACCTTGAACAGGAGCAGCTGGAGCTGAAGATCCTTCGGCTGCATCATGATATTCATCATCTTCAGAAGAGTCATTATAATCAGCAGCATCTTCAAAAACCTCATTTTGAACCATATTGTTGACTGACGTAGAAGCTTGAGGGTCAACAACAATAGGTCTAACCAATGGCGAGACAGCAGCGTTGTCACTTTCCAACAACATTCGAGCCGCTGCTGATTCTTCGTCAAAGGTTGGCAGATTGAAGGAGTCAAATAGCCCATCATAATCGAACATCCACGGATCACCCGGAGCCCTAACAGGACTCGTGTACCTTTGAACCCTAACTTCGCTCCATAGCTCAATCTTTTTGGTAGCTAGATTCCAAACGCGAAAATTCGGAGTAGCATATCCAAGGAAGAAACCCTCGATAGCTCTTGCACCAAACTTTCCATCCGGCTCAATCATAGTACAAGGAGCCCCAAACGGTTCAAGGTAAGAAAGATCCGGTTTCCTTTTCTGAAGGAGTTCGAAGCAAGTCTTGCCATGTCTCTTAACTGTAAGAACTCTGTTCAACGTGTAGCAAGCAGCCGATACAGCCTCTCCCCAGAATTGAATAGGGAGTTCCGACTCTACTAACATTGTTCTTGCAGTTTCTATAATCGTCCGATTCTTCCTCTCAGCGACACCATTTTGTTGTGGAGTATAACGAGAACTGTACTCATGAAGAATGCCTTTAGAAGTACAAAACTCATCCATAACTTGATTCTTGAATTCAGTTCCATTGTCGCTTCGGATCCTTTTCACTTTCAACGTATAGAGATTTTCTAACATTGTAAGAAGATCCTTGAGGATGCCAGGAGTTTCACTCTTGTGTGCCATAAAAGATACCCAAGAAAATCTAGAGTAGTCATCAGTAACCACTAAACAATAAGCATCACCAAACGTTGTCTTGTGCTTCATAGGTCCAAATAGGTCCATATGAAGACGTTCGAGAGGCATGCTGACAGTGTTGATTTTCTTCAAAGGGTGAGACTTCTTTGTTTGCTTCCCTTTTTGGCACGAGACACAGATATCTTGTAAATGAAAACTTCTTACAGGCACACCATTCACAAGATTATTCTTCACCAAATGGTTCATCTTTCTCAAGTGAATGTGTCCCATTCTTCTGTGCCAAGATATAGACTCCTTTTCTGTGGCTTTTGAGACAAAACAAGTAACTTGTGCAGATGTTGTAATCGCTTGGCTCATGTCGAGAATATAAAGATCATTAACTCTCGGAGCCGATAAGAGAATCCATTCTTGTGGAATTTTGAATCCAGGCTTCAGCACATAACAGCCAGCGTCATCAAAAATCACTGAGAACTTTTTATCGCAGATTTGCGACACACTCAGAAGATTGTGATCAATTTGCTTCACATAATTGATCTTATCAAAGCACACGATACCATTGGAGATACTTCCTTCTCCAGTGATGTAGCCACCTTTATCACCTGCAAAAGCAACATACCCTCCTCTAATATTTCTCACGTCGTATAGGAGCCGTAAGTCGCCAGTCATGTGCCTGGATGCCCCACTATCAACAATCCAATGACTATTAATAGTTCCTCCTAGAACATCCTGCACATGTCAAGTAAAACATCAGTTGAGAATGGGGACCCAAGCCTTAGTGGTCTTGGGTCGTCCCTGAGCATCACGAAACGTGATATCAATCTCTTGATGGTTTTTCAAAACAACTGCTCCCCCTGAATTGTCACCCTTTTTAGGTAACCAAGGTTGTTTTTGCCTACCAGATTTTGAAGATTCTGGTTTTGCAGGTTGTGACATACTTGGTTCCTTCTGAACTGTTTTAACTTCAGATTTTAAAGCTTTTTCAACAGTTTTTATGTTCTTACGTAGTTGTTTAGTTTCTTGTTCTTTTACAGTTCGTTTATCTTGTTTAGGTGAGACTGACCGACGTTGAGGGTGAACTGTTTCAGGTGGAGTTTTCTCAACAAATTTCTTCTTTGGAGCATTTGGGCAGTTTCTGATAATGTGCCCAATTTCTCCACATTTGAAACAAGTTCTCCTTTCAACAGACTTAGGAGAACTTGATCGACTACCAGATGTTGAGCCTGTAGAACCTGAGGTACTTGCTCTTTCATCACACCCGTTTGTGTGTTGGGTGTAATTGTTATCACTGTTACGTTTCAAAATCTTGACTTGTTGTACAAAATCAGTGTTTGATTTGTTTTCAAAAGTCTCAATTTTATCTGTACCTTTTGATGCTACAAACTTAACATCTTTTCCTTTCTTCATGTAACGAGCTCCTTTTGATTCAACTTTAGCCTTTGGCTTTGGAGCTCGTTGTGGTTGTTTACCCTTAGAAGCAGTAGGTTGTCGAGTGGTTGGAGATTTTTGATTACCAAATTGTTTCCTAATCTCAGCCTTAGGAATTGGATCACATTGTGTTACCACAATTCCCGGAAGTGTTTTTCCCAAAAATTTGTTCGTATTGTCTTCAAAGACTTTATCAATCAAGGACTTATTTACATTTTTAATTGGAAAAACATGATCTGAGTAGATTTCATTATCTCCAACCAAAGTGTACAACACATTACTGCTTTTAACAGTAGACACATCTTTCTTATCGACTTTGACAGGATCAATCACTTGCTTTTTGACAGATGAAACCTCAGGAGTATCAGGATCACAAAGGATGTGATTCTCTCGTGGAATATCTACTCCTTTCATCTTGCTAAGTGATTTATCCTGATCACTTACAGCCACTTCTGATTCATCATCCGATGTCTCATAGTCCTCGATAATTGGAGGACTTTGCTTCATGGATGGTGAAGTTTCTTGTTCCTTAGAGGCTGTGTTTGAAGAATTGTCCGGTTTGAACCCTAGGCCAGTAGAAAATTCCTCAAAGTTCAAAGGCACACTGGGTTCATACCGAGGCATTTCTTCTTCATCAGGCATCTTGGTATAGTTGCTCATCAAAGGAGGTGGACATGCCTTATACCCAACTCCTTTCACATTCCCTTTCAGTTGTTGAACGTCAATTATGTGATCAAGCACAAATCGGGAGTTAGAATAACTATCCAATTTCTGTTTGATCGCATCATGCTCGCATTGGGCAATGGCTAATTGCTTCTTAGTTTCTTCCACAAGGTTAATGTATTCGTTTATACTTACTTGTTTGTGGTAAACTACTTTGTTAACCTCGGACACATTTTTCTTTAATGTTTCTATTACAGATTTAAATTCTTTTTCATTCCGGGTTAAAGCCATGTTTGCCTCTTGGCATTTCGACAGTTCAATAACCAAATTCTGGTTATGACTATGAAGCTTTTCTGATTCAAGCTTCATCTCTGCACATGAGTTACAAATACTAGGGACAGGAGGTTCAGAATTTACCTGACTAGTAGAGGCTGAACCATTTGCCATAAAGGCAGTTTGAAAAGAAAAAGCTCCATCTTCAGAAAAAAACTTTTCCATTTCCGTTGATGTAGCAGCAGCCTTCCTAATCAGAATTGATTTCTGACATTTAAGCTCATCAGCTTCATTCAGAAGATCCTGAATATCTTCACCTTCTTCCTCCTCATCCGGCTCTGAGTGATTATCCCCAGAAACAGAGTCTTCTTCATCCGAACTGCCAGAATAACCAGAACTGTCATCGCTCCCAGAAGATTCTTCTTTATGAACATGCTCGATGACCTTAGCATACAATGCAGTTCCACTTCCCTGATCACCTTCACCAAACTGAACTGACCAGTCACATCCTTCATCAGCTTGAACAGCCAAAGCCCGATTGTGATTGATAGATCCAGGCTATCCCTGATTGTTATTCACTGCCACCATCCTCCGTTCACGGTTTTCTTGTTGGGCATTCACATTTGTCTGGTTTCTGAAAGGGTTGTGATTGCCGTGTTTTGTTGGTCGAGTGCACTCACGTTTAAAGTGCCCTTTCTCGCCACAGTTAAAGCACGTGACGGCATTAATATCAAACCCATACTTCGTGTTTTTCTTTCCTTCCAACGAAGTTCTTCCAGTTCTAGCCATGAAATCTTTTGCCCTTCTAACCGCACTAGCAAAAGCCCATTTAATATCCATCAACTCCATTTCTTCCTTGTCGATCTGATCATAATCTTCATTGGTCATATTGATGTTTCCAAGCTGACCAGCTACCAAACCACAGTATGCACTGACCATGGTGTTGATGATTTCCATATGTTCCTTAGCAACTTCAATACTAAGGTGTGAAAGATTTGAGTTGTCGACTCGGATTGTGTGATGATTTTGGGGTTGAGGTTGAGGATTGCTTGTATAGTGAGCTTGCTGTTGTTGTTGTTGAGGTTGTGGTTGTGGCTGTGGTGGAACAGGAATGTAAGACCTCGGATCGAATTGAGGTTGTGGTGGAGCAGCTGTTGAT
The DNA here is from genome assembly GCF_002127325.2 of Helianthus annuus. NCBI lineage: Eukaryota > Viridiplantae > Streptophyta > Magnoliopsida > Asterales > Asteraceae > Helianthus > Helianthus annuus. Next base: position 125,559,184 of record NC_035434.2, on the reverse strand, counting down.
TGAGGAAATGGAAAGGAACTTGAACTTGTATTGGACACAAATGCAGTCTGCAGCTTAGGTTGCTGTTGCTGAGCTGCAGCGGATCTTGCCAAAGCATCGAATCCTGGAAGATACATTTCTGTATTCTGAGGAGCTGGAGCACGCCTTGCTTTCCTAATTTCTTCATCATTTTTATGTTCCAGCTTCTGAATGAATTCGTAGATGTTGACTTCATCTAGAGCTTTAGTATGCTTCAACAACTCAATAAACGAACTCCATTTTGGGGGTAGGGCGTCAGCAAACCTATTAACCATATCTTGTTGAGTAGCTGCCACCCCATAAGCACACATTTCGCTTAACAAATGATAGAAACGAGTTATCATATCATTTAGAGTTTCATTTTCCAAAAACTGAAAAGATTCAAATTCTTTCTTCAACAAATCGTGCCGAGACTTTCGAGCAGCTGCATTTCCTTCTCCTCTAGCAACTAAGGCATCCCACAATGCTTTCGTGGTCTTGCAATATGAAAACTGATGGTAGATGTCTTTGTTGAGTGCTTGAGTAAGTGTGGCATAGGCCTTTTTCTCCAATTCATAAGCCTTCTTGTCATTTTCAAGCATGTTGGCGTAACCTTCTGAAGTGGATGCTCTACTTTCAAGACTTTCATTGAATGCATTGACAAAACACATCCAAAGGTCGGTGCTTTGTCCTTGAACATATGTGTGAAAGCGGCCTTTCCATGACGGAAAGTCGTTCATGTGGTTCAGCTTTGGTGGACGATTGTTACTGCCTGTTTCACTCTCACTAATCAGAAGATTCTGAAGACTTTGACTTTGATTGGATACCAAAGCCCATTGACATGAACTTATTGACTGTTGTTGTTTAGGTATGGCACTCGTCATATATTCAGCCATCGACATCTGTTTCAGATCTGGTTGTGGATCCGTACTCCAATCCCAAGGGCTAGTACAACTCATTTTGATCAAATATAAATACCAAACCTACACACCACAAACTGTTAAGTGCAAAAACAGATATGAACTGAAAGATACAACCTGTTCGAAAGATCAATGCTTGTTCGAATGATCAACAAGGTTCGAAAGATCCTTGTTGAGTTTCGAACAAAGACTTCGAAGGATTGACTTCGAAAGATTGACTATACGAAGGGTCCTTATCTTTCGAAGGATGACTTCGAAAGATTCTCCTTATGTTTCGAACACAGGCCTCGAAAGATGACAATTGTTCGAAGAATCAACAGTGTTCGAAGGATCACTGTTGACGGCTCGAACAATAACCTCGAAAGATAACCTTGAAAGATTCACCTAACACGAAGGATCCTTATCTTTCGTAATGAACAGTAACTCGAAGGATGTATCTATCGAAAAGATTCCTTGACTCGAAGGATAACACACTGACTTCGAAAGATGTTCGAAGGATGGTTATCTTTCGAATCTCCTTGATCGAAGGATGATCCTTCGAGCTCGAAAGTTATCTTTCGACGGCTGACACACTGACAAAAGTACTGATGGGTTGGTGAGAAAAGTGACAGGTTGGTGTACCAACTTTCGGCAGAAAGGATGGTCTGCCAACTACTTTTCACCAAACAATTTGACTTTCAAAAATTTTCCCAAAATGGCAACCTTATCCTCAAGTTCAGTCACCGGAGACAAACCGGAAGTATGGCCGGAAAGTTCAAAGTTTCACAAAAACGATTTTTATGTTACCCAAACCGACCCCGAACACTCCCGATAGGTTTAGTAGCCGTTTTTCAGTTTCAAAATGCAAGGAAACTACCAAAAACGAGTGCTAAACCAAGTGTCCAAACACACCAAAGAACTCGAACAAACCGGTTTTAAACAAGGTAAAGAGCCAAGCTCTGATACCACTTGTAGGTCCCTTTTCGCGGAGGATAACGAACCTAAACCTTGTTATACTAACCCACTAGCAAGTGCGGAATCCAAGCTAGTAGGCAAACCGGGATGAAGCAAGTAGAGAAACAAGCACACAAGATTTCACCGATTAACACCACTGTATTAATACGTATGAAGGTTCCGGTTACAAGCACAATGTTTACAAAACCAAAGATGTAAACTCTCAAGTGTGTGTGTGTGTTTCCAGCAGAATGCTCTCAAGCTCTCTATCTCTTGTCTGTGTGCATTCTTTGTGGGAGTGTCTCCCTGAAACACAACACACTGCATGGGTATATATACCCAGCCCAGGTTGTCTATCCCGAAGGATCCGATAGATGGTCCGAAGGATCATCTATCGAGGACAAGCCATTCGAAGGATGAGCAGGGACCTCGAAGGATGATCCTTCGAGGTCTAACAGTCGAACCATATCTATCGACCATCTCGAAGGATCAAGAGTATCCTTCGAGTCTATCCTTCGAGGCTATCCTTCGAGACAGACTAACATATCAAACATATGTTAACTGTTGGCCAAGTCAATCCGGAGGATGGTTGACTTGGTCAACTTACAGACTACCGAGGACATCGTTTATATACAGACCGAATACAGACAAAGTACAGACACAAGTGCACCAACACTCTCGGCATTGAGGGTTGTGCTTCCATTAGATCTGTTTCATTCCTGACAAGAGGAGGGCATAAGTTCTCCATATAATGTTTTTCTATGTTTCAAAGTTGGTCTACCTATTGAGAAAACCGTCCGTGCAGCGTCTACCTATTGAAACAACCATTCGTGCAGGACAATAATCGTTTTCTGCCACCGTCTTCTTGCGTATGGTCTCCTTGAGCTTATATTTTTCTTTAAACGAGAATGTTTGTTTGGGGAGAATTTTCTGGGGATTGTATGATAATAATGATTGAATTGCTGCTATTGAGTCTTCTCTGATTCATCTGCTACTGTTGGAACATTGATGACGGCGTGGAGTAGAAGGATCATCTGAAACCCGTTTTCCATAGCTGATGAGGATCACAACAAAATTTTTGCCCCAAGTTTACCGCATATAACTTGGAGACGAAAACGTGTTGATTAGATCCTACAGTAATGTTGTGTGATATTGCTGGAAGATACTGTGTGTTGTTCAGCCTTCACGTGGTCTTTGCCCATTGTATATATTTTTTTGTAACAATTCAGTATTAAAGTTGAAAAACAGTATACTTTTGGTGTGTACCTTATGTGTCCTAAAGAGTTACGAGGAGTCGAGGACAATATATGACACGTTACTAATACCATACAATCACGCTAGAAGCGGTTGCATCACAACATTTTTGGTTTTCGCATGTTTTTTTTTTTTGTCTGCCTACCACTAAACTACATCAATATTCACCAACAATCTCCAATTTTAACCAACCAATGAAGTGGAACGGACACTTATACAAACGTGGGTATTAGCCTACTGATGGGATCTATCCTAGTTGGTTAATGTTTGTGTAGGCATTTCGCTATCCAACGGATCTGAAGGAAAGGAAATTCAAGAAGGCACAAGAGTCGAGAAGAAAGGATGTGGTGCGCTCGTTTGGAGTACTTAAGGAAAAAAAGGTTATATTCAATCGATCATTGCGGGCTATGACCGTAAATAAGAATAGGAGTGTCGTGTATCTGTGCTTGATGTTACACAACATGATCTCGAAGGATGAGGGCCATGCAATATCATCGGTCCACATAAAAGATCCACCCATCGAGCCAGTTTTTGAAGAAAACGTCATTGTGGAGTTGCATGATGAAGACATACATTTGGTATAATCTTGTGGAACACATTGCATCTCTAGATTTACCCTACCTTCAGGAGTCGGAATTAGAATAGTTTATCTATATTTTTTTATAATTTTTTAGTTTATTTTTATTTTACAGCGTGTCACATTTTTATTTTTAATTATGTAGTAATAGTGAGGATATATATTTAGTCGCATAATGATGAATGATAATTTTTTTGGATGAGTAATTTAATAATAGTGAGGATGTTAAACGTTGACCTTACGAAGGTGGGTGGTACATTGGTAAAGGCAAAGTTTTTAAAAACACCTAGGTTGGGAAGAGGAAAGTCTTGGATTCAATTGTTCAAATTACACAGACATAACAAGAGATTAAAGAAATTATCCATTAAAAAAAAGGTAGAGTCCAAATTGTTAGATTTTTCTTGTACAAAAGCAGTTGGGGAGCTAAATGCTTATATAAAAATATGTGACCAGCATTTTTTAAATTAAAAAAAAACAAATTAAAATATTGAAAGTGTGTCTACTCTAAAATTATACAAAATACAATAATTTTTTTGTCTTATGAGAGAAGTAGTGATGTATATTTTACTATTTTGTTGCTTACGTTCAAAATAGTAAAATGATTTAACTCTAGTTTTATTCAATTTTAACAAGTTTCCGAATATAAAGTATTCATTAATTATTAGGGGCTGTTTGTTAGCCTCTGAATGGTCATTAAGAGGCTACCTCTTAATGGAACCATTAATAATTTTACCAATAAGAAGGTAGAAGAATATGACATGTGATGATTTACCATTCAGAGGTTTAACCATTCAGACTTCAGGTTACCTCTTATTCATTCAGAGGTTTTAAACCATTAAGAGGTAGCATCTGAATGGTTATTAAGAGACTACCAAACAGTCTCTAAGTATGGCGGAAATATAATACATTAAAATTCTTCGTTTTAAACTTGATCTTTTTTTAACGGCAAAACTTCTATAAAATTTATAGAAAAGGCAAAATTTGGGTCAGCAAGAAACTAAAACCCATTACATGATTATGTCCCGAACATTAAAATCACACCACCTATCCCAATCTAGATTACACAATTTTGTTCTACACCTTATCCATATGAATGAATTCTCCTTGATTTGTTCCACCGTTCTTGTGATAGTGATCGATCGGTTGTTGAAAATCTTTTCGTTTCTTGTTTTCCATATCTCCCACATGGTTGTCATGACCACCGCCTCTACGATTCTTTTCCATCCTCTCGATCCTTTCGCTTCTTTTACCATGTTGAGCATTCCATATATAGACAAACCATCTTCAGGGAAAAGGATTTTTAACCATCTGCATATATGCCACCATATGGACCTCGAGAATAAACATCGAACGATTACATGGTTTGCGTCTTCTTCATTATACCGCATCTGCTGCAGGTTTGATCAATTCTCGGTACTCCCCAATTTCTTAATGCTCGTTTTGTTGGAATTTTATCTTGAACCGCTCTCCAACAAAAGAGGTTTACTTTCGGTAATACGGCGGTACTCCAGTGCTTCCAATCTTCTGCATCATCCACCCTTGTAGCTTCAGCGATCTGTAATCTGACTTCCACGACAGAAAAGGGACCGTTCTTAGCCGTTTTCCACACCCACCCGTCCCGACCCATCCCCACATTAATACTGGATAAGAGTTCCAGAAGCGTCGCATATTGGTCTTTCTCTTCGTCATCACGTGGTTCTCGATACCATTTCCAGTTCCTAGTTCCTACTGATCGCTCCATCTTGATTTGAATAGCACTGTTGCACCATCGCCCCTTTATTCCTTGATAAAGCATATAGTTTGGGAAACCTGTAACGAAACGCGTCGCCTTCCATCCAATTATCTTGCCAGAACAGAATGTTATGTCCACACCCCACCTTTCCTATTAGATTGTCTTCAACCGATATGTTCATGTTCAAAAGAGCTGACTTAATAGCCAAAATATCCTTCCATATCCCAGCAAACTTCGGTTTTAGCGGGAAAGATTGCCTAACCACTTTATTCTCATGAATAGATCTAATGACCTTAACCCAAAAGGTCGTCGGGTGTTCTTTAAATTTCCACCACCACTTGGTGAGAAGAGCTAAATTTGTTGTGCTAATATCCCCGACCCCAAGACCCCCATGTCGCTTGGGAGCGGTTATTTTCTTCCACGCAATCCACTTATTTTTTTCTTCCCACCCTTAAAGCCCCAAACAAACCTCCTATGAATGCCCTCAAGCGTATTTGCCACTTTTGAAGGAATTTTGAATAAAGACAAATAATAGTTGGGAAGGGCTCCCAAAACGGCTTTCGCCAGTGTCACTCTCCCTGCAAAAGATAAACAATTTGCTTTCCACCTGGACAATCTGGAGTTGAACTTGTTGATTACGGCCTTCCAATGTCTTGACAACTTCATTTTTGCTCCGACTGGCAAACCCAAAAAAGTAAAGGGGAAGGAACCCACTTGACAGTTGATATTTTTGGCCATCACATTCAATTCATCCACATCAGTGCCAACCCCAAAAAGAGAGCTTTTTTCCAAATTCACCTTTAGACCCGAACACAAGTAAAAACATCTAAGAATTCGGTTTAAATTCTTGATGTTTTCCTCGGACCATTCCCCAAGAATATTACGTCGTCTGCGTAACAAAGATGAGAAACACTAGGGCCCTCGTTTGGTAATAAGATGCCCTTGAAGATCCCGGTGTTGACCGTTTTCCTCATGATTACAATAAGAGCCTCCATTACCAATAAAAAAAGGAACGGAGACATGGGATCTCCTTGACGTAGACCCCTGTAAAGTTGGAATTCCTTTGTCGGCGATCCATTGACTAGAACCGACGCTCGGCCCGATTTAAGACACGTCTTTATCCATTTTCTCCACAGCTCCGGAAAATTCATATCTTTAAGGTTGGAAAGGAGGAAATTCCAACAGAGCCAGTCGTAGGCCTTCTCAAAATCAACCTTAAAAATAAAAGTTTTCTTGTTTGATTTTTTAGCCCAGGAAATGATTTCACTTACGATTAGCGGGCCATCAAAAATCGAACGACCTTCAATGAAAGCTGACTGAGAACAAGAGACCAAATCCCCCACTATCGGTTTGAGCCGACTAGCCAATACTTTCGCAATGACCTTGTACATAGCTCTGATCAATGAAATTGGACGGAAGTCTTTGATTTGACGAGGGTCTCTAATCTTTCAGATGAGAGAAATAAAAGAGGAGTTGCATCCCGGAGGAATAGAATGATACTGAAAAAACTGATCCAGCATGTTGACAAAAAACGGTTCCAGAATGTGCCAGAAACGCTTTATGAATCGAAAAGTGAACCCGTCCGGACCCGGGGCTTTGTCGCCACCACAATCCCATACCGCTCTCTTCACCTCCTCCGCTGAGAATCTCGTAACCAGACGTGCACTTTGGGAATCTGAAAGCTTCTTGAACTCGGCATTGGAAATATACAGCCTTTTAGCACATTTTTCAGCAAACTGTTTCTTGAAGAACGGCATAATTTTCTTCTTAATTAACGTGGGATCCATTCTAACGACCCCATCTATCTCAAAAGAATTAATCCGATTATTGGCCACCTTAATGTTTACGAACTTGTGAAAAAAATGTGGAGTTCTCGTCGCCAAGCTTAACCCAATTGAACCTTGCCTTCTGAATCAGATCTGCCACCTTATTTTTCTCATAACGCTTAATCTGAAGACGACAGTTAGCTCTTTTTACTTTTTCCTCCTTGCAAAAGGGCCTGACAACCGCAATATTTTCTAGTTCCTTTGCTTCTCTGTTTGTTTCTCTACTGATCTTTTGCTCCTGAATTTTCCCCTACAATCTCCATTTTTTAATGTTATTTTTGAGAGACCTAAACAAATCTGACAATGCCGTGAAGCAATCTGTATTCGAAGAATTTGCCATCACAGACTTCAAAACTATTCCCCCTAGACCCTCCTTATCTAGCCAACTATTGAAAAATCAGAAAGGTGTTGCTCCAAAATCTATCTGAGAGCAAGATAAGAGCAAAGGAGCATGATCAGACAGATATCTAGATAAAGCAACAAACCTGGCATACGGCCAATTCTCCATAAATACGTCGCATACGAGTGCCCTATCGATCTTGCTCAGGCTGGAGCCATCTTCCGGCATGAACGTAAATCTGCAACCCCCCATAGGGTACTCATTTAGGCCTGCCTGATTGATAAAATCATTAAAGACAGAAGCCCCTTTATGATCAAATCTGGAATATAGGCGGTCGTCTATATCCCAGACCTCGTTTAAGTCCCCGATGAAGATCCATGCCCCGTTAAGATTATTTCTAAGCTCGAGCAAAACCCTCCAGATGTCTCTTTTTTTAGATTGGTCGTTGAACGCATACACATTTGCAACATTTAAGGTGATCCCCGATGCCACATGCCGGCCAGAAACCACAATTACTGAGTCGTGTTTGATGATGTTATTCACCAGGAGTTCAGACGGATTCCAAACCGACAGTAACCCCCCGGATCTCCCAAGAGCGTTGACACAAACATTACCCGCAGGTCTGTTCCCCCAAAATCGGCGGACGCCTGTCTCTCCTAAATCAGACTTCTGAGTTTCCTGTAGGCAAAGGAAAGAAACCCTATGGTCTCTTACCCTTTTATTGACCCAGTTGGCTTTATCCAACCCGTCGGCCCCCCTGATATTAATGGCTAAATAATTCATGGAAGTTTGTTTGAACCCGATTCACCCTCTACCAGAGATCTCACCTGTCTCTGAAAATTATCCAAGCAAATACCCAGTTTCTTACCGATTTCCAATGTAGCGGCTGTCTCCTTTCTGCAATCGACCAAATATGAATCCTCGTGAGACTCCGCCACTTCTTTAAACGCCAAATTTAAATCGAAATCCTTCATCCTCTTCCCTATCGGCCCTGAGGTTTCATCTGGTCTTAATCTCTGTTTCTTGGAAGAAAGGCAATTAGAGGGGATAAACGTAGGAGAAGTTCCTTTCTTCCTCTTTTTTAACGTCTGTCTAGAATTTTCTCTAATAATCTCAATTAAGTTAAAAGGGTCACTATTATAATCCGGGCCCACCTCTACCGCCTCTACTACCTTTTGCCCCTTTATGGATACTGGTGGGCCTTTTACCTTATTGGGCCTCCTATTTTCTTTACCCTGGACCGCCGAAAAGAAAAAGACTTCTTTTGGCCCACTACCATTAATGGATGTCCTGGGACAGAGAATATTCTCCTCGTGAATTGGACAGTCATTTTCTCTGCCACCCTCCTGTTGCATGGTCGGAGGAACTACGAGACTATTGGGAGCCTCACTAACCTCTTCACCTTCCTTGAGACCTTTTGTATTCCGACAATCTGGGGCCAACGTCGGACCGTCTCCGGCCATCGATTCCGCCGGAATCTCTTCCACCTCATCATAGATATGGACAAAATCCGGGACCGAGTCTTCCACCAACTCTTGAATCCAGACTTTGAATGAGACCTTTCCACATGACACACTAATCCCCTCTGAAATCAACGAACCCGAATGAACAAGAACACCCACCCTATCGGATGCAAGTGTCCCATCTAGACATGAAGCAACAGACTCATTCACCACCCTGCCGAAACTATTGTCAATCTCATTGAAAACCTTAGCATTCTAGAATTGGATAGGGACCCCCCGAGATAGATAACCAAGCAATCCTTTGGAAAGCTAGATCTCGTCCATCCCACACCACAAGCGAACCAAACCACCTAGACCAGGTGTCCTTGAACTCAAGCAAGTACTTCGAAGCTGCCTCATCCGATTGGAACGATAGAAGTACCCTCACGCCTCCCATGTAACGGACCTCTGCACCCCCTAACTTCCCATGCAGCTTTTCCTTAACAAGGGAGTTAAGAGCTGCCACGTTGAAAGCCTCACCCACCAAAGATTTCCTTCCCCATTGGTTTACAATCATACAATTCTCCAGATCCACATGCACCGATTTCATATCAACAGGTCGATCTCTCTTGATACCCAAGAGAGCATCCTTAAATGGAGCCATGTTAGCCCCACTCGCATATGGACCAGCCAGCTTGTCTGGCCTAATCCCATTCTCTACTTGTTTAGGGCGTTGAACCTCCACCTCTTTGTACTCCATAGATCTGGATTTAGAACCATCTTTCTGAAATTTAGCTACATTAACACCCAACACAGCTCCGTCAATCCTAACTTTAGCCAGCTCCAGCAACCAATCACGTGTCTTGACAATGTTTCTGAGGCGAATGAATCCGAACCTATTCCTATATCCATCCTTTTTAAAAGGAACATATGCATTGGCAAGGTTGTGAAAGATACAAAACGCATCCCATAGCCAGTCGAAGTCACAGCCAGACGGCAGGTTTGAGATATAGAAAGTGGTTTTTCTTCTAAGATCTTCCTCTCAGAGTCTTCTCTTTGCATCTAACTTCTTCTGCCTTTCGAATTTATACTCTCCCCACGGACCGTCATCCCAGTAACCATTCTTAGCAATCTTCTCTTGTTCTTTCTGTTTTTGTCTCCATAGGTCTTCAATGTTATCGAAGTAATCCCCCCATGGGTCTCCTCTACCACGTCTAAACTTTCCTTGATTCCCCATTCCTTCGCCGGTCCCTTTATATTTCCTGTCCCCAGCCTTCTCCACGATAGAATGCCCCTCCCACTTTACTTTCACTAAGACCAAGCACGAAAACACACCTAAAACAGGCAAAACCAATCTCAGCTAACAAAACTCGTTATGTGGGAAGCAAAGAAGTCTCCGCACAATCTCAGGCTGTTATACCGGAACGGAAAGAGACTGATTAGGATTCCGCCACACGCCTAAAATAGACACGCCCGATTCCAGCTAACAAACTCGATATGTGGGAAGCAAGGAAGCCTCCTGACAATCTCAGATTGTTTTACCGGAATGGACAAAGCCTGATTAGGGTTCCTATCTCACAGGATTCGCCGGAAAAAACAAGAGGAAGATGAACGGACCTCACCCTTTCTCTCTCTCTTGGACAATTAAACATAGATGGAATGAGAATTTTTTAAACTTGATGGTCATATGTTTGGTACCACAAAGTGACAAAGGAAGTTAAAGGATCATGTTTAAGGTTCAAGGTTTATTTTCATGACATTATTTGTCACACCCCGATTTTCGGTTTATGCGGAAGCGTATGGCGAGATGTGACGAGAGCGGAAATCGTTACAATCAATCGAGTAAACATATATTTGAAACATAAAAGATGTTTGATGCGTGTATAGTGTAATATGTTTTAGGTATATATTTTAAGCCCTTTTTACACTTTCTTTAGCCGAATTTTAAATTTATAAAAAACACGATATTTACTAACACTAAACACACATATGGGCAAGTGCACCCATCGTGGACGTAGTATAGTGTTGGTAAGATACCGAGGTCGTCCAAGGACACAAGAGCTTTTAGTACCGGTTTATCCTCAACGTCTAATCAAATCAAAATGTTAGAAAAAGGTTTTAAACTAAGAAAATAAAACCAACTAAATGGTGAAAAATAAAAATAAAATAAAAACAGATAGACAAGATGAATCACTTGGATCCGACTCGTGTATTAGTATAACCTTTGATTATTTTCGCACTTTTGCACTTGTTTAAGAGATTATCTTAGTTATTGTAGTTGACCCCTCTTTTGAAGGCGACGTTACCATCATAATTGTAATTCGGCTGGGCACGGCCCCGTGTCCGTCTGACACTCTCTCTCTTCATTAATTGTAATTCGCAATTACAATACATGCACCTGCAGGAAGCTGACCACGGCCCCGTGTCCGCTGGGCACGGCCCCGTGTCGGCTGGGCACGGCCCCGTGTCCGCTGGGCACGGCCCCGTGTCCGCTGGGCACGGCCCCGTGTCCGCTGGGCACGGCCCCGTGTCCGCTGGGCACGGCCCCGTGGTGGGCAATAGAAGCTTCTACCACTTTGTCTTTTGTGCCAGGGCTGACCATCCTGGACACGGCCCCGTGTTGAGCTGGACACGCACCGTGTTGAGCTGGACACGCCCCGTGCTGAGCTGGGCACACCCCGTGTTCAGCTGGGCACAGCCCCATGCTCAGCTTTCTTCTTGTTTTTGCTTTGGGAGATGCTGTCGAGGAGTTGGGCATGCCACGTCTCTTCCTTTTCTTTGTATTTATGTTGGATTTGGTTGCATTTTTGCTTCTTTTGTTCATTTAAGCTCTTTTAACCCTGAAAATACAAAAGGAAGACAAAAGCACACTTTTTCCAACATTAGTACTTAAAAAGGGTTAGTTTTATGCCTCATTTGATGTAATTTATATGTTGCATTTTACACACATCAAATACCCCCACACTTGAATCTTTGCTTGTCCTCAAGCAAAACTCTTTAATATGTGGCTTACACTCCCAAATGGAATGGGTAGAAGAGAAGGTTTTGGGCTTGTCTTGAGTGTCGGGAATCCAAGATCTTTATTGGGTTTTATTTTTATACTATTTACAATCATATTCATTATGATTTATTTAGAACGTTTCATATGATAAATTACTTATTAGCGCATAACATGCTTTTTTAAAATTTCATTTATATACAAGTTCACATACCTCACGGGGGATCACTCAACACTCGGCCGAAGGTGTATTTTTAGTGAATCACTCGAGAGCAGCATGGAACTTACTCCTACCATAGGCTTGCCAAGCAATCAATCCTCATCCTTTTTAACTATATACCTTTGTAAATATTTAAGAGAACTTTTTTTTGGGTGAAGGGTTAGGCTTGGGCTAAAGGCGGGTGGTTGGGTTAGTGGTTAGTAAAAGGGCGAAAAGCGAAAAAAGCGTCGGTTTTCGTAAGACTTTTTTTTTGACTTTTTATTTTAATGAAACAATTTTTCAAACAAAGTTCTTTTTGATAACCTTGTTTGTTTATTTCTTTTGGCTTCATTATTATCATCATTTTTCTCTCTTTTTTTATAAGAAAAACCGTGCTTTGTTACTAAAATAAAGGGTTTAAAATGAAAAAGGGGTTTTGGTGGGAAAAAGGGTGTTTGTTTTGGGTTAAGAAATGAAAAGGTTTAGGCTCAAAGGGGTTAACTAAGGGGATTTTGGGTAGGTGGTAAAAAAAAAGAAAAATAATTGAGGGGTTAGTCCTAATGCCTCCATCATTTACTTACTCGGGTTTAAGTTGGTAAGGACCGGGAATGTATCGTCGTGGCAAGTTCTAGAGTTGTAAGAAACCAAGCGGCTATTCACACAAGAAACGAAAAATGACCATTTAATCTAAAGATGTGTAGTTGTATGCTCAATAAAGGCTCAAAACTCACTTATTGTGGGAATGGGTTTATAATGTGATCAAGTATATATAATTAAATTTTAACTAGATTTGTCATGCCTTTTCATAATTTTCTTATGTTGGTTCTTTTTATCACGACGCTATCGTTTGTAAATTTGTAAAAATATAACCTTTTTAGAACTTGTTATTCCCAAATTAAACCAAGACAAGTAAAAAAAATGAAAAGTTTTGAAAAAATTTGGGGTGATTAGCGGTTCCAATAGAGTTTTTGTAAGGCTTGTTAATAGGACTTGCAAAATTCAAGGTTTTAGCAACCCCCCCCCCCACACACACACACTTAAATTACACATTGTCCTCAATGTGTCCCAAAAATAAGTTTTTTTGGTTGATTAAAATGTGTAAAAGTGGGTTAAAAACAAGATTTTATGGTACTGGGTAGCTGAACACGGGGTGGTGTTGGCTGAGCACGGCCCCGTGTCCAGACTGCCAGTACCAAGAGTAAACAAAAAGCTGGGCACGGGGACGTGTTCAGTGAGCACGGCCCCGTGTCCAGTTACCTGAACTGGGCATTTTCTGCAGAACCTTGGGCACGGGGCGTGTTGGGTGAGCACGGCCCCGCGCTGAACTTGCTGTAATGAAGAAAAATTGTCGAGAGGCTCTGTTTTTGTGCATGGGGTATTGGTTCAAGCTTCCCTTAGTATCCTTCACCATCCCGAGTGTGTTTTATTTTTGAAAAGTTAAATTAAACTAGAAAACATAAAAGTTAATCTAAACTAAAACTAAGGATAGTTCCGCGGAATGCCTCCGTGGTGCGCCATGTTTATAAGGGTCCTTGGCTAGACCCTCCTTATCGGGTGGTTCTGGCTCATCTTCAATTAGGGGGTCGTCATTGCCGATTGGGTATTTCATTGATCGTTCAAGGTCGACACATCTTTTGAAGGCCCCTAATTGAATGGATAGATTATTGTACTTCCGGTTTTTCAAAGCTTCGTGTGTTTTTACAAAAGATCGTCCCGACACTAGAGGAGCGTCATCAAGGATGACAAAGTCTGTTGGGATTACCATTTGATTTGTTTGGACCAAGACATCCTCAACTATACCGATTGATTTTATTATTTTCCGATTAGATAGAAAAATGGGTATTTGAAGTGGAGAAAAATCACTAATACTTAATTTTTCGAAAATGTAATTAGGCATTATGTTAACACAAAGATCTTTATCAATGGTGATATTACTAATAAAGGAATTTTGAAAGAAACATGGAACCGGTGTAATGTTAATTTCAAAAGGGTCTTCTTTTATTAGCGAAGTTTGATCATTAGTTAACTTAACACTAACCATTTCTTCGATTTTAGTGTTAGTGTTTAGCTCTTTTAAAAACTTAGCATGAGTTGGTACTAAACAAGAGATTAATTTCTTCAAAATTAGACTCTTCTTGGATTTTAACATTATCGGCCTCACCTTTTTTGTTGTTTAGCTCATGTGTCGGTTTTTCACTTATTTGTTCTTCCATTTTTAACTCTTCAACTATCGTTTCTTTATTTAATTCTTTTCTTGCGCGGGACTCCTCTTCCCTTGCGCGAGATTCTTTTATGTAACGTTCGATAGTTTTAAGTTTTTCTATTATCCTATCGGCTATGTCAGTGATAGAGTAAGGATCGGGATCCTCAAAGCTTGAATCCGGTTGTTCGATCATTGGCTCCTCATAGTACCCATATGAAGTAGATGGTTCATACCATTGTTCTTCATTGTAAGTATATGATGGATAAGGGTCGTAATTTTGTTCTTCATAGTACTCATATGAGGTGGGTTGTTCACGCCATAGTTCCTCATAATAAGTATATGAAGGTGGTGGCTCATATCTTGAGTTCACAAAGTATGAGTATGAAGGCTCATACCTTGGTTCCTCAAAATATGAGTATGAGGGAGAAGGTTCATACCTTTGGTCTTCATAGGACGTGTATGAAGTCGATGGCTCGTACCTGGGTTCCTCATAATAATTGTATGAAGTGGATGGTTGAAATAAGTTACAATATTGTACCGAGTGCGGGTTACCAAAATTAGTGCAATAGTTTCCCATGTAATCATCCTCCTCATAGGTGTAGTTGTAGCCTCCTGAGTATTGATCCATAGGGATCACTCAACAGACCACAACAGAGTCTCGAGACCAGAAAACAAAAATAAAGACGGAAACAGAGGCTGGACACGGCCCCGTGTTCAGTGGACACGGCCCCGTGTTCAGGGTCTGTATCTGGGCGTTTTAATTAAGGTCACTGGTCTCGTTGAGCATGGGGGCGTGTTCAGTGAGCACGGCCCTGTGTTCAGACTCTGTATCTGGGTATCTAACTAAAAATATGCAGCACGGGGGCGTGTTCAGTGAGCACGGCCCCGTGTTCAGACTACTGTAAATGCAAACTAAACTAAAATGCAAAAAAAATGTGCGCGCATTTTTAAAAAGGTTTTGAAAAATAGATTAGGCTGTCGATTTTAAGCTTTCTTAAAATCCTTGTGTCCCAGGCAACTGCGCCAAAAACCTGATGCGTGTATAGTGTAAAATGTTTTAGGTATATATTTTAAGCCCTTTTTACACTTTCTTTAGCCAAATTTTAAATTTATAAAACACGATATTTACTAACACTAAACACACATATGGGTAAGTGCACCCATCGTGGACGTAGTATAGTGTTGGTTAGATACCGAGGTCGTCCAAGGACACAAGAGCTTTTAGTACCGGTTTATCCTCAACGTCTAATCAAATCAAAATGTTAGAAAAATGTTTTAAACTAAGAAAATAAAACTAACTAAATGCTGAAAAATAAAAATAAAATAAAAACAGATAGACAAGATGAATCACTTGGATCCGACTCGTGTATTAGTATAACCTTTGATTATTTTCGCACTTTTGCACTTGTTTAAGAGATTATCTTAGTTATTGTAGTAGGCCCCTCTTTTGAAGGCGACGTTACCCTCGACCCAGTAGTTTGAGTCAGCAAGGATACAATCCTAAAGGGTCGGATTATTGAAAGATAATTAATTAAGTTATTAATGCAAATTATAGTAGGCCCCTCTTTTGGAGGTGACGTTACCCTCGACTAAGTAGTCTGAGTCAGCAGGGATACAGTCCTAAATAGCCGGGTTATAGTATTAATTGTAGTTTAACTTATGAGGGGATCAAAGAGTTTGGACCCCCGCCATCCAATACCTTTGGGTATTGAAGGAGGTCCTACTAAATTTGACCCAGGTCCCTTGCAGGACCTCTAAACGCTGAACAAGGGCAAGACTCTTACCAAACCGTTCCCTTAACCCCCGACCAGGTAGCCAACATACCTCCATATAGACCGTGGAGATATGAATGGTGAAAATCTTTTATTTTATATAGACAGTAAAATAATGCCAAGACACCACGGACAAACGATAAGGAAGAATCACCTTCAACATAAGAAACTAGTTAATAAAGTCATTAATACAAAACCAATTAAGAAGTGCAAAAGATTAAAAATAAAAAGTATTATACTAAACACTTGTCTTCACCAAGTGATGTAAGAGACTTAGGCAAACATGACCTTGATTGTCAAGAACTCTTACGATCAATCTTGGATCCCGAGACGACTCACACACTCTATGATGGACAATGGATGGTGGTGGATGATGGTGTTGTGATGGTGGTGGGTGGTGGATAAAGTGTGAGAGAGGTGGTGTGCCAAGGGATCAGTTGAAATGGCTCCAAGCACTTCTATTTATAGGCTAAACAGAAGCCTGGGCACGGCCCATGTCCGTCTGACACTCTCTCTCTTCATTAATTGTAATTCACAATTACAATACATGCGCCTGCAGGAAGCTGACCACGGCCCCGTGTCCGCTGGGCACGGCCCCGTGGTGGGCAATAGAAGCGTTTACCACTTTCTCTTTTGTGCCAGGGCTGACCATCCTTGACACGGCCCCGTGTTGAGCTGGACACGCCCCGTGTTGAGCTGGACACGCCCCGTTCTGAGCTGGGCACACCCCGTGTTCAGCTGGGCACAGCCCCATGCTCAGCTTTCTTCTTGTTTTTGCTTTGGGAGATGCTGTCGAGGAGTCGGGCATGCCACGTTTCTTCCTTTTCTTTGTATTTATGTTGGATTTGGCTGCATTTTTGCTTCTTTTGTTCATTTAAGCTCTTTTAACCCTGAAAATACAAAAGGAAGACAAAAGCACACTTTTTCCAACATTAGTACTTAAAAAGGGTTAGTTTTATGCCTTATTTGATGTAATTTATATGTTGCATTTTACACACATCAATGTTCATCCATACATTTGATTCGAAACCATAATTTACATTACATATGTCTTGATTGAAATTTGAAATAACAACAACTTTAACTACATTATTCAAAGTTCAATACGTAATAACCGAAGACGGATGACATCACAAAAGCTTGCGTTCTTGATAACCACTTGAACATATTTTTTCAAAGCCGTCCACTAATCTCCTGTAATACATGTTAATTTTGAAAACGTCAACAAAAGTTGAGTGAATTCATGTTATTTTGTTTTTTGCATCAAAAGAGTCTCCAAAACATTTGAAGTAATAAAATTCGTTTTTGTATAGTATGATAAAAAAAAATTGTATGATCATTAGTGTGTTGCAAGGACACTAATATGTATACCAGAATAGGAGGCAACCAAACCTTGACAAATTATCGTGTGTGTCAACGACACTAGTTTGGACACAAAGACACTCTTAACGATCGTGGTTATCGTTGTCGTTAAGAGTGGGGCTTGCCAAAACCCAAATAGATCTATCCGATTGTTCCTCGGTACTTGTTTATTCATTCATGGCCCCTTTATTTTAAACACCTATCCGCATGTGATCAAAATTGTTTTATCGTATCATCATACTATTCGTAACATGTATACATCCCCGAAAGTTTAAACCCATAAACAATCAAAGTAAAAGGGGAAACATGAACTCACAGATTTGCGTTCTGTGCAAATCCCTATTCGATTCCTTGTTCGTCGTTAGTTTCTTGACCTACAAGTGCTCTAATCTCGTTAGACACTTAGGTTTGTTTTTGTGTATCATACAAATATTTTATCTTGTAATTTTTTGTGTTTTCGTATATATATAACTTCCTTGTATATATATTTATTGTATTTGATTTGTGTTTGAATGGGCTTAATTTAAATTTTAGAGTTTAAGTCTAGTATTTGGTGCATATGGGCTTAGCCCAAATAACTTTGTTTAAAATGGGTCAAGCCCAAATTAATTTGTAGGAGTGGGCCTTAGCCCGAAAACATTTTATAAAAGTGGGTCTAGCCCAGTTTAGTTTATAGTTGTGGACTTAGGCCAAATAATTTGTGTAAGAATGGGCCTAGCACAAATTGTTTTCTACAAAAATATCTCTTCCATGATAATTTGTAAAGATTGGGTTTTTAGCCCAAGTATTTTGTAAAGTGGGCTTTAGCCCAAATTTTACTAAAAATATATATTTAGTCCATTGTTTTGTAAAAGTGGGCCTAGCCCAAATTTTTATTTATGAGAAATGGGCATTAGCCCAATTTTAATTTATGGACTACTATTAAAATATGAAATTTTGGGCTAGTAAAAAATAATAATAGCAATACTTGTATTTTTATAAAAATCTGATTTTTATAAAAATCATTACTTATGCCATAGTTGAATCTTTTTAGTGCATAAACTTGTATGACGGCTCGTATTTTGTTATAGTCGTTTACTACTTGTCGGTTTGATTTATTCATATTGTTTGTCCCGTTTGTGTCGTCCATCTCGTTTTAACCATTTGTTTCGTTTGTGCCATTTTAGTTTGTCCAAGAGTCCATATTGTCCATTAGTGTCCGAATTTGTCCATTTGTGTTTTTGTGTCCAACGATGGACTTTTTATTTCATTTTTCATATATATTTTTTTTGTAATTTTTATGGATGTGTATCAATTTTTGCATTTGTTCTTACTTGAAATAAAATATGATGTACACATCAAAAATATATATATATACTTATGATACTTGATGAATATTTTTGTAAGTACACATTTTATCCAAAAATATATACTTGTCATTTTTATTTAGAAATCTTTTTATAAAACATGGATTTATGTCCTTGTCCAAAATTTGTTTAACCATGTTCAAAGAGCTCAAGTAGTTGTTTTAGTTACATACTTCTTTGTTTAACAACTTTTAGAACATAACAAAATTTATAAAAATTTTGCCATAGTTTTGTTTGAAATATGGATTTTTCCCCAAGGTTATACAAAACTTGTTTTCAATTTATTTCAATACAAAACATCATCAAGTATCAATATCTATCCGAATTTGTCAACAAAAGTAGCATGGACATGATGTTGTTCTTAATTTCCCAAAAAGGAAACTTTATTCCTTATTTTTGTCAAAAATTTATAGAACAAGATTTTATGAAAAACTCTTGTTTTAGATGTCTTACAAGGTCATTTGAAGCATAAATATGTGTTCAAAATGTTTACTACTAACATATTTCTTGCTTTTGATTCTTTCCAGAAATGGAAACTTTATTCAAGAAATTCTTCAAAAATTTATTTTCTTGATTTTAAATGTTTTTTCACATTTTACTAGCATGCATGTTTATCAAAAAATCATGTTCATCACTTTGTTGATGAATCTTGGTTGATCTTACATGCATGTATGTAGATCATATTTTTGAGTAAAAATAACCAAGATTCATGTTTATTAGACTAGATTTCTCCAAGTTCATCTCATAATCATAGAAAAATGACAGTTAAAAATAATGATTTTTAGTTGTTTCTTGTTGTTTTTCATGTGGGTTTATGATGAACTTGT
Source organism: Helianthus annuus (assembly GCF_002127325.2). Classification (NCBI taxonomy): domain Eukaryota; kingdom Viridiplantae; phylum Streptophyta; class Magnoliopsida; order Asterales; family Asteraceae; genus Helianthus; species Helianthus annuus. The sequence goes on along the minus strand of NC_035434.2, from coordinate 125,539,456 downwards.
AAAAGAAATAAAAAATAAAAGTGAAGCTAGTATGATGTTCTTACAAATTTTGCAAGATATAAAGATGATGGTAAGAAATCTTGTTGATCCAAAGCTTCAAGTTCTACCAAAAAGGCTCCTAATAGCTTTTCTAAACACCCTTGTAGCTTGTTTCATCCATGGACCTCCATAAGTGTATGAATTCTTGAGTTTTTGAAGATTGAAATGAAAGTGTTGTAGGGTGTTTTGGTTTGAACGATTTTAGAGAGAGAGAGAGAGAGATAAGAAGTTGGATGGTTTTGATGGTTTTTGGAAAATGGTATAAAGGATGGAGTATAAAGGAAGATTACTTGGATTTTGTATGAACACTAATCATGCATTTCTTGTTCCAACACACCATTTGAGAATAAGAAAGTTATTAAAGAAGTAGATTTGAGGAAGAATGTCGATCTTAGACATAGATCGCGTCTGAAGTGGGCTTTAGATAGGGATGAAAATTCCAAATTTTTTCATGCTATGGTGAATTATAGAAAAGCCGTTAACTCGATTCACGGTCTTACCATTAATGGTGAATGGTGCACCAAACCTTAGATAATAAAGAAACAAGTTCTCACGTTCTTCCGAGACAAGTTTAAAGAGAGTGTTCCCAATAGACCGAAGTTGGTGTGTCAGAATATCAAAAGGATTTCTGAGGCAAACAAGAACTTCCTGATCGAGTCGTTTAGCGAACGTGTAATAAAAGAGGCTGCTTTTGAATGTGGGGACGATAAGGCCCCGGGGCCTGACGGGATGAATTTCTGATTCATTAAACACTTTTGGAACATTTTTAAAGAGGATTTTGTGAAGATTTTTGACATGTTTTATAACTCGGGTGGTAATAACTTAGGAAGTGGGGCCTCTTTTATCGCCTTAATCCCTAAAGTCAATGATCCGGTTTCCCTAAACAATTTCAGGCCAATAAATTTAGTGGGAGCGATCAGTAAGGTGATTTCGAAGGTCTTAGCTAACCGTTTGAGGTTAGTTCATGATGAAGTTATTTCCGACACCTAGTCAGCTTTTCTCAAAGGAAGATACATTTTGGATGGTCCGCTGATTATTAATGAATTAATCTCCTGGACCAAAAAGAAGAAACCTAAGGCGTTTTTCTTAAAATTCGACTTCGAGAAAGCATATGACAATGTAAGTTGGGAGTTTGTTGTGAGTATTCTCCAACAAATGGGTTTTCATAATAAATGGTGTTCTAAGCCCCATTTTTCACTATAAAAGGCAAGGCATTGTGCATAAGTGAAACACACCTCAAAACCTGCTCTCTTGATCATCTCTGGAGCTCTCAAGCACTCTTCTAACATCCTTAGTCGTGCACCAAGCTTCTGTAAGTGTGTCTACCCTTTTGTGGCTTAGTTTATGCTTAGTTTAGCTTAAAAGTCAATCCGTCGTAATTAACGATTGACTTTGCGATAAATCACAAATGGTCCAGTGGTTTGTCGAATCAAAGATAGTTATATGTTGGTAATCATGTGGGCTTTAAACCCCTAAAAGGGCTCCCTCTGATTCCCACTCTAACTAGTCCGAATGTCGAGTCAAACGTGCTTAGAAAAAGTCAACAGAAGTGCCATTTTGCGGTTTCTTGCATAATCAGTAATGTAGTTGATATGTAACCTGTTTAAACACCTATAAAACATGATAATAAGTATATTAACAAGTCTAAGCTTGTTTGATCCGACCATTTACCGTTTTGACCCGGTTCGGAGCCGAAAGTCGCAAAAGCTTTGACTTGTGCATTGACTTTAGTTCTGACCCGTTAAAGTATGATTTAGTTATGCCTTAGGACTCTCTTAGGACCAGGTTACATGATGGTATAACCCTCTGTGACCGGTTCGTCGTTTGTCCGAGTCTTTTACACATTTCCGTTAAATGCCTAAAAGTTGACCGTAACGCCCTTTCTAAATTAAAACGAGAATTTTGGACATGTGAGAGAACCATAACCTTAGTTACTGATTTCTAAGCATGTTCCTAAAATTTCACGTCAATCCGAGGTCTAGAATAGGAGTTATGCTAAATAGCGCAAATTACGGAAACTTTAATAATTAAATGGCGCAATTAGCGTAACGCCTATCTAACCCAAGATTTCGACACCAAACCTTTTACACGCTGATGTAAAATAATATTTTGGAAATTCTAAAGATTTTTAATTATTTTTAACCTGCTCATAACCTGCGGTTATGGCAACGATTCGGTAAATACCGAATATACCCTTTTGGGTCATAACTTGAGTTCTACAAGGTCTTTTGACCCGATTCCAGTTGCTACTAATTTTAAATAATAAATAAAGTATTTTGGACTTTATGAACTATTCGGGAAACTCAGATTTCCTGTAGAACTCAGAAACCTCTTTATAAATCTTTAAAACAACCGAAAAACCCCTACGGGGCATAAAATGGATTTAAACTCGTTACGGGCATCATGGAAGGTATCCTACTGATACCACAACCACTTTAAAGCATATTGACTTAGGAAACCTATGTAAGACTCTTACGGTTACCCGTTACGCCTTTTGCGCGCACGGTACGACTTATGTAACTAATTTACATAAGTTAGCCGAAACGGGTCAAACCATATTGTTTTGACCCCAAATTTCCAGAGTGTGATTATTATGCCCATATAAAACAAGTCTTCAAACTTGTTGGGTCACAATCACATTCCATTCACGGTTTTCGCCTTTCACGCGATTAAACCGTAACTATCATTTGAAACTGACCGGTCTAAGCTACGGCTAAATTAAAGACCCGTTAGGATTCTAATAGGTTATTTTTAAACCTCCGTTCCAGAATAGGAGACCAGTAAAAGCTATATGCAATTTATTTCGAATTAAGAAATTATACTTGCAAAGGTAAATACTTTTAACTTATTTTCCGTTATACGGGCTTGGGTTACGGTACATAGCGTACCGCTTGATCGAGCATCAAATCTCCATCGTTGAGTGGGTAGTTGAATAATTTGATCGGCTCGTTTAAACAGTCTTGTTTACTTAAAGCCTTTGGGGGGTTAATGACCATGTCCCGGATATTCTTGGCATCATCTTATGAGATGGCCACGACCTGAGCACGGGGTGTAGGCGTACACCTGTCAGTGTATAACTCTATATTGTGGTGTGTCTATTGATCTTTAACCCGGACAAGATCCGGGCTACTGAACGCACAAGTAACATGTAATTCGTTCACAAGATTATATATTTAAATAATTCTCCCAAGTTATAAAAGAGTTTGTGCCTTGTGCATCCAAATCAATTTTATTAAACATTTTTCAAAAGTGTCGGTTGAATGTATTTACCAGTGTAAACTGACGTATTTTCCCAAAAAGATTAAATGCAGGTACTAAACGTAATCAGCTGGCTATAGCTCCTTAGCATCTTAAAGAGTCTCGCAAGCTTACGATGCCTTTTGTCTGTTGAACAATACTTTTAATATTTTTGATCCCCTGTGGATACCTTTCGACTATTCGTAATACATTTGATATTACAAACAATGGTTGGAATATGATTATCTTTATGCTTCCGCTGTGCATTCATTGTGGTTTGACTATATTGTTGCCAACTACGTCACGGTAATCCCCCACCGGGCCCACCGGTGATACACGTGGAGATAGGGGTGTGACAGGTTGGTATCAGAGCCAACGTTGAGTGAATTAAACACTAGCCTTTTGTGTTTAATCTCAATGACACAATTGCACATACTTGAGTCTAGACAAGAACATAGACAAAATTCGAATTGTTATTCCATTTTGGCTTTTATTGTTTATTATGATTTAAAGGTTGGTTAAGCAGGAAATATGCCACCAGCAATTAGACGAGGAAGAGGAGGACGAGGCAAAGGGCCGGTCACTACCCACAATGATCACGAGGCCGGACCATCGAACATGCGAACTCCTTCTAGCACAAGGAGCGAAGAACCTCAAAGACAAAGAAGGAACCTCTTTGAGCCTGCATGACATTCTACTTCGCATAGCTCGACACCTTCATACCGACACTCGTTTGGACCAAATTCTGAGAATGATCCCAATAACCCTCAACCTTCCTATATACCTCTCCAGCGATCGGTATCGCACCGTGCCTTTGGCGATCCTACTCCTTATTTCCAAAGCCAATTTAACCCGGCAGATTATATTCAAGAACCCGCGGGCTTTAACCCGTTGGGACCAGGAGATCACTTCTCCGAAGATAATGCAGAAGACATGGACGAAGATACAGATCCCATAGAACCTGCACGTGGTACTCCCACACACCCAATCGAGATCTCTGATGGATCTTCTTTTCATGGGACACCTTATCAGGGCCCAGATAGCTTCCAGGCGTTGTTCAACCAACATGAGTGGTACTTTACGTCCTCCCATCAGACATCACAACACCAGCAGCAGCAGCAGCAAGATCCCTCCAAGGATCCACGATTCGTGGCAGTTACGCCACCGCCTCCGCCACCGGTTCAACCAGTAATTCCTGATCCGCCAAGGCGTAGGAGATCGGGTGCACGTATGTCCACCCGGAGAGGGGAATTCCAATTCAGCACCCCTCGACACTCTAGTGGCAGTCACTATCCGCCACTACAAGAAGAAGGACCTTCCAGTCCAGTACAAGAGGCGAACTCTGCACCAGTTGCACCATCTTCGCCACCATTCGGGTATGACAACCCGATACCGGCATACACGGGTCCCTCAGCGTACAACCCGTTTGATCAGCCGTCTCACACGCACTATAATTATAACTATGAACGCGACCCATATGTGGTAGCGGCTAAGTACAATGCCCGCTATCCCGACGGAGCTTATGGAAACCTTGGGATACCAGATTACTCAGCTCATGGGTATCCAGCACCTCCTAGACCTCCAGTTCCACAACCGTCGCAACAACCACGTTTTTCTCCACCCGAACAAGAAGAAATCCTCCACCGTTTAACTCGTGTGGAACGAGATTTCGAGGAAGAACATAAGAACAACCGAGGATTCCTCAAAGGTCTAGCGAACCTGTTAAAGGGAAAGAAGAAGAAACATAACCATTAGTCTATATATATTCTAATGTAATTTCTATTTTAAAATAAGTCCCTGCGTGGACATTTATCGTATTTCAGTCCCTGCGTGGACTTATCCTTTAGTCCCTACGTGGACACCTATCTTGTATTGGTCCCTGCATGGACTTGTCTTTTATTAACCTCTATATAGGTATGTACTTGTTTAAAAAGTCCCGTTCAGGGCAGCATGTAACCATCACTATAAGTAATGGAATGTTATGTTATGAATTTCATCTTTGTTATTATGTATGAAATAAATCGAAATACATTCCCTTTCAATTGATCTGCCAAATATATATAAAGAATCTTAAAGAGTGAAACCTAGCCAGGTGTCATTATAAGACCCGGCCAAGATGGTAAGACCTGATTAAAAGATTCAGATTTCCAGTTAACCTCTGTAAACATGTTAATGTTCGTGACAGATGTGATTCGTTAAAATCGCACGCGTCATTCTTATATAAGGATCCTTTTAAGGGTTCCAAGGCCCAAACTAATGATTTGTAAATCATGGGTTAAGTCATCAAGAAAGATGATCACTTATTAAACATCCATTATCGATGTAGTGCCTACGGGCCAAATTCTAAAAATCCATTAGTGATGTAGTGCCTACGGGCCATACTCATTGTCATATAAGACAAAAGGCAGTGGTAGTCTATGACTCCCTGTCAGAAAAAGGTAAAAGGACCATGGTTCAAACCTTCATGCCTTGATTCTCTGTAATCCCGGCTAATATTATAAAAACGTCCTCGTGACTAGGCTTTTATGCCACTAACAATATTGTTGTAATTAGGATAAGTATGCTCAAATCCTAAATTTTAAGTGAGTGTTAAATTAACCAGATATGGTCTCTGTTTACCATGGTTAATGAATTGCCATAAAAGACAATTCTAAAATAAACTCCTAAATAAAACTTTTTCGTTATCTTCTGTAGCAGATTCAAGTTATGATGGCTGAGCCAAATGGAGGGAATAGCCACTCGAAAGAAGATGAATACGATAACGCCTAGGTTCATTTGACGGGCGCTGAATTAAAAGCCCTTGTCGACAGTGCTGTTAAGGCAGCCCTGGATCGACAATACGAAGAGTATACTGAATCCCGGAGCAGAACCACATCTAAACCCCACTCAAAACCAAGAACCCACTCAAAATCTCACGACAAACCACCGTCTGAGCCTAAAATGAACGATGATAATCACTCATCTAATGGGAACAGTGTCCGTCCAGTAAAAGTGTTTACGGATGCATCTCGCGCCAGGGGCTGCACCTACAAGTATTTTGTATCTTGTAAACCCCGAGACTTCACTAGGGAGAAAGGCGCGGTAGATTGTATGACATGGCTAGACGAGATGGAAACCGTGGTGGACATCAGTGGTTGCGCGGAGAAGGATATAGTGAAGTTTGTTTCGCAATCGTTCAAGGGCGAAGCCCTTGCGTGGTGGAGAGCTCTGGTTCAGGCCTCAGGAAAGACTGTTTTATACAGCATGACATGGGAGGAATTCAATTCTCTCATCAAGGAGAATTACTGTCCCCAACATGAGGTTGAAAGGATAGAATCTGATTTTCTATCATTGGTTATGACGAACCTTGACTGTCAAGCTTACCTCACGAGCTTCAACACCATGTCCCGGTTAGTTCCGTATCTGGTAACCCCGGAACCGAAAAGAATAGCTCGTTTTATCGGTGGTTGAGCCCCCGAAATAAAGGCAAGCGTGAAGGCCTCTCGGCCAGCGACCTTCAGATTTGTAGCTGACATATCTTTGTCCCTCACTCAAGATGCGGTCAGGCAAAGATCGCTGAGGAACAAAGAGGCTGAGAAAAGAAAGCGTGAGGATGATACTTCACGAAAGTCGGGCAAGAAGCACCGTGGAAACGGTGACAACAAGAAGGGGTCTGAGTCAAGGAAGGATGGGCAACAATCTGGTGAGAAGCCCAAGTGCAAGAATTGCAAGAGATATCACTTTGGAAAGTGCAGACTCGAATCTAACTCGCAGACTCAGTCGAAGTCATTTGCTTGTGGGTTATGCAAATCCAGAGACCACAAGACCGTGGAGTGCAAGAAGATAAAGGATGCAACTTGCTACAGTTGCAACGAGAAGGGGCACATTAAAACCAATTGCCCTAAGTATGCCAAGAAGCCTGAAGAGGCCAAGAAGACCAATGCGAGAGTCTTCAGAATGGATGCGAAAGAAGCAGTGCTAGACGATAACGTGATCACCGGTACTTTTCTCGTAAATGATATCTTTGCAAGAGTACTTTTTGATTCAGGCGCTGATAAGTCTTTCGTAGATCATAAATTTTGCAAATTGCTGAATATGCCTGTCAAAACCTTAAATGTGAATTATGAGGTAGAGTTAGCAGATGGCACCATAGAAACCGTCTCCACTGTATTAGATGGATGTGTGATCTCCATTAGGAACCACTCTTTTCCCCTATCTCTACTTCCCTTTAAATTGGCTGGTTTAGACATAGTTCTGGGTAGGGACTGGTTATCTCACAACCAGGCCCAAATCGTTTGCAACCGAAAGCAAGTGGTGATAAAAACTCCGTCTGGTGAATCGCTTACCATTCGGGGAGATACCCAGTATGGATTGCCTGAGCATGTGACTATGCTCAAAGCGTCAAAGTGTTTAAAGAAAGGTTGTGTCATCTACATGGCACAAGTGATTATCGATGAGCCTAAACCGAAGATAGAAGACATTCCTGTCATTTCTGAATATCCAGAAGTTTTCCCTGAAGATCTACCTGGTTTACCACCAGATAGGCAAGTGGAATTCAGGATCGATATCATTCTTGGAGTAGCAGCTATTGCTAGAGCACCTTACAGGTTAGCACCAACCGAAATGAAGGAGTTGAGGACCCAACTGGATGAACTGCTAGCTAAAGGTTTCATTAAACCTAGTTCGTCTCCTTGGGGAGCACCTGTCCTGTTTGTGAAAAAGAAGGATGGATCGATGCGTCTGTGCATCGATTATCGCGAGCTTAACAAAGTCACGATAAAGAATAGATATCCTTTGCCGAGGATCGACGATTTGTTCGATCAGTTACAAGGGGCAAGTTATTTCTCGAAGATTAACTTGAGGTCAGGCTACCATCAACTGAAGGTTAGAGACGGAGACGTACATAAAACCGCATTTAGGACTCGTTATGGTCACTACGAGTTCCTAGTGATGCCTTTTGGGCTCACTAATGCACCGGCTGCGTTCATGGATCTCATGAATCGCGTTTGCAAGCCGTACTTAGACAAATTCGTTATCGTCTTCATCGACGACATTCTTATCTACTCTAAGAACCAAGCTGACCATGAGAAACACTCGCTGTATTCTCAAACTCCTGCATCATGAGAAACTCTATGCCAAATTCTCTAAGTGCGAATTCTGGCTCCGAGAAGTCCAATTCCTTGGACATGTTGTCAGCAAACATGGTATCCAAGTGGATCCCGCTAAAGTAGAAGCTGTCATGAATTGGCAAGAGCCAAAGACGCCTACTGAGATTCGTAGTTTCCTGGGGTTAGCAGGATATTACAGGCGTTTCATTGAAAACTTTTCAAGGATTGCTGCGCCTTTGACTTCCTTGACCAGGAAGAAGGAAAAATTCGTCTGGGGCCCTAAGCAGCAAGAGTCCTTTGATATACTGAAGCAAAAGTTGAGCAATGCTCCTGTTCTAACGCTACCAGAAGGTACCGAAGAGTTCGTAGTTTACTGCGATGCATCACACACCGGCATGGGATGTGTGCTTATGCAGAAAGGCAAAGTTATTGCCTATGCTTCAAGACAGTTAAAGGTGCATGAAAAGAATTACACCACCCATGACTTGGAGTTGGGTGCTGTTGTGTTCGCACTAAAACTGTGGAGGCATTATCTATATGGTATCAAGTTTGTAATCTATTCTGATCATAAGAGCCTTCAACATTTGTTTAATCAGAAGGAGCTGAATATGAGGCAACGCCGATGGATGGAGACTTTAAATGATTATGATTGTGAAATCAGATATCATCCCGGCAAGGCGAATGTAGTCGCTGATGCCTTGAGTTGAAAGGAAAGGGTGAAACCCATCCGAATCAATGCCAAAAGCATTGAAGTGAAGAATAATTTGATGGAAAGGTTGTTAGCTGCACAGAGAGAAGCTGTGTTGGAAACTAACTATCCTAACGAGAAGCTAGGAGTAACTGAAGAGCGGTTAACTCTTGGCAAGGATGGAATTTTAAGATTGAATGGACGAATATGGGTTCCAATTTACGGAGGACTACGAGATGTTATCCTCCAGGAAGCCCATAGTTCCAAATATTCCGTTCACCCGGGAGCTGATAAGATGTATCAGGATCTAAAGGCGAATTATTGGTGGATAGGCTTGAAGAAGTCTGTAGCCACTCATGTAGCCAAATGCTTGACTTGTGCGCAAGTCAAAGCTGAGCATCAAAAGCCGTCAGGCTTGCTTCAACAGCCTGAACTTCCCGAGTGGAAGTGGGAATGTGTAACTATGGATTTTATTACCATGTTACCCAAGACGAGGAAAGGAAATGATACAATATGGGTTATAGTCAATAGGCTGACTAAATCAGCACATTTCTTACCCATCAAGGAGACTTATAGCTCTGACATGTTAGCCCAGTTATACGTTGATAAGATTGTAGCCTTGCATGGCATACCTGTGTCTATTATCCCTGACAGAGATACTAGATACACGTCGCATTTTTGGAAAAGTTTCCAGCAATCTTTGGGCACCCGTTTGAATTTTAGTATGGCTTACCATCCTCAGACAGACGGTCAGAGTAAGCGTACTATTCAAACATTGGAAGACATGCTACGTGCATGTGCGACCGATTTGGGTGGTAATTGGGATAAGAACCTACCACTAATCGAATTCTCCTACAACAATAGCTACCATACCAGCATTAAGGCTGCGCCTTTTGAGGCATTATACGGTAGAAAGTGTAGATCGCCTGTTTGTTGGGCGGAAGTTGGAGATGTCCAATTATCAGGACCGGAGATAGTCTTCGAAACGACGGACAAGATTGTCCAGATCCGAGACCGTCTCAAACCTGCCCGAGATAGGCAGAAAAGTTACGCAGATCCGAAGCGTAAAGATTTTCACTTCGAAGTAGGTGATAAAGTGTTACTTAAAGTATCACCCTGGAATGGGGTGATGCGTTTCGGTAAGAAAGGCAAACTAAGCCCGAGATACATAGGACCTTTCGAGGTTATCGAACGTGTCGGATCGGTTGCCTACAAGTTAAACTTACCGGAGGAGCTCAGCGGAATTCACAATGTGTTCCACATCTGCAATCTAAAGAAGTGCTTCGCTGATGAAGCATTGGTGATACCACATACGGATGTGCATATAGATGAAAGCTTAAAATTTGTGGAAAAACCTTTGTCGATTGAAGATCGACAGGTAAAGAAGCTTCGAAGGAAGCATGTGCCTATAGTAAAGGTCAAGTGGGATGCCCGTAGAGGTCCCGAATTCACGTGGGAGGTTGAATCCACGATGAAATAGAAATACCCTTATTTATTTCAGTAAATCTCGGGTCGAGATTTATTTTAAGGGGGTGAGGATGTAACACCTCGAAATTTTGTGTCCAATAATGTGTTGACACGTGTCATGAGTTTACACGTGGTATTAAATACTAAATAAAGGACTAAAGTTGACAAACCTTGAAGGTATGTAAATTCGAGGGTTATAAATGGCAACGAAGGGTAAATATACTGTATAGTAACCCGAAATGATGCTCGTACCTCATTACGAATAAATCATGGATAGTACGGAGCGAAACGCGGGAGAAAGTTAGGGATTACGAGCTACAGGGGTTAATTGTGTCAACATGTTTAATTTATACCTCTGAGTGACCCTTCGACGAACCCGAGGCTTTGTAACAGTAAAATACGCTCACTAGAATATACTATATAAATTCCGCGAAGTACCGTTTTAAAACGAGAAAGTTATGATCAAATTCGTAGGCGAGGGGTTAAAAGCGTCAATCATAAAAGTTAAGGCTTTTCGGATAGTAATTAAACTAACCGGGGGGCTTAACAACGCGGGTAAAAGCCTCGAGGCCCTTATCGGTAAATAATCGAGGGCCAAATCGCAAAGTTACCCATTCGAAACCGAAAGGTCAGGTTAATCATTACAAAAGATTTGAAAATCTTTGAAACCAGCCCTCAGGCGGGCCGCGTGAAGGCAACAAGCAAGTTTATGCGGGCCGCGAGCCACCTGTTAATCCGTTTCCTGACATGAAGATTCAGGCGGCCCGCGTACAAGTTGCATGATCTCTCATGCGGGCCTCGTGGGACTCCCAGATGCAGAATTCTTGGACAGACTTGCTGTTTGAGCTTGTGAACGATCATTTGAGCAATTAATGAAGCATGGGCGCCCTCTACATGCCCCCTAGCACCCAGGGCCACCTTCTGAACATCCATGATGCCTTGTAGGTTGATGTGTAATGATCCTAAGCCCCATTTTTCACTATAAAAGGCAAGGCATTGTGCATAAGTGAAACACACCTCAAAACCTGCTCTCTTGATCATCTCTGGAGCTCTCAAGCACTCTTCTAACATCCTTAGTCGTGCACCAAGCTTCTGTAAGTGTGTCTACCCTTTTGTGGCTTAGTTTATGCTTAGTTTAGCTTAAAAGTCAATCCGTCGTAATTAACGATTGACTTTGCGATAAATCACAAATGGTCCAGTGGTTTGTCGAATCAAAGATAGTTATATGTTGGTAATCATGTGGGCTTTAAACCCCTAAAAGGGCTCCCTCTGATTCCCACTCTAACTAGTCCGAATGTCGAGTCAAACGTGCTTAGAAAAAGTCAACAGAAGTGCCATTTTGCGGTTTCTTGCATAATCAGTAATGTAGTTGATATGTAACCTGTTTAAACACCTATAAAACATGATAATAAGTATATTAACAAGTCTAAGCTTGTTTGATCCGACCATTTACCGTTTTGACCCGGTTCGGAGCCGAAAGTCGCAAAAGCTTTGACTTGTGCATTGACTTTAGTTCTGACCCGTTAAAGTATGATTTAGTTATGCCTTAGGACTCTCTTAGGACCAGGTTACATGATGGTATAACCCTCTGTGACCGGTTCGTCGTTTGTCCGAGTCTTTTACACATTTCCGTTAAATGCCTAAAAGTTGACCGTAACGCCCTTTCTAAATTAAAACGAGAATTTTGGACATGTGAGAGAACCATAACCTTAGTTACTGATTTCTAAGCATGTCCCTAAAATTTCACGTCAATCCGAGGTCTAGAATAGGAGTTATGCTAAATAGCACAAATTACGGAAACTTTAGTAATTAAATGGCGCAATTAGCGTAACGCCTACCTAACCCAAGATTTCGACACCAAACCTTTGACACGCTGATGTAAAATAATATTTTGGAACTTTTAAAGATTTTTAATTATTTTTAACCTGCTCATAACCTACGGTTATGGCAACTGTTCGGTAAATACCGAATATACCTTTTTCGGCCATAACTTGAGTTCTACAAGGTCTTTTGACCCGATTCCAGTTGCTACTAATTTTAAATAATAAATAAAGTATTTTGGACTTTATAAACTGTTCGGGAAACTCAGATTTCCTGTAGAACTCAGAAACCTCTTTATAAATCTTTAAAACGACCAAAAAACCCCTACGGGGCATAAAATGGATTTAAACTCGTTACGGGCATCATGGAAGGTATCCTACTGATAACACAACCTCTTTAAAGCATATTGACTTAGGAAACCTGTGTAAGACTCTTACGGTTACCCGTTACGCCTTTTGCGCGCACGGTACGACTTATGTAACTAGTTTACATAAGTTAGCCGAAACGGGTCAAACCATATTGTTTTGACCCCAAATTTCCAGAGTGTGATTATTATACCCATATAAAACAAGTCTTCAAACTTGTTGGGTCACAATCACATTCCATTCACGGTTTTCGCCTTTCACGCGATTAAACCGTAACTATCCTTTGAAACTGACCGGTCTAAGCTACGGCTAAATTAAAGACCCGTTAGGATTCTAATAGGTTATTTTTAAACCACCATTCCAGAATAGGAGACCAGTAAAAACTATCTGCAATTTATTTCGAATTAAGGAATTATACTTGCAAAGGTAAATACTTTTAACTTATTTTCCGTTATACGGGCTTGGGTTACGGTACATAGCGTACCGCTTGATCGAGCATCAAATCTCCATCGTTGAGTGGGTAGTTGAATAATTTGATCGGCTCGTTTAAACAGTCTTGTTTACTTAAAGCCTTTGGGGGGTTAATGACCATGTCCCGGATATCGTTGGCATCATCTTATGAGATGGCCACGACCTGAGCACGGGGTGTGGGCGTACACCTGTCAGTGTATAACTCTATATTGTGGTGTGTCTATTGATCTTTAACCCGGACAAGATCCGGGCTACTGAACGCACAAGTAACATGTAATTCGTTCACAAAATTATATATTTAAATAATTCTCCCAAGTTATAAAAGAGTTTATGCCTTGTGCATCCAAATCAATTTTATTAAACATTTTTCAAAAGTGTTGGTTGAATGTATTTACCAGTGTAAACTGATGTATTTTCCCAAAAAGATTAAATTCAGGTACTAAACGTAATCGGCTGGCTATAGCTCCTTAGCATCTTAAAGAGTCTCGCAAGCTTACGATGCCTTTTGTCTGTTGAACAATACTTTTAATATTTTTGATCCCCTGTGGATACCTTTCGACTATTCGTAATACATTTGATATTACAAACAATGGTTGGAATATGATTATCTTTATGCTTCCGCTGTGCATTCATTGTGGTTTGACTATATTGTTGCCAACTACGTCACGGTAACCCCCACCGGGCCCACCGGTGATACACGTGGAGATAGGGGTGTGACATGGGAGAATGGTCTAGAGCTGAATTATCTAACATAGTGATAATTTTGCGTGTTTTCCATATCTGCTCAGGTCTTAAAATTAATCTTGATAAGTCAAATATTTATGGTATTGGGGTTGGACTGGAAGAAACTGGGGATATGGCTAATGTGATTGGATGTAAGCCGGATAGTTTTCCTTTCAAATATCTTGGTCTTAAAGTCGGAGCTAATATGAATCGGATTTTTAATTGGCAACCGGTGTTAGAGATCTTCTGGGCGCGGTTGTCTAAATGGAAGTCGCATCTTCTCTCTATTGGGGGAAGGGTGGCCCTAATTAAGTCCGTATTGGAGAGCCTTCCCACGTATTACTTTTCTCTATATAAAGCTCCTAAGAAGATTATCTTAGATTTGGAATCGATGATAAAAAGATTTTTGTGGGGAGGGTCATCGGAAGAAAAAAAGATGCATTGGTTTGCATGGGATACGGTAACTCGTCATATAAAAGATGGTGGTTTGGGTTTAAATAAGCTTGAATTGGTGAATACGGCTCTTTTATCTAAATGAGGATGGAGATTCAAATCGGAAGGCATTAACCTTTGGAAAAAAAGTCATAGGATCGATTAACTTTAATAGGAAGGGATGGGAATGCATTTCTTTTAAAAAATCTCTATCCGGAGTTTGGAATAACATAGCAAAGAATTTTATCAACACCAAGGTGGCTACTCATCCTATTAGAAATTATTTGAAAGGAAACGTTGGTAATGGTGAAGACACAGCTTTCTGGCTCGACTGCTGGTTGATGAACGAACCTCTTAAAACTGTTTTCCCGGATCTCTTTAGATTTGAATCTGATAAGAGATGTTATGTTGCTGACATAATTAAAGTGTTTCAGGGCGAAATCTCGTTTAATTGGAGCTGGAATTCGGATCTTTCAGTGGAAGGCCTGGACAACAGTTTTAATTGGTTGTTAGGCGCGATTTCAGGTATTCAGATCACAACTGGTAAGGATGTTTGGAAGTGGACTGCTGAAACGGATGGATGTTTTTCGGTGAAAAGCGTTAAAAGGCTGCTGAAGATGGATACCGCTGCGAATAGTAGGCATGTAGTGAAATGGAGTAAATGGCTTCCTTCCAAAGTTAATATCCATGTTTAGAGGATGGAATTGAATAAGATTCCTACGGCTGAGGCTCTGATGTTCCACAATATTGCTATAAATGATCCGTCATGTCCGCTATGCAGTTCTGAAGCAGAGTCTGCGGACCACTTGTTCATCGCTTGTTATATTGCGTCTACGGTATGGAATGGAGTCAGTTTGTGGTGTAAGATTCCACAAATTTTCGCGTTTTCTCTCCAATATCTGCTCAATATTTATTCCGGTTTGGATGTATTGGAGAAAAAGAAGGAGGCGGTTCAAGGTATTATTATCGTTTCATGTTGGAGTCTGTGGCGTGCCAGGAATAAGCTCAAGTTTTTGAATGTCCCGTTCAAGATAGAAGCTATTTTAAGTAAAATAAAGGCTTTAAGTTTCTTATGGTTTTCTAAAAGATCGAAATATAAAGGGATAGTTTGGAAGGACTGGTACTCTTTTGTAAATATGTAATTTGTTTGTAGTTTGTTTGTTTCGTCGGCCCGACTTGGGTCGTCGTTATTGTGAATGAAATATTACCTTTCAAAAAAAACGCACCATTTGAGATGAATGGGATTAGAGGGGGGTCCTACATGAACGAAAGTAAGCAAAAAGGGGGGATTTTTGCTTTATTTTTTTTATTAAAATCTTGTTTAATTTATAATCTTTAAGCATTTTTAGAACTTTGACATTTTTTATAAAAATATTTACAAGGTTTTAAGATCTAATATTTTAAAGTAGTGTGATACTAGGTAAATCTAGTTCCTCAAAATTTTTAGTTTGTAATTCGGGTGAAAAAGTTGGTTTGGGTCCTATACCGGGTAAAATACTGACACCGTGTTTTATTTGGATAAATACATAAAAAAAATATTTTTGCACTTGTTTTATTATACAAATAATTAATCCAACTTTTTGGACTAAAAATTTTATTATTTTTGACACGGTTCCGGTACCGGCTTTGATGACTGGCAGTTTACTGAACTAGCCGTGCAGCTTAACGCGATAAGATTTGATTGCGGATTTTGTGTCGTTTTTAATACCCATTATATTATTTATGTTAAACAATATTTATTTTTGGGTTTTCGGACTGTTACTGTTTTGTTTTGTGGAATGTTGTATATTTCCGCAGGATTGCTGTATTTTTCTACGGACTTGGACAATTTGGTTTTTAATTGGAATTTTGTAAATAATAAGGCACATATTATTTTTGGACAATGTTTTTTTATAGAATATTTGTGTAGACATAAGTGTATGTCTTGTTTTCATTGTGTCAGACTGTATCGCGACTAGTACTGACAAGTATCGCCACTAGTACTGACAAGTATCGTTTATTCGTGTTCCTATTGTTAGTCTAGGATATTGTTTCTAATCGCAACAGATTTGTTATCATAATTCACTATGATTTTTGTAATTCCTAGACTCTCAAGACTTTAATTAGTTAAAATTAAGTCAAATATGCGAAAATAATAGTCGAAATAGTTGTTCAAGTTGTACGGAATTACCGGAATTTTGCCGTTTGTCACATTATTGATTCATAAAATCATTAAAAAAAAGTAAACTTTGTATCCGTAATGTTTTTGAGATATACATTACTAACCGTCCGTGAAGAGATTAGTTATTGTTGGAAAAATAGGTGAAAATAGCATTTTTCACAAATATAGGAAAATGATTTTTTCCTATTTTGGACTAGAAATAAATATAATAAAATGAGCGGGTTTTATATATTTATTTATGGGTTTGTGTTCTATGTTGCAAGAGCCTCGCAACGAACTACACCACGTCCAAAACGGATCTAAGATGAATGAAATATCGATGCTCAAAGTTGGGTGTTTGGAACATTCAATGCTGAAACTAAAGGGAAAGTCGCACCTTGTCCCACATCGGAGGAGATATGGAACTTAAATGGGTATTTAAGGTGGAACTCTCCATCCTTATTGTTTCATGGAAGCACACACTAGTGTCCTCGCGAAGGGTGCGGAGCACCCTAACTCGCACTCGCACTCGCACTCCCACAGGCTTGCGCGCGCGCTCGCGTGGCGTTGACGATGAGGCGCAATGTGGCGCTTTGATGGCGCACTTTGCACTTCGAATCGCCGCGAGCCGCTTGAGAGTCGCCTTTGTATTTTTGACCACGTGCGCGTGGTTGATCATAGGGGCTGCAAGGACCAAGTAGCGTGCGGGTTCGACGCGCGTCATGTGGCAGTCCGCGCGCGGGTACATGTGGTACGAAGGCGCGCGGTTGCGCATGGTGCATGGGCCCTGATGAGACGTGCGCGGCGCACCAGAGTGAGCCAAAACGGTGCGACTGTGTGGCGTGATCGTAGAGGCTCACAGGTGACGTGGGGCACGCGCGCGTGGACCTGAGCAAGTGTGGCGCATGCGCGTATGGTAGTGAGCCAAGAGGACGCACCGCGCATGAGCGTGAAGACCTGGGCGTGCGCGCACCAGTAATACTTGCGCGCGCGCACACACAGAGGCTTCCAGCATTGAATAACTGGGCAGTTACAGTTCAGTTTCGAAACTGACGAGTTAATGGTCTTTGACTGTGAATTAAATGACGTATTAAATTGCATTGAAGACGTTTAATGCAATTTAAACCTCTCTTTAATTCCGTTTTGGCTGTTTCGACTTAGGAGCTGTATAAATACAACTCCATACCCACTGCAGAAAGACGAACGGATACCAGCTACACAACAGCTACTCTACTTTCTCTCTAGAGTTTTCTGATCTTTTTCTTGCTGCTCTCAAGGTAACCTTCGGGTTGTAGGCGAACTCCGGCAGTAGTTCTGCTCTGGCTGTTGTACCCTGGGAAACAAAATGAGTACTCTTGGGAGACTCGGAATTTGTTTTAAGGGAAGCGTGTTGAACACGTGCCTCAGCCTTCTTCTTCATCTATGTTTTTGTATTTTATTTTATTTCAGTTGTAATTGTACTGTGATTTTGCTTTCTTTATTTCTTTGTTTTGTAATCTGTAATAAAAATTTGTTTATTTTATTTATTTACGCGAACGGTTCCTATAGTTACTAGAAGGTGTGAAAGTAGAGTTACTCTTTATGAACATGGTGGTATGATCAGTTTGACATTAAGAACAATCATATATTGCTTTACTACTTGATTAGCTTCCCGAACCATGCTATAGGTGACTCTTTTACCATGTAGAGCGACTTCTATAATCGTATATCCATATACACCTCTTCTTCTAGATCTCCATTGAAAAATTCATTATTCATATCTTATTGATGCATGATGTGTCCATTTTACATTTGCATGCTAGAAAGAGTAATTTCGATCTCAGAATGTATTAATATTGGTGCTAAGTTAGTTAAAAGAGGTCAATTGAATATGAATATTAAGGATTAACAAATTTGACCAGGAAATGTGGCTAACTCTTGTTATAGGAATGGAGTAAGTGTATTTTAGAAGAACATGGATGATTAATCTGTAGCAAGATGTAAGTTTGACCTTAAAAGTCAAGGTTTACCACCACCACCACTACTAAGTAGGTACTATTATTATTATTATTATTATTATTATTATTATTATTATTATTATTATTATTATTATTATTATTATTATTATTATTATTATTATTATTATTATTATTATTATTATTATCATTATCATCAATGATTTTGCACTTTGCCCAACTACAGTAAAACTAGAGTAAATTACAAGTTTTGTCCTTTATGTTTGTACCAAATTGCAGGCGATATCTTTTGCCTTTAAATTTGACGAGTTTTGTCTTTAACGTTTTCAAATCCTGCACGTTATTTCCTTTAACTCTAACTCAGTCAGATTAATCTGTAGGAAATGTGAAGTGACAAGAATGCTCTTATGTGCAAGGTAAATGACCATATTTAACAAAAAAAATCTGACTGAGTTAGGGCTAAAGGAAATAACGTGCAGGATTTTGAAACGTTAAGGACAAAACTCGTCAAATTTAAAGGCAAAGGATACCGCCTGCAATTTGATACAAACATAAAGGACAAAACTTGTAATTTACTCATTAAACTAATATGCTGACAACATGGTGGTGAGTTAACCACTGATTTACTTACAAAGCTAACACGAGAGATTGAGTCGGTAAATGATAAATGATGGCGAAGGAACATTCGGTATTTCTTCTTCGGGCAACCCACCTGTTAGACTTTGTAATTTCTTGTCTGATTCATTCAATTATTTACAAGATATATATATAATCATTTACAAGTCAATGGTCTTCCTAGAATGTCTCCTCTAGTTAATGGTCTTCCTCTAATTAAGCTCTAGTTAATTATTTACAATAATGAGATACAAATCAATTGCTATGATTTAGCTTTATTCTAATATTCCCCCGCACTCGAAATGGGAGGATCACAGATGTTGAGACTGGTGCGAAAATCATCGAATAGAACCTTTGGCAATCCTTTGGTAAAGATGTCGGCTATTTGGTATCGTGATGGTACATGTAGAACACGGACTTCACCCTTGGCGACCTTTTCTCGGACAAAGTAGATATCCATTTCAACGTGTTTTGTGCGTTGATGTTGAACCGGATTACCGGATAGGTAAATGGCACTAACGTTATCACAATAAACTAAGGTTGCACGTTGAAGAGGGTGATGGAGTTCTAGTAATAAGTTGCGTAGCCAACAAACTTCGGACACCACATTAGCGACGCCCCGGTACTCCGCCTCGGCACTAGAGCGTGATAAAGTAGCTTGACGCTTAGAAGACCATGAGAGGAGGTTAGAAGCGTGATACAAATCAATTGCTATGATTTAGCTTTATTCTAATACCACCTAATTCCCTCTTGGTGTTGACACCACATCTTGGCCTACAACTCCAAATGATTTACTAACTCACCATCATGGTTACCAGGGTCCAAATCATTTGACCCTCCATGTCCAAAAAGTTGGCAGCAGAGAAACCAACAGAGTTAGTCCAAATTCTCTCAGTTCTTAACCACGTAGGCGGTAGCCCTTTCTACAAAACTAAATTCTTATTAAATAAAAATTGAGTTGTTTCTCCTAATTAAAAATGAGTCGGAATAATATAAAGTTAACCATTTGAAGTCATATCCCTTATCTGATGCTTTTCCAGATGAAGAAACTGAGTACTACCCTTTAGAAGGATGTTAACTGAGGATGCTGGAAGCTCACATGATTTAACAAATCTTTGTCTAGTAACCAAGCCTCTTGAAAAGATACAAAAAGTTACTCCAATAGAACAACCTTTTATTGAAACAGATATGCAGATTAGGGTTTAGAGTATATTCAATGTTGATGTTCGTATTCGAATTGGTAATCATCAGAGTTGTTACATGAATACATATATACATGACAGCGGATTTGATAACCGCCTATACTTATGATATCTAATTATAATACTAATAATGTCACATATTATCCTAATATTATGAATTATTATATCTAGCTTATAATCCTTCTAATATTCCCTCTCGTAAGCTAGATTGGATTAACATGTAGGAGCTCTTTGATCCATTTGAAGTCTTTCGGCTGTAATGCCTTGGTGAGAATATCTGCGATTTGTTCCTTTGTTGAACATAAGCTAACCTCCACATCATCATGCTTTATGAGATCTCAGATAAAATGATACTTGACTCTAATGTGTTTACTTTTCCCATGATAGACTGGATCTTTGGCCAAGCATATTGTTGATTTGTTGTCACAGTAGATAGTTGGAGGACAATCCATATTAATGTGAAGTTCATTTAGTATTCCCTTCAACCAAAGTGCTTGACATCCAGTCATTGATAGAGCTATATATTCCGCTTCGGTTGATGATAATGCAACCACCTTTTGTTTCTTTGATTGCCATGCTAAGTAGACGTACTTTGATTGCGATTGCTCCGGACCCCAAGTTAAAAACATAAGTAGACGTACTTTTACTATCATCAATATTTCCGGCATAGTCGCTGTCACTAAAGCCTGCTAATTTTTCTTTACTGCCTTTGGAGTAAACTATTCCATGATTTATCGTTCCTTTTATGTACCTCAAGATTCTTTTCCCGGCTTCCCAATGACTTCTCCTTGGCCTTTCCATGAATCGGCTGACTTTACTAACTGCAAAAATGATGTCTAGGTGAGTATTTGTCAGATACATCAGGCTGCCCACAAGACTTCTATACATATTTTGGTTCACTTCTTCTTCTGGATCATCCTTAGTTAGTCGTTGACCATACTCCATGGGAGTTGAGATTGTGTTGCAATTTTCCATCTTAAATCTTTTGAGTAAACCCTTTGCATATCTTTGTTGTGACACCAGAATGTTTCCATCTTCATCTTTAACTTCCATACCTAGGAAGTAATGTAATGTTCCCAAATCTGTCATTTCGAATTCATGTTTCATCGATGTCTTGAGCTGATTTATCATATCTAAAGAATCACTTGCTATGATAAGATCATCTACATAAAGACATACCACTATCTTTGAACCTTTCGTGTTCTTTATGAAAAAGTGTGTTCATAACGCATTTCTTGAAGCCGTTTGATCTAAAAAATTCATCTATTCTGCTATACCATGCCCTTGGGGCTTGTTTTAAACCATATAGAGCCTTCTTGAGATGACACGCCTTTCGTTCTTCTCTTGGTTTTATGTATCCCTCAGGTTGTTCAGTGTAAACTTGCTCATTCAAATTACCATTCAAGAATGCCGTCTTTACATCCATTTGATGTAAGTACCATTTGTTACGTGCGGCTAAAGCTAATATCAATCTAACAGTGTCAAATCTAATCACCGGTGCAAAAACATCCAGGTAATCAACGCCATATTTTTTATTATAACCCTTTGCTACTAATCGTGTTTTGTACTTGCTCACATTTCCATGTTCATCATATTTCGTTTTAAAGATCCATTTTACACCTATAGGTCTTTGATTGTTCGGAGGATCCACTAGTTCCCAGGTTTCATTTCTTTGTATTGATTCCATTTCCCTATCCATTGCGTCCTTCGATTTGTTATCTTTATGTGCCTCTCCGTATGATGTTGGATCTGCATCAGCATACAAAACAAAATTTGCTGCATCTTCTGTCACGAATTGAGCATTATATAACTCGTTTACTTGTTCTTTTGTGATCTGCTGAGTTTCTTCATATATCTCTGAAATGTTTCTAGTCTTCAAAACTTCATTTTCTGATGTGGACGGTGATGAGTCTTCCTCTCCTTGATTGTTACTCTGAATTCCAGTTTCACCGTCACCGACTTGTTCTCCGTCTTGATCATTCAGTCCTACAGTAGTTGGTTGATTTCCGTCTTGATCATTCTCTTCAGCAGTGGATATGTCGTCTGCACCAGTTGTATCCTTTCTAAGTATTTCATCGTATGGATAGTTCAGTTGAATGCTTGAGTTTCTTTCAGTTCTTTCAGATCCTTCCTAGTCTTGACTCTCATCGAAGTAGACATCTCGACTAATAATGATTTTATTAGTTATTGGGTTATAAAGCTTGTATGCCTTACTATGTTCAGTGTAACCTATCATGATGGTCTTCTCTGTCTTGTCGTCTAACTTGCCCCAATGTTGTTTTGGTATGTGTGCATATGCTACACTTCCAAATATCCTCAGATGTGATACGTCGGGTTTTCTTCCGCTCCATGCTTCTTGAGGAGTCACATGTTGTATTCCTTTAGTTGTGGCTCGGTTCAAAAGATATATGGCACATGCCACTGCTTCTGTCCAGTAAGAGTGAGAGATCCGTTTCATCTTTAACATACTTCTGCTAAGTTCCATAAGTGTCTTGTTTTTTCGTTCGGCAACCCCGTTCTGTTGGGGAGTATAACTCGTTGTGAGTTGATGATGAATCCCATTATCTTTGAGGAAATTTTGAAATTCATGGCTGCAATATTCTCCTCCTCTGTCTGTACGTAATCCTTTTATTTTAAGATCTGCTAGATTTTCTACCAAGCTTTTGAATGTCTTGAAGTAGACTAAGGCATGCTTCAATTTTAAGAAATAAACCCATGTTTTCCTTGAAAAATCATCTATGAAGGTGATGAAGTATCTACATCCTCCAATTGAGATCGTTCTCATGGGACCACATATGTCTGAGTGCACGAGTTGCAAGGGCTTACTTGCACGCCACGTGGTTTGTTTCGAAAAAGGTTTTCTGACATGTTTTCCAAATAAACAGCCTTCACAGACGCTTTGCTGAGACTTGGAGTTTATTTTGGGCAATCCTTTCACAACCTCTTTCGTTCCCATGTTATGCAGTGTTTCGAAGTTAATATGGCCATAACGTCTGTGCCATAAAACCGATGGATCTTGAGTCATTACATTACACACTCATGGAGTTACATCATAATTCAGATTTAGAGGGAACATCTTGTTTCCGGTCATCTTGACAGTTCCTATAGGCATGCCTGTCGGATCTTTGATAACACATGCATGATTATGAAAGTTTACTTCATATCCCTTTTGCACGAGTTGTCCTACACTCAACAGATTATGTTTTAGATCTTCTACGTAGAAAACGTTGGGTACCTTCTTCTCTACACCTCTCACTTTGATTGTTACATCACCACTACCCAGGACTTCGAGTCTCTTATTATCACCGGTCCTTACTTCTCTTCTTTCAAACTCATTTAGGGTAGTAAACAGTCTCTTATTTCCGGTCATGTGATTGCTACATCCACTATCTAAATACCAGCAATCCTCTTTTGTAACTTCTTCCATATTGAAAATCATAAATAGTGTTTCATCATTTCCCTCATCGGTTTCATCTTCATGTAATAGAACACTATTGTTCTTATCACTCTCATCCTTCTTCTGACAAAAACGTGTTGTATGCCCTAGTTTTTGGCAATTATAGCAACAAATTTGTCCATTAGTTCTTCCTCTTCCCATACTTCTTCCTCTACCGATGTAATCTGATCCGAAAGTTCTTGAACGATCTTGATTGGCATTCTGTACTTGAAATGCTTGTTCCATTGGAACATCATAATATTGTTTGAGGCTCAATTCATGAGATTGTAATATTCCGAGTAATTCTTCAGTGGTTATAGTAGACAGATCTTTGGATTCTTCTATTGCTACTACCACCGATTCATATTTTCGTGTTAAACTACGAAGAATTTTCTCAATGATTCGTTGTTCGGTGATATTTTCTTTGTTTAAACGTAATTGATTAACTATCACCGTTGTTCTATTAACATATTCTTCTATTGTTTCACTGTCTTTCATTCGTAATGCATCGAATTTATATCTTAAAGTTTGGAGTTTTACCGTTTTGACTCTATGTTCCCCTCTGTAAGCCTTGTGAAGAATATCCCATGCTTCCTTTGACGTTTTGCTTGTTGTAATTCGTTCAAATACTGTTTCATTGACCGCTTGAAACATAATGTGCAGAGCCTTCTTGTCCTTCTTAACCGTTTCTTTGTGATTATTCCGATCACTTTCTGATGCTCCGGCAGCGGGTTCTCTATATCCTTCTTCTATAATCGTCCATAGATCTTGAGATTCCAACAACACCCTTATCTGTATATGCCAGTGATAGTAATTTTGTCCCAATAATTTTGGGATTTGAGTTTGAATTCCTCCATTCGTTGTTGTCATTTTGTTTGGATAAACTGATGAATTTCGAGAGTTTTGATTTTTCGAGTTCTAGATCGATGTGGCTCTGATACCACTTTATTGAAACAGATATGCAGATTAGGGTTTAGAGTATATTGAATGTTGATGTTTGTATTCGAATTAGTAATCATCAGAGTTGTAACATGAATACATATATACATGACGGCGGATTTGATAACCGCCTATACTTATGATATCTAATTATAATACTAATAATGTCACATATTATCCTAATATTATGAATTATTATATCTAACTTATAATCCTTCTAATACCTTTCACAGCTAGGACAGAGTGATAAGAATAACGATAAAGGCAGGTTATAAAGAAGATATAATCTGGGTTCGGCTGGCTACAAACTCAGTTATAGTGACAATGAAAGAAGTTGAAAAGAGGCCGAAGTGGGATGTGCGTACATTCGATGTAAAGTATCTTGATGGATGAATGGGTTCTAATAGCTTGTGATGAAGATTTACAAGAATGTATTGAGTTGTTCAGGTGTAACGATTAGGCTTTTGGTTCGTGATTCGTGGACTAATTTTGAGAGCTTGTGTGAGAGTTCAGATTAATTATAAGTGTTGCAATGTTAAGGTTAGGGTTTCTAGGACATGGTTGAGTTGTAGATATCTGGAATAGAAACATGACCAAATTCAAGAGAGGAATTTTCCCCTTTTCTTTGTTGCATAAGATATACTTAAATGGTATAAAGTGTTGGTTGTATATTGGTTTCATCTTTGTTTTTCTCACACTTTAGCTTTTGTTAACACAATTTTAAACTTCCATTTAATGGAAGAACATGGCAAAGGAAGATTTGGATCGAAGATTAGAGCGCCTCGGAAGAATAGCTTGTATACAATGTCCATTAGGTGCTTGAAATTAACGCCTCTGCTGAAAATCTTGACCAAGAAGCCAGACTTTACATTTCTGTTTCATCCAAAGTAAATCAGTGCTTGTATAACCGTCATTGTCCACGTAAGACAAGACAACACAATCCACATCCACAACATAATCGTCGGATTGCTGCTATAATCACGCTATGTGGTGTTGAGGGGCGGCGACGGTCTAGGAGACGTCCTTGGGATCCCCACTGGCTGACGGTTACGTAGTGCCGCCCAACATGTGTCCTGATATAATCAGGTGTTTGGGAATTGGTTGAACACCGTCTTTCTTTCACCCCGGGCTTCAATATGCATCGTGGTGTTCTTGAACTTTAAAATCATGCTGTAATAACATGATTTACACTGAATTGTGTCCCCTTTCTCGGAACATGGGACATTACATTTATCATCTTGACAATATTTAAAAAAAAACAAATACATTCATTAAGAAGAGATTCGACAGGAACCACTAGTACAATATTGGTTGTATAGATGGAAGCACAAGCAGTCGAACTTCATTTGAATCTAATTTTCTCGAACTCTCGATACAATAGCTCATGTCTTCATCAGATGTTAATAGTATCCAGTCTCCAACTTCATCACGATACTTGAGCTTATATGTCCCAAGATTTAACTTGAACCTCATGCTGATCTCTTTCTGAATAGTAACAAAGGTTGCTTGCAAGTTAGGTAGACGAAATTTGATCATGTCATTCGCATACTCTGCTTTTATGGTTATGGTATTTTTGTTTATGTTGACGGTTGATGGCTCCTGGATTGCTTCATTATCTTCTTCATTTAGATTGAATTGAATAATGGACGAATCATTTGCCTTTGATTTCTTGACAAAGTTTGGTCCTAGCCACTCTCGGATGCCAAGTTTTTTTAACTTGCGTTTCAATGTAGATTCAGAAACTATAGCACAATATCAAGAAAGAATAGTTGTTAAATGTGTTATATGTGAAAGTGTAGTAAAATAATCATTGGTTATCAGAATACTTAAACTAGTTGTGAGATTAAAATAAAAGATTATCATTAATTACCGGTAAGGTTTTTTGTGGCTTCTTTCATGGTTTTTCCAAATTGTTTTTCAATGTCTTCCCGAGGTAATACGATTTCAGTTGTCTTGCATTTCACTTCTGAAGGTGCTATGTAATCCACAACCATTGATTTTTGTCCTTCTTCTACTACTTTAAGTGGTGGTGATGATCTCTTTCCTTGAAAAACCTTGAACTTTTCAGTTTCATTAGTTTCTTCACTATCGATAGAAGTCTCAACATTAATAACATGTAATTCGTCACCAAGTTCTTCACCGGAAGCAAACTTGAAACTTGGTAAATATCTTTTTAGTGTTAAGAGTAGGGCCTCCAACAAGATAGCGGTGTATGAACGTTCGATCCATATGAATTCAAACGCATAATCTAAATCGCCAGTGTCATTACTCCTTAAGCATATAGCAAAAGCACTACTTTGAGGATTGTCTTCTTTCCAATCTACTAACCTATCAGAACGAAGCGTAGATATATAGCGTGATTCATAATCTTGAAGTGTCTTCAGAGCAAGTCTCCCTGTAGGGAAGGTTCCCTGAGGAATTACGTCACATAAATTATAATACTTGTCAAAATCATCAGATGCTGTTTCTGTTACAGCATAAAGATAACCAGTCAATTTGAGCGCTAACAATCGCTTTGTTCGAGTGTCCTCCAAAGAAGATGAAAAGAGTACATCATTTATATCCTCATAAGCGATCCAAACATGAGCTAGAGCTAACTTATGCGATACACAAACGACCTTTAGTGCCTCTTCAATCTCATCCTTAGCAGGTTTGAGACCATTTATTGTCTGTTGTAAAATATTTACAAAATCAAATTTCTAACAGTTTTTATAACACAGTTTTTATATGATGCTCCAACTAGTAACAATTTGCTTGAAGCAAAAATGGTCATATACTATACATATCCTTTTTTTTTTAATTAGGAAACCTTTACCTTGTATGGTATAAGTTTTTGTGCATTACACACATTCACATCAGCTTTCTGCAAAGAGTAGAAAACCAGATTAAATGTGTTTAGCACTGGAAAAAAATGTGATTAATCAAGATAAATTGGAGAACGTCGGATCAGCAATACGCTACTTTATTTAGCAATGAGATGATCAAAGTTGAAGTATTAGAATTTGGAATGGTTCTATAAAACCAGTAGAATCTCAAACACATACCTTTAGTGCTTTGATCATATCTAAAACCAAAAATCCCAAATCATAAGACCAAAGGTCCAAAGTAAACTCAAGAACACCAATACACGAGCTTCGACTTTGAGAAGGGAAACAAATAGGAAGCATAATAGATGAATTCAATCTATTGTAACAATCCTCTGTAGGAATCCATTCGAGTTGATATATATATGGCAAACGTGTCAGGAAAGCAGTGGCGGGTCCACCACGAATGATCATGTGGTCCGGTTCAGTGTCAAGCTTATTCACATCGATATTATATTTATACTTGGCAGAATGTAGCCTATACATGGCAAATTCTTTGAAAAGATGACTGACTGCAAATGGTTGATCAGTTGAAGTTGAAAGTACCCATCTGCCGCCTACGGTTGTAGGTGCCCAAAACTGAGCTAAGAATCCGGGATAAAGTACAAACTTTGAAAATGCAGATATTATCTTCTGGTGAATCCCAGTAATCATAAGATCAGCTGTGTAACTTACAGTGGTTATACATATATATGATGGAATATATAACAATTAAAAGAAAGACAGAGCCAGCGACTCACCTGAAGATGAATTATTTTCATGTTGGCTCCAAAAAGCCCATGGACCATCAGATTCGGGTGGTATGTAATGAAGATGGTTAGGAAAGGCTTCAAGGAAACCAGAGAGCTCTCTGTTCATATCTTAATTTAGTTGACTTTCTTGACTCACTTGAGCAAATGAATACCACAGCCTGTAGCTGCCACTCTACAAAATCTTATCTCCTGACTTTATGATGTTTGTTTACCACTCTTAAGTCTTAACCAATCTGAGTCCTTTTTACCATAGAATAGAAATTATTTGATTTTAATCCCATCCTTCACATTGCATGATATATTCCTTTCTCTATAGTTACTAATTATTAGTATAAAATTTTGTTTAAATAGGACAAATATTACCAACGAAAATGATTAACAATATATGAAAAAACAATTTAACGGTTATGTATAATCTAGAATAGTTTGTGAGTTTGTGATGATAAACAGTATTTAGAACGACTTTCTCTCTAATAATTATTCCATTCTCTGTTGTGTATGCTATACTGCACTTTTGTTTCTTTAGTTAGTTATTGTGCATTAAGAAAAATGATGATTATTATATTAAAATTGAGGAAAGGAAAATATATTTAGTTCCACTTTTAACATGATTTTAACCGACTTTCCATGCGTCTTCACAGCTCATGTCCTTAATCCCAATCCATAGACTTTGAACTTCGGGCCTTGGAACTTGGAATTTTAAACCTTATAATAAAAATGAGTTCGTTTTTAATCATGTAACGTTGTAAGCACGATGACGGTGTTTTCGGGTCACGTTATATAAGGTTCTGGGTTATTCACTAAAATACTTCTAAAAAAAGTAAAATGTCAAAATGGTTCCTGAGATTTCATTGTTTTCATTTTATTTTAATTGGTAAATTGGGTTAGAATTTATTTAATTAGCAAATTGGATTAGAATTTATTTAATTGGCAAATTGGGTTAGAATTTTCTGTTAACTTCCCCTCTTTTATTTCGTTTTCCTCATTTAATTAAGGGTTATTGGATTTTATCACCCCTAACTATTGGCTATTAGCCGCTGCCACCCCCAATTATCACTTTGACGCTCACCACCCCCAACTTAACACTTACTTTGTTCTGGCACCATGTCGTTAACTGATCACTAACTTTTGAGCTTGTTACTATACTTTTGGGGGTGTCCAAAGATCTCTATGACACCCCCAAAAGTATAAAAACAACATCAAAAGTTAGTGATCAGTTAACGACGTGGTGACAGAACACTAAGTGTTATGTTTGGGGTGACGGACATCAAAGTGATAGTTGAGGATGGCAACGGCCAATAGCCAAAAGTTGGGGGTGATTAAATCCAATAACCATTTAATTAAAATATATTATGACATAAAATGCCGATTATACCCTTCAATTTAAATGATGAAACCGACAAACTAGTAAACTGCAAAAATGGTCCCTGAGGTTTGGTCACTTTTGTCACTTTAGTACAAAACTTAAACCTTTTAAATATGAGTCCCTGTGGTTTCAATTTTGTTGCCATTTTCATCCAAAATCAAAATCTAGTCAGATTTTTCAGTTAACATCTAGTTTTTTTTTTGTTTTTTCCTCCCTTTTAATGAAGGGCAAAATGGTCTTTTAACGTTTTATTATAACCAAGTAAAAAGATCTGACAATTTTGCCCTTCATTAAAATGAGTAAAAAGACAAAAAAGACAAAAAAAAAAATGGATTTCACTGAAAATTCTGACCAAATTTTGCCTTTGGATGAAAATGGCAACAAAATTTAAACCACATGGACCTAGATTCAAAAGGTTTTAGTTTTGGACTAAAGCGACAAAAATGACCAAACCTCATGGACCATTTTGACAGTTTACTCCCGACAAAAAGAAGAGAAGTTAACAGAAAAATCTAAGCCAGTTTACCTATTGGATGAAAATAGCAACAAGAATGAAACCTTAGGGACTCAGATGCAATAAATTTTATTTTTGGACTGAAATGGTAAAAGTAGTCTAAACTCAGGGACCATTTTAACATTTTACTCTTTAAAGAAATAGAACTTTTAATTAAGTGAATTAAAAAGTAATCATCATTAATTAATAAAATTATTAAAGGAATTAGAATGTGGTGATAGTAACCAGTGGTGGTGATTGCGGCATTTGAAGCCAGGGTCGGCCCAGAGCAAGTGCCAGGTGGGCGACCGCTCTGGGCCCAAATCAAAACAAGGCCCGAAAAAATTTATATTTTTTATATATTATACATATAATTAAAACACTATAACTGTACAGAAGCAATGGCTGCAGGCCTGTGGTAGCAGGGTTGCCTTTTAACATATTGGTCTTAGGTTCGAGTCTGGCTATTAGCAGTTTTTTAGTAATTTTAGTACTCTTTCTCTCTGATGCTGCAATGTGCCACACTGTTTCTATATTTCTTTTTTTTTTCTCCTGCCTTACATTTTTCTCCTGCCCTACATTGTGTCACGAGCTTTTGTCAATTGTTGATTTCTGTTAGGTTCATTTGAATTTGTTTATCTACGTCAATATATGGTTTTCGATTTGCTTTTCAAATGGTTACTTTTTTGTCTTGTGAACATATTCTAATTGAATTGCTATGCTTTTTAAAGATATGGTGCAGATCTGTATGTGGATTCAATTATTAGCTTCACTCACTCAGCTAAGGGAACATGTTTCTGATTTTTATGTTTATGATACAAATATTCTTAACAGAATTTTGGTTGCATGAGAAGTTTTTAGTTGAGTTCAATAGTTTAATACTTCTTATAAAAGTTCCAGTTTTTATTCTCTAATTGATTTTTTTCTCAATGCTATCTACTTGGTATTTATGGGCACTTTCTGTAATTGTTTTTGAATCTACATGTGAGAGAACAGAAAGACTTTTGTGCAACTTCATTTTGAAGTCCTCTAAAAAACAATATAATTGTGTGCAATGCAGCAATGGCTGCCTTTAATATATCCTTTTGTGTGGTAATAAGATATGTTTAAAAAAACTTAAAGGGCATGGATTTATGAACCAAAAACGTTAAAGCCCAAGTTTTTTAGTGCGTAATGGATTATTGACTTAGCCCAAATCAATAAACAAACATAATGGATTAATGAATAGGGCCCAAATATTTAATCTCACACAGGGCCAAAATTATTTTTGTGATTTTCGAAGACGGCCATGTTTGAAGCGGACGGTAACTAGTGGTGGTGATCGCCTTTGTGGGCTTTGTTCCAATCACAACAATAACCTCAACCCAGTCGGTAATGTCACTTTGATCTTTAAGGCCAGTTATAGTTTGGGCCTGATGAACTACTTAAGAGCCTGATTCGGTAGCCCCAAACCCCAAAACGGTTTGTGCCAAACCGATTTGTAGGGATGGCAATCAAACCCGAACCCGTTGGGTAAACCCGAAACCCGACACATTTGGGACGGGTTTGGGGTCGGTTAATTGGGTTTGGGACGGGTTTGGGAATAGTTTTTATTTTTTTCGCGGGTATGGGACGGGTTTGGGATTTAGTGATATACCCGTTTACCCGAGCCACTTACCCGATAAACTGTACCCATTTACCCGATTATATACCCGATATAATTTCTTTTATATTATTAAATATGTATATATATGATACATCCATTTTTTACACATATAGGTATTCTACTTCGTATACATTATAGTTATTTGATATATAATTTTATAATGACAATACAAAATGTAACCAGTTAGTAGTTACCCGATAGATACCCAATGGGTTTTGAGATGAGTATACCCAACAAGTAATCTTTTTAAATTAACGGGTTTACCCGAAACCCGCGGGTATACCCGATACCCGATGGGTATTTACCCGCTAGAAACCTGACGGGTTTTGGGACGGGTTTGGGACAGGCTTATCTAACCGGGTTTGGGTTTGGGATTACCTAAACCCGTCCCAAACCCGACCCATTGTCATCCCTACCGATTTGGGCTGGCCCTAACACGGAAGTTTGGTACAGGTTTTTAACTTAATCCAACCGGTTTTTCTGGGCCAAACCGGTTTTGAACCTTATCCAAATCGGTTCGAGAGGGTTGGGGACCGGTTTGGGTCAATCTGGTTTGAGCCTAATGTAGTAATTAAAGGACCTGTTTGAGCCCATGGTAAAAGAAAAAATAATAAGGGACCGGTTTGGGCCCAAACA
This sequence comes from Helianthus annuus, assembly GCF_002127325.2. Taxonomy (NCBI): domain Eukaryota; kingdom Viridiplantae; phylum Streptophyta; class Magnoliopsida; order Asterales; family Asteraceae; genus Helianthus; species Helianthus annuus. The sequence goes on along the minus strand of NC_035434.2, from coordinate 125,507,083 downwards.
AGGTTTTGTACACCTTTAGTTATGCCAAAGAAACACAAGAAAATGAGTTGAAATTGTAACCTCTACTTCTAATGCGTTAAGCCAAACATGAGTGGAGCCCATTTGGTGATTGTTAGTTACATGACCACTTCCCCTTTCTTACTGCTATAAGCACATTGTCCAAATGGTATATAGAATTGATAAAACAGATAGGAACAAGACGAACCAGTCGGTTCGATTACAAAGAAACAAGACGGAAAGAGATTACTATTGTTGAATGCTTGTTCTTTTCTTTTTTGTATGTCTGATATAGAAGAAAACCTCCACCTTATATAACCCACAAGAAGAGGAGGAAAAAAGGAAAACACCAATCACAGCGGGTAATTAACGAGAAAACAGGGCTGATGAACACCAAATCAGGAAATACGCGTACAGGGACCGAAATCAACGAACTAGGGCAGCACCCTTCTTCAGTAGCCAGAAATAAAGGACAGGACCAGCAAATAAAGGGATTGGGCTGAGCAGGGCTAGAACACAGGCCCAACCTGAAAATACAGAGCAAAAAAATATTAGAAACAAGGTTTTTTGGATTATAAAATTGGCCCATATTTTAACACCCCCCCCCCCCTCAATTTGATGATCCAAACACATCATGCATATTTAGTTTATTTGTTAACACATTGTGTTGGTGAATAAGCAAACCTTTTGTAAGAGTATCAGCAGGTTGTTTATCAGACTTAGTTGGAACAGTTTTGATTATCCCAGTTGAGATTTTTTCCCGAAGGAAGAAAAGATCTATCTCGAAATGTTTGGTTCGATCATGAAAGACAGGGTTTGCTGCTATAGATATAGCAGCATTATTATCACAAAAGAGACCAATTGGTAAGGTCATATTAACATGTAATTCCTTTAAAATGTTGATTAACCATAAAACTTTACATGTGGCGGCACACATAGCTCTGTACTCAGCTTCGGCAGAGGACCTTGATACAGTCCCCTGCTTCTTGCTTTTCCAAGAAACAAGACTATTACCCAAGAAAATGCAATACCCTGTGACTGATTTCCTAGAATCCAGACATTTCCCCCAGTCTGAATCAGCATAAGCACGGATGTTAAAAGACGTACCTTTGCTTATTAGGATTCCCTTACCTGGGGCACCTTTTAGATATCTTAATTGCCTCAAAGCAATTTGTAAATGAGAATTTGTAGGCTTGTGCATAAATTGACTCAGAAATTGCACAACATAGGATATATCAGGACGAGTATCAGATAAGTAAATCAATTTCCCAATTAGTTTTTGAAAACCGGTAATATTACTCACAACAGATTCATCCTTTTTACAGAAATTCATAACAACATAATTTTATTCAATGGGTGTACTTACAGGCTTACATCCACTAAGACCAAATTCAGCTAAGAGATCCATGCAGTATTTTCTTTGAGACAAACATATTCCATGTTCAGTTTTAACAACTTCAATTCTAAGAAAATATTTTAATAATCCAAGATCTTTGATTAAACATTTGGTTTTTAACAATTGTTTCACTTTATTTATTTCATCTAGATTATTTCATGTGACCACAATATCATCCACATAGACAAGCAGAGCAATAAACACGGAATTTTCAAATTTAACAAATAAAGAATGATCACATTTGCTTTGAACAACACCAAACTCTAATAAGACATCAACCAACTTTTCATTCCACATTCTAGGGGCTTGTTTTAAGCCATACATGGATTTTTTTAGTTTACAAACCTTAGTTTCATTTTCTGAAAAAAAAACCTTCTGGTAAACACATGTAAACATCTTCATTTAAATTTCCATAAAGAAAGGCATTGTTAATGTCAAGTTGAAATAAAGGCAAATCATTTTCAACCGCTAGACTAATAACACAACGAACGGTTACCATTTTAACAACAGGCGAGAACGTTTCATCAAAGTCAATCCCTTCCCTTTGACTATAGCCTTTTGCAACTAATCTAGCTTTAAACCTTTCAATCTCTCCTGTGGATTTATATTTAATTTTGTAAACCCATTTACAACCTATTGGCTTTCTACCCTTTGGAAGGTCAACAAGGGTCCATGTGTTGTTTCTATTTAAGGCCTCCATCTCTTCATTCATGGCATTCAACCAGTTAGAGTCATCTTTGGCTTCATAAATTTTTTTTGGTTCAATCGATTTATTTAGATTAGAAGCAAAACACTTATTTTCAAGTGATAGTTTTGAGTAGTTTATAACTTTTTCCATTCCATACTTAACTTTTCCATCTATAATAAAATCATCTAGTTTCCTTGGTAGAGATGAGTTCCTAGTAGACCTTCTAACAGGAATACTAGGATCATTATTTCCCTCAGGTGAGTTTATATTGTCATTGGTAGTTTGAGCACTGTCTGCCCCACTCGTACTTTCATATACTCCATGAGGCTGCTGTGATACAGCCATGCCATCAGGGGTTTGAGACTGAGCACTAGGTTGCTGAACAGTGCCAACTACCTCACTAGGATCCCTCACCTCATCATCGGGTATTTCACCATTAGGCACATTTGTCTGACTTGTCTCAACATCATCAAAAAAATTTAAAGAGTTTAGAAAAGGATCATTTATTGAAGATTTTTCATTAAATAGTTTATTATCTTTGAGAGGAAAAAAAGTTTCATAGAATTTTACATCTCTAGAAAAAAATATTTGCCTTTTTTCTATGCTCCACAATTTATATCCTTTTTTGAAAGGAGAATATCCTAAGAAAATACACTTCTCAGCATGATTCCCAAATTTGTCAGGATTATTTAAGACAGTGCTAAAACAAAGACAACCAAATGTCCTAAGGTGATCAAGTGAGGGTTGAAAACAAAACATAAGCTCATAGGGAGATTTGCCATCAAGAATGGAAGAGGGAGTCCTGTTAATTAAATAAGCAGTGGTAAGCACATAATTAGACCATAATTTAAGAGGGACACCCCCTGAAATAAAAGCGTCCTAGCAATGTTCAACAAATGCCTATGTTTTCTTTCTGCAGTTCCGTTCTGTTGTGGACTATATGCACATGTGGTTTGATGGATAATGCCATTGTCCCTCATAAAACTATTCATACGATTGTTAACAAATTCAGATCCGTTATCACTTCTGAAAATTTTGACAGTTTTATCAAATTGGGTTTTTACCAGGTTAAAAAAACTTTCAATGTTGTAAAAAACCTCATTTATGTGTTTTAGTAGAAAAATCCACACACACCTCGAAAAATCATCCACAACCGTCAGGAAATACCTATATCCTTCATAACTTTGCACTTTATATGGCCCCCACACATCTAAGTGAACTAACTTTCCTATATAAGATGACTTATGATCACTTAAGGGAAAGGGTTCTCTGTGTTGTTTGGCCTTGTGGCAAACATCACATGGAAAAATCTTGCCTAAAGTTTTTATATTTAACTTGTCTTTTAGAACATTTAACACTTGGTTAGAAGGATGTCCTAGCCTAGAATGCCACAAGTTAATAACATCATGACTATTAAAACACACCTTAGCAAATTTAGAGTCATCACCACAGAAATACAATCCATCAATTTGACTACCAGTCACCAGGACTTTCTTTGTGTGCAAATCCTGAAGATAGCAATTATGTTCATCAAAGGAAACATACAACTTATTTTCACTCGCAAGTCTGTATACAGACATAACGTTAACATAGTATTCTGGGACAACAAACACATCTGATAAAATGACCCCTTCAGTTATTTTAAACAGCCAATCTTAGTTACTTTAGCATTTGTTCCGTTTGGGTGTTTAACAGAAATATTAAAGTTAGATACATCAACTAGATTTATTAACCCTTTATTAGACATCGCCATATGTTGGTTTGCTCCAGAATCAACAATCCAACCAGAGGATATACTGGAAGGACCACTAGCAAACCCAAAAATAGGTTTGCAGAATATATTTGAAGAAAAAAGACCAATGGAGTTACCTCCAAAGTTTGCATTTTGAGATCCTTCATTATTTTTTGCTTTCAACAATCCCAAAAGCTGAGTGATCTGATCAGATGTAAGAGATTTGTAGGGGAAGTAGAAGAGCTTGAAGGCACATCAATAACAGGTTTATTTGACATAGAGTTATTGACTCTATTCCCTTGACTATTCCCTTGTCCAAATTTAGACTTATACCCTTGAGGGTACCCAACAAGTTCAAAACACCTATCAATAGTGTGGCCCAGTTTGTTGCAGTTAGTGCATTTAAGATTTGGATTAGGCCCCTTGTTAAATTTCTTTTTATTTTCATAGGTCTGATTGAATTTAGACACAAAACCTACATTTTGACCTTTTGCAGGGGTGTTTCCACCTCTGTGTGATTCTTCTCTAGAGACTATTGAAAAAGCAGTTTTAATCGAAGGAAGAGGATCACAGGTTAAAAGACTAGTTCTGACAGGTTGATAAATTTCATCAAGACCCATTAAAAATTGCATTAATTTTATCAATTGATTAAAATCATTAAATTCCTGTCACACCCCTATTTTCCACGTGTCACCGGTGGGCCCGGTGGGGTTATCGTGACGTAGTTGATATCGTCATAGTCAAACAACACATATTTAAATGTACAGTGGAAGCAAAAAGATAGATTTATTTCAACCAAATAAAATTGTAATATCAAGTATCACAACAGTTGAAACAGATCCACAGGCGGATCAAAAGAAAAAGGAAACTCGTTCAACAGATTTAATTGCATCCAAGCTTGCGAGACTCTAAATGATGCTAAGGAGAGGCCAGCCTATTACGCGTAGTACCTGCAATTAACCTTTTTGGGAAAATACGTCAGTTTACACTGGTAAATACAATTTAACTAACTCATTTGAAAAAAAAAAGGTTTAAAATTGATTTGAATGCACATGACACAAAAAGATTTTTATAACTTGGGATAATTATTTGAATATAAACTTGTAAAAGATTTGCATGTTTCTTATGCGTTCAGTAGTCCAGGTTGACACCGAGTTGAAGATCAGTAGTATAACAGCCTTAAACCGACACCCTTATAATTTTTCCGACACTCTAGTATATTATAAAATGTCCCAATATGACTTATATTACACCCCGTATGTGAAAACCGAGCTCGAAATAGATCATAACATATAAAATAAATTAAAAACAATAAATATTAAGCTGAGGCGGGCCGCGTAGACCCACCCCAAGCTTTTACGCGGGCGGTATAAGGGTTAGAACCTGACTCCGTTTGACTTCTTAAGTTCAGGCGGGCTGCGAAAGCCTTAGCTTACATTTACGCGGGCCGCGTAAGATCAAGATAGTGGCACAGCCTGGTGTTGACACGTGTCGTGCAATGTGTTGAACCTAGTCATGACCCGGATCAGCTACGCCTAGACACCTAAGCCACGCGGGCCGCGTAAGCCCATGCTTACCTTTACGCGGGCCGCGAGAAACCTGAAATCAGGCCCTATATAAGAAGGCCATCGGGTTTCACTTTCCGTCGTTCACAATTTCATTCTCAATCTCACTTTCTAAATTAGAGGCATTATAGTCGGGTATTATACCCCCTAATATAGCGAGGTTCTGCTACGATGTAAGTATTATAACCCCTGGAGACGTATTAGATACTCTGCCCGATTGATCTAGGGTTCTGCCCGACGTAGTCGTTGGAATGCCGTCTCGGGGAGGGTATTACTAATGTTAAAATGGGTTATTATACTAACACACGTGCATTTGTGTAATTTATAGTTTATTCCCAGGAAATCCAAACTTAAAACCCTAAAACAACAATGTGAGTTAATCCACTTTTTGTAAACCTTTTTGTTAATTGTTTTTACAAAACCTTAAATACCTTTCCATGCGAATAACAGTTATTGAGTATTTGTAAGAATACAATTATCGTGGGTATGTTGGGGTTTTGTATACAAAATTTGTTACCACCTGGTCAAGGAGTAACATTTCCACAAGTCAGGTCTGACAGTACCAACGGGTGATCATTGGTATAACTTGGAAACAAATGTAATTGCGAGATCGCCCTCAATACTGTACACTGTGAAAATGGTTTTACTTAAACTTGATTAAACTGGGATTCATTCACCAGTATTTCCCACTGACAAAATGTTTTTAAAATGCGTTTCAGGTAACAAAATGTGAAAGCCAAATAGGAGCCAGCTGGACAGCACTGAAGGCTTGGAAAAGTGGCAATAAAGTTACCTAAGAATAAAATAAATGTTTTGTTAAATAAAATAGGATTTACACCTATAAAAGTGTGTATACTGAAAACTTGGGTTTTACCCATGTGTTTAATATTATAAAATATCGTGGTTTACTCTGATAAAATATTTCCTAACTACGGTCCTGATGAAAATTTCCGCTGCCAAATTGGATAATAACGTGATACCGCCGAAACTGGCTCGCGGCCGCCCGTTCCCGGGAAATAGGGATCGGGGGTTGCGACAAATAGACACACCACATGGTATAGTCCCGCAGCGGTTAAACCCAAAACCGGTTGTTATACCTTAATATTTATTTATGCACTAACGGGTATACGCCTACACCCACATGCTTAGGTCGTGGCCATTTCGTAAAATGATGCCAAGGATATCCGGGACATGGTCATTAACCCCCCAAAGGCTTTAAGTAGACAAAACAATTTTAACGGGTCATTTCAATGATTTAACCTACATTTGGTTAAAGATTCAATGCGCGACCAAGCGGTATTTTATATACCGTACCCCAAGCCCGTATAGGGAAAATAAGTTAAAAGTATTTACCTGAGCAAGTATAGTCACAATAAGCAAGTGCAAATAGCTTTTACTGGATCTTCTATTCTGGAACGAAGGTTTATAATAACATATTAGAATCCTAACGGGTCTTTTAATTTAGCCTAAGCTTAGACCGGTTAGTTTTAAAGAAAGAATACGGTTTAAAAGCAGGATTAAGCGAAGACCGTTTTTAGAATGTGGTTTTGACCCGACAACCTTGTATGCTTGTTTAATATGGGTAACTTAAACACATTCTGGATTTTGAGACAAAAATGATATGGTTTGACCCGTTTCGGCTAATATGTGCAAACTAGTTACATAAGCTGATCCGAACGCGAAAAGTGCGTAACGAGTAACCATAAGATTCATATACAAGTTTCCTAAGTTAATATGCCTTAAATATGTTGTGACATCAGTAAGATGTCTTCTATTATGCCCAAAATGATTTTAAACCCAAATTATGCCCTGTAAGGGCATTTTGGTCATTTTAAAGGGTATAAAAGAGTTTAATTTGTAATCTGAGTTAAGATCTGATTTATTTAGTAAACATACTTAAATTAATAAGTTATAACAGTAGGGTATCATATATATATATATGTGAAATTTATTAATTATAACCATATTATGCACCGTAGGGGCATTTTGGTAATTTCACATAAGCCTAAAAGGTCAAAATTGGAAATCTGAGTTTAAGAGTTTTGCTTACTGTTAAAATATAAAAATTTACTGAATATATCAGTAGGAATTAACCCTTATATGTTTAAAATAGTTTTGACACATGCTATGCGTTAAAACGCTTAAAAAGGCGATTTGGAGCCATTTCCGGGTTTTGTATAGAAAGCTGATATTTTTGATATTCCAGAAGGCTCAAAATAATTTATTTAACATATTGAATCAGTAGAAAAAGGTTTGAGGTCAAAAGAATTTATAAAACTCATTTTATAGCCCAAAAGGGCAAAACCGACAATAGCCGAAATAAGCTTAGAACTCTAAGTTATGCTCAGCCTAAAAATAAATAAAAATCTTCAAAAATCCCAAAATATTATTTTATATTAGGTAAAAAGTTTGATATTAAAATTTGGGTTTAGATAGGCTATATGCTAATTACGCCATTTAATTACCAAAAAGGCTTCTAATTACGCTAATGAGCATAACACTAAATCTAGACCTCAAACTGATGTCAAATTTTAGGTACAAGTTTATAAATCAGTAACTAAGGTGACTACTCTTATATATTTTCAAAAAAACATAATTTAAGGTGAAAAGGGCATAATAGTCAACATTTAGGCGATTAACGGAAACTTGCATAATAACTGGGCAACCTATGAACTAAGCCGTATAATCACAGAGGGTTATACTAACATGTAACTAGGTCCAAAAGAAGCTCTAAGGCAATCCTAAACTTGGCTTAAATGGGTCAGAACTGAAAGTCAAAGTATAAGTTAAACTATGCGACTTTCGGTTCCAAACCGAGCCTAAACTGAAAATTGTCGGGGTGAACATGTTTAGACATGTTCTTACATTAATTACCAAGTTATATTAATGATAAAACAGGTTGTATGGATCCTACATTGCTAATTATGCATTAATTTGAAATAAAGCTTTCTGTTGACTTTTTGTAATTAGCTTTGACCCGACAATTGACATAGTTAGATTGGGAATCAGGGAGTACCCTTTTAAGGGTTTATTACCCACATAATTACCTACTTATTGGTATTTTTAATTCGAGATTTGACTGGATAATTATTGAGTAATCTCGAAGTCAAACCTTAATTACGACGGTTTGACTTTTAGCTAATTAACTAAGCTAAACTGAATTAGAAAGGATTAAGGACACTTACAAGAGTCCTAAGTATGCTTAAGGATCCTAAGATGGCTTGTTGCTGATCAGAGAAGCTCCAGAGAAGTTTTGAAGTGAGTTTGAATGAAGGGAACACAATGTTGCAACTTCTACTCTTTTATATAGTGAACAAAATGTCACAAGATGATGCCAAACTAGTCTACTAATGTTGCAAGATCATCCCAGGTGTCCCTATGTTGCCCAATACCAGTTGCAAAGCCCCTGATTTCGAAAACCACCTAAATAAGGCGGTGTAACCTGCTGAACAGGCAGCTGTCCAATTTTTGCTGCCAGCGACTGGCTTACGGACCGTAAGCACTTCTTTACGGACCGTAAGCCTTTGGCTTTGCGGTCTGTAACCGACCTGAATTCTGTCGCCCAGTTGCAGAGCTTGCGGACCGTAAGCCTAAGTCCATACGGTACGTATCCGATGACCAGAGTCCAAAAATTTGTAAACTTCCAAGCTTTGACCACGCATTTCTTAAAATTCCGAATCTTATGCTCTCCTTTTCAGTAGAGGGACCAAGTGGGGACCAAATGCTCAGACTTTGCATGCTTTGCATGTTCTTACACATTTTGGATCTTGTGGGAAGTTTTAAAATGTCGAATATACCGAGAGTTTACATTGGATCCATGTCTTAGGCTATAATCAATTTATTATTTAGGATAACCAGATTTATTTGCAAAATTTTAGATGTTGATTAACTATATCATGGTTAAGGATTTATTAATAGGTCGCTTAGAGGTATAAATTAACATGTCGACACTTTTAAATCCTACCGCACATCTTTATCTGGATCCGAGTTTATAACACGTTTGCATTACATGACACGTGTCTTTAGATTACTGGGTATGATTTTACGAGGTGTTACAATTCCTTAGAGGCGTTACAAGTACACGATGGTAGTTGCACCATAGCATCAATCTGTCTCCACATTGTATTCAATCTATGATAGTAATCAGACACAAAACTACCATTTTGAGTCATAGAATTAATGTTTTGATATAAACTAAACACAACCGACCCATCAACTTTATCACAGGTTTCCTTCAAATCATTCCATACTTCAGACGCGAGTTTAGAGTAAACTTGACCAACATATAATTCTTCACTTATAGAATTAAGTATCCAGGTAAGAACAACCGAATTACACCTATCCCATTGAGAAGCTAATGTTTCATTTTCGGTGGATCTTTTGCATGAGCCATTTATAAAACCAATTTTATTTTTTGCTTGTAAAGCTAGCTGAAAAGCATTTGCCCAAACCGTGTAATTCTCACATCCTTTTAATTTAATACTCACAATAGTAAGAAAACTAGAATCACTTGGATGTAAAAACAACGGATCACTAACGTCAAGTTTACTGATTAAGGTTGTAGAAGTACTTTCGATATCAGGCATACTAGACAATCTAAGATAGAAGATGCACACAAATAAACAAACAGATAATATTCAAATTGTGGCTTTCCCTGGACCAAACCAACCTGGTACCCCTAACCAGTCACAAACTGCCTAGCAAAATAATAACCGTGAGAGCGAAATAAATAAAGAAAGAAAGGAACGAACTCACCGCGGGGTGCCCAAGTTAGGGTATTCCTTCCCAGTGTGAGTGTATGTAACCTTCACTTAGGGTTACAAACCAACTCACAAGCGATAAATGATCAGAGAATAAGCCACGAACCAATTAGCAGATGTGTGATAGTGGATACGAATGATAGATGAGTAATTAAGCACCAGCCCCAATATTGTCGTACACCAGAGAAACTGAGGTTCAGACCAATATCTAATTACAAACCAGAGGATCAGATTGTGAATTCTAATCTGACCAGTCGAAGATTGATGAGCACCAACTACAATTTAGACAAAATTATCAAGGGTCCACTGCAATCACCAACAGTAGCGAAGAACAGAAGAACCCTAACGAGCCTATAGCTCTGATACCATGTCAAAATGGTATATAGAATTGATAAAACAGATTACAAAATAGAAGGAACAAGACGAACCAGTGGGTTCGATTACAAAGAAACAAGATGAAAAGAGATTACTATTGTTGAATGCTTATTCTTTTCTTTTTTGTATGTCTGGCATAGAAGAAAACCTCCACCTTATATAACCCACAAGAAGAGGAGGAAAAAAGGAAAACACCAATCACAACTGGTACTTAACGAGAAGACAGGGCTGATGAACACCAAATCAGGAAATACGCGTTCAGGGACCGAAATCAACGAACTAGGGCAGCGCCCTTCTTCAGTAGCCAGAAATAAAGAACAGGACCAGCAAATGAAGGGATTGGGCTTAGTAGGGTCAGAACACAGGCCCAACCTGAAAAATACAGAGCAAAAAAATATTAGAAACAGAATTTTTTGGATTATAAAGTTGGCCCATATTTTAACACACATCAAGGTTGTTATAATCAACATGGAGACCAACACCATAATATTTCCCACTTATAATATTTTCTTTTGGCTACTTCAGTTATAATATTTTCTTTAGGAGGTTCCAAAAAAAATTAAAAAAAAAGCTTTTGGTAATAGCAGATATGTCATGCAAGTCAAGAACAAGACCGTGCTGAAATTCTGGAGGTAATAGCAGTGATATGTATGAGTTTTACATTTCACGGGTCCTGTGCAGACACAAGAGTGTCTTAGCCTATGGCGGTGGGTTAAAAAAAGCTCAAACAGTTTTGATGAAGTTGATGCTCACATATGGTTATTTCGTGAGACTTTGTATGAACATCACCTATAAAAGCGTCATGGGTAGCTGGACTGGTCTTTTTCTACCGGTGTTCGCAAAATATACCGGATCTTTTGGAATTTGTGTGAAAGTACTCACACGAGTGATGATGATTGGCAAACACATGTTGGGCTCATTGTTAACTTCAATGAAACAACATTTTTTATGTCTCAAGGTTACACTGGCAAAGAAAAAGTGAAAAATGGTAGATCTGTTAAAATTTATTATGCATCTAGGAATTGTGATGATAATGATTCAGGCATATAAAATGAAGGACCATTAACTATGTGACACATACAATGAATGAACATTGTGGTAAATCAGAGATGGTTGAAATCATAGTTATTAGATTTGGAGAGACAATGAGGCATGAGCGGTGCACAAAGTGATTACTCACAACCGAACTTCCCAAAACGACTTAGTACAATTTTGGTAATGCATAATCCTTAAAAACATAATCCAAAATAGGGATATTAAAACACAATAATGTATCTGTTTTATGCCAACTGAAAAGTAATTTTAGAGAAAACACACATTCATTAAATAGAAAGGGTTCCTAAGGGACCAATCAACAATTTCTGAGATAGCCGCACACGCAGTTGAATTCTCAAACTATTAATACAACCACCCATTTCTTCCTTAGTAGATGCACGAATTCTCGAATATCTGATACAGTCACGCATTTCTTCCTCAGTATATACTAATATCCAATCTTCATAATCATCAAGGTACTCGAGGCTACAAGCCCCGAGAGACAACCCCAACTTCTTACTAATTTCTTTCTCAACATTTGCATATGTTGCTTGCGAGACAGGCAGATGGAATTTTATTATACCATATCCATAGTCTGCTTCTAGGTTCAAGGTCTGGATACTTTCCAGTAGGTCGTCGTCATCGTCGGATGATGATGGGTCGTCAATTGCTCCATTATCCTTTTCATTTGTGTTAATTTGAATAATGGATGAATCATTTGCTTTTCTTAACTTCCTTAATCTTTCATAACCTTCTTCACATTGTCAAAAAAAGAAATATGTTAAAACGCGTCATATATGAAGTGTAGTAAAAGAAACATGTGGTTTTGACGTTTAGAAAACAAACTGTACGACTTTAAAATAAAAGATTATACTACCATATCGATCTTCTTCCGGCGCTGATCTTTTACTTTGAACAATCCTAATCATATCTTGGTCACAATCGTCAATTGAGGTCTCACCAACAATAGAAATATGTAAATGGCTACATATTTCATCACCTGAAGCAAACTTGAATCTAGGCAAACACTCTTTTAAAGTTAAGAGTACACCCACCAAAGAGGTAGGAAAGTTTAAATCTTTGGTCCATATGAATTCAAACGCATAATCAAAAGCACCGGTGTCATTACTCTTCAAGCATATTGTAGCTGCCCTACTCTCAGGAAGGAAAGTACCATCCAGACCTATTAGCAAATCAGAACGAAGCTCAGGAACAAAACGTATTTTATAATCTCGAAGTGTGCTCAAAGAAAGTTTCGAGGGAATTGCATCACAAAGCGTATGAAGAATTGTGTATCCATGCTTTGTTACATCGAAAACACAACCAGTCAGTTTGAACGCTAATAGCCGCTTCTTACTAGCCTCTTTTATACGAGATGAAAATGGCACGTATCTTTTATTCTGACAAGCGATCAAAACCTGGGCTAGAGCTAAGTTGTTCAATCGAGTCTCTTTCACACAAGATGAAGATGGCACGTAACTTTTATCCTCACAAGCGATCCAAACCTGAGCTAGAGCTAAGTTATGTGAATGACAAACGACCTTTAATGCATTATCAATCTCGTCCTTTGTAACACCCCAAAACCCGAATGTTTATATTTGTTAAATGTTCTAATATGGTACATCAAGAAATAAATAACTAGGTTATTTGTCCTAGTTAAAGTATGGTAGAAACAAATAAGGAATGAAAGTTGTGTCAATTCTAATTAGTGACAAAACTTAAGGGACCAAAAAGGTTAGGATGGAAAGATGGGTTTTATTTATGAAAATCAACACACACAAACACACACATTCGTGTGTTCTAGAAATCAATCAGGAGCTCCATGAGCTCAAAACCCTAGCTCCCATCCATTTCATCAAATCAAAAGGCAAGATGAAGCTTAAATTCATAACCGAGCATGGATTAGTGATCACCTTCTCATGGGGATCGTAAGGTATGTCTTAAAGATTTGATTGGTGATCTTTCACGAAGTGGGTTATGATGTAAGTTGCGAATTTGTATGAAATTGGGAATGGGTGTGTGTTAGAATCATCATATAGAACATGTATTATGCATGGTTTAGGTTAATTTGATGTTTAAGGGTGAAACCCGTTTGTTATGGTGAAGATGATGACATGGGTGAATCATCCATGTCCAAATTCTTGCTTATTATTGATGTATTTTGATATATATGATGGATTCTTGTTAGAAGAATTGAAAGAAATGTGATACTAGTAGGTTTGATGTTTATATATGAATGATTCATGTTAACTAGTAGGAGGATTTGATGAATTATGTATGAGATTAGGAAATTGTGCATGAATTAGTTGTACTTTATGTTTAGAAGGTAGTACATACACCAAGGGTATGATGAATTTAGAGATAATTGAGTTTAGATCACTAGTAAGTGATTAACAATGTAGTTATGAAGTGGGTTTTAGATGATGTAATGTAAATTGATGTTTACTTATGTTAATGATGTTTGGAATCATACATGTGTGTGAATGTTTAAAGAAATCGGATAAGAAATGATAGATTAGCATGTTATAAGGTTGAATGATAAATTCCATATAAGATCCGTGTAATTAAAAGGTTGTGATGAATGATGAATAAGCTAACTATCTTGAGAATGATATATGATAGTTGATGCTTGATAAGCGACATGGAAGCTTGGGACAAAAGCGGGTCAAATGGAACTTATGTGCACGGGAAGCGTACTCGGATGCAAGGTAAGTAAAGCGTACACCCCTTTTTTGTTGAATATCTATTCAATGTTTAGATTACAAACATGGTAAATAAATGTGTGAATTTTGATGTTCCGACAAGTCTTGGTATGGGTCGGAACATGTGATTATGTTAAGAAACTAAGTTGATGGTTAAATAGGGAAAAGGGGCATTATGGTAATTTTGGTTGCAAGTTAACGAAGTAATAAGTTACATGGATGGGATAATGAATAGCTAATATCCCACAAGGATTAAATGGATATTTAGACTTAACGGGTCAAATGGTGAAGATGTCACCCTTTGGCGTTATCGACTAATGAATTGTTTTGTTAAGTATTATGAATTCACAGAATATATAGGATAAGGATTTGCGTTGCTATTATCTAGCAATTTAGCGGATGAAGTATTAAAACGGGTCATACCTTTGATCCGAGCCAGGTATGTGCATTTACAATTGTAGATAAGTCGCACGATTGGTTAATTATGCAATGAAGTCTTTTGTAGTAAAGGACGGGTCAAAGTTGACAAAATCGCCCTTGATGGGTAAAACGGGCAAATGGTCTTAAAAGTTGATTAGGAACAAGCTATTTGATTTAGTGAATGTTTTGAAAAAGTAGGAAAGCGAGAAATATGATTTTAGTAAGCCAAGGACCTTAAAATGCGAAATATACCTTAAACGGGTCAAAATAAGCATATGAGCGAAAACAGGTTAAGAATTCATAAGAAACACGTGATTCGAACCTAATATGATGGTCAATATTGAAATGATGTATCTCATGAGTTTATAGATCTAATAAACAAGTTTGTTTGATATAAACACGAACGGGTCAAAATTTGGTAAAAAGGGTAATAAGTCGAAGATTTAAAAGTCTAAAATTTTGTTAATCCGGATGTTGGGTTTAACACCATGAGATGGAGAATTAAATTATGGACGCGTAGGAAAAAGAATCGTGTAAAACGGATCAATAACGAATGACTTATGTCCGTTTTCGTAAAACTTGGTTTGGCTGGAAATATGCAGCAACATAAAATGAACTTGCTGTCAAGAAGGGGGCTAGGTGGGGCGTCTAGCCCCCCTGAATCCCAAAAATTGTTTGTTTACTCCGTTTTTGTCTTGGGAACTCGTTTAAACGCGTTTTAAGTTGCGTATGACTAATTTAACTTACGTTTTTATGAGCATACGTGTATGCACATATGTAAATAGGTATGTATGTATGTATGTTTGTATGTATCTATACATGTATGTAGAAGTGTATGTAAGCATGTATGCGCGTACATATGTAAGATTATAAGTGTGTGAGCAAATACACGCGAATATATGAAGTTGTATACGAGTAGGCATGTATGAGTTGGTTATGTTGCAAATAGGGACGTATGTATGTATATATATATAACGTCATGAGTGTGCATAAAGATGTAGGTATGGATGTATGTAGATATGCATGTATTAACGTAAACGTGTTTATATGTGGGTATGTATGTATGTATGTATGTATGTAATTGATTATGTATGATCGTACGCGGGTATGAATGTACGTAAGTAGGTATGTAAGTATGCATGTATGTATGTACGTACGCAAGGTTTCAGTATGCCTGAATATGGATATTATTATTAATGTACCTTATGAATGAAGTGTAACGCAGGTACAATAAGAAAGTCTCACCACAGGTTGTATAATCAGATGGAAGGCTGGAATGTAAAGAGAATAACGAATTGAAAAGTAAACAAGAATGAATCTTGTATGTTACAATGTGTACCAATGTTATGAATTTTGTGGTGACCGCAGGTAGTACGAGTCACGAAGGATCATCAAAGAGTCGAGATCGAAGACCGAGTCACAAATGAGATTGTACGGGAACGTTGATGTCTATAATCTAGTAAACATAAGCTATGTTTTTACTTGGTAAATAAGTCGATTGATGGATTTATATGAAAGAGTTATGTTAAAGTTAAATTTTAAATGAGTCAAGGTATTCATAATGAAAGAAATTTTATGGCACGAAATTCCGCTGCGACTCTTCGTCAAATACGTATTAGGGTCTTACAAGTTGGTATTAGAGCCCTGGTTTGAGAGAATTAAGTACGAGAGTATAAGTACTTGAACTCAAACCTGTGTGCTCTTGTGATAAGGAACCCGTACAATCCATGACTCGATCAATATCTAAAGGTAGAAATGGAATGAAAATGTGTATGTATGCATTCATATGAAGAAACTAACAGTTATATTATGTGTAAGGTAAGCATAACTGCTTGGGGAGAATGACCCGTGAATGCGGTCTAGAACCGGCATTAAGGCAAGTGATAAGACAAATGGACCCCAGGTACGTAAATTTAACGTGTGGGCATATGAAGTGGTATAACTAAGCGAGTGAAAGAAAATTTTAAATGAAACATAATAATGACATGGCAATGAAGTTTTGAAAATGATACACGTGCCGAAACTTAATTCTTCGGACATAAGGTGGCGATTACACGAAGACACGAAACTAGTATGTGGATTGTGTACCTGGCCAGTACTTAAGAAACATATGACGTTCGTGAGACCGTGATAATTGCTACAAGTATGTCCGTTGGAATTAGGTAGTAGGTGGACGTGAGGGTAAGGAGGAACGTAAGACTTTCAGGAATGAGAGTATGAATGATATGTTAGAATCCGCGAGACGGATTTGAAGCATGAAAGTAATGAAGTATGAATGCAATGCTTGAATCCGCGAGACAGATTCAAGGAATGAAAGGCATGAATGAAATGTTTGGATCCGCGAGACGGATCCAAAGAATGAAAGATGTGAATGCAATGTTTGAATCCGCGAGACGGATTCAAAACATAGAAGCTACTAAAAGTATGAATGATGTGTTTGAATCCGCGAAACAGATTTAAGATATAAAAGACGAAACTAATCTACATAAGAAGAAGTCGGTAGCTTGACGATGTTTGCGTCAAACAAGTCATGTAACTAAATGTAAAGCAAATGAACAAAAGAATGATCGTAATGGGCATGCAAACCTAAATTTTAAAACAAAAGAAAGAAGTCCGAACAAGTTATGTGTTAAATGTGTTAGTAATTGACTCTTAGGAGTCATAATGAATGACGGGCTACGACTCGGACAATGATTTAAGTACGAACAAGAAGGGTAAGTTTTGTTAAGAATACCGAAATGATGTAATGAATGTCTTTGCAAGTAAGCATGAATGGAAAGAAGTACGAAGAGTACCTCAATGCATCTATGGTAAGTAAGAAATGACAGTCTGACCTGGAAAGGTCAAACTGCAAAGGTTGATGAAATGAGGAACCAGAATAAAAGAATTGCATGTAAGGAATGAAATGCGGAATGTGTTAAAGTTTGTACGTAGGATGCTGAAAAAGGAAATATAGGTGAGTAATCACCTAGTATAATGAATGCTTGAATGAAATGTGCTAACCGCTAAAATTGTAGATGATAATGTTAGGAACTTTTGATGTGATGAATAAATATGAACTGAGATAGGAAGATTACTTATAATTATGATGTGACTATGAAGTCAAACCTAGATGTGTGTGTGCAAGAGGAAATGAGAAAGGTTTCGGGGACGAAACCTTATTTAAGGGGGGTAGATTTGTAACACCCCAAAACCCGAATGTTTATATTTGTTAAATGTTCTAATATGGTACATCAAGAAATAAATAACTAGGTTATTTGTCCTAGTTAAAGTATGGTAGAAACAAATAAGGAATGAAAGTTGTGTCAATTCTAGTTAGTGACAAAACTTAAGGGACCAAAAAGGTTAGGATGGAAAGATGGGTTTTATTTATGAAAATCAACACACACAAACACACACATTCGTGTGTTCTAGAAATCGATCAGGAGCTCCATGAGCTCAAAACCCTAGCTCCCATCCATTTCATCAAATCAAAAGGCAAGATGAAGCTTAAATTCATAACCGAGCATGGATTAGTGATCACCTTCTCATGGGGATCGTAAGGTATGTCTTAAAGATTTGATTGGTGATCTTTCACGAAGTGGGTTATGATGTAAGTTGCGAATTTGTATGAAATTGGGAATGGGTGTGTGTTAGAATCATCATATAGAACATGTATTATGCATGGTTTAGGTTAATTTGATGTTTAAGGGTGAAACCCGTTTGTTATGGTGAAGATGATGACATGGGTGAATCATCCATGTCCAAATTCTTGCTTATTATTGATGTATTTTGATATATATGATGGATTCTTGTTAGAAGAATTGAAAGAAATGTGATACTACTAGGTTTGATGTTTATATATGAATGATTCATGTTAACTAGTAGGAGGATTTGATGAATTATGTATGAGATTAGGAGATTGTGCATGAATTAGTTGTACTTTATGTTTAGAAGGTAGTACATACACCCAGGGTATGATGAATTTAGAGATAATTGAGTTTAGATCACTAGTAAGTGATTAACAATGTAGTTATGAAGTGGGTTTTAGATGATGTAATGTAAATTGATGTTTACTTATGTTAATGATGTTTGGAATCATACATGTGTGTGAATGTTTAAAGAAATCGGATAAGAAATGATAGATTAGCATGTTATAAGGTTGAATGATAAATTCCATATAAGATCCGTGTAATGAAAAGGTTGTGATGAATGATGAATAAGCTAACTATCTTGAGAATGATATATGATAGTTGATGCTTGATAAGCGACATGGAAGCTTGGGACAGAAGCGGGTCAAATGGAACTTATGTGCACGGGAAGCGTACTCGGATGCAAGGTAAGTAAAGCTTACACCCCTTTTTTTGTAGAATATCTATTCAATGTTTAGATTACAAACATGGTAAGTAAATGTGTGAATTATGATGTTCCGACAAGTCTTGGTATGGGTCGGAACATGTGGTTATGTTAAGAAACTAAGTTGATGGTTAAATAGGGAAAAAGGGGCATTATGGTAATTTTGGTTGCAAGTTAACGAAGTAATAAGTTACATGGATGGGATAATGAATAGCTAATATCCCACAAGGATTAAATGGATATTTAGACTTAACGGGTCAAATGGTGAAGATGTCACCCTTTGGCGTTATCGACTAATAAATTGTTTTGTTAAGTATTATGAATTCACAGAATATATAGGATAAGAATTTGCGTTGCTATTATCTAGCAATTTAGCGGATGAAGTATTAAAACGGGTCATAGCTTTGATCCGAGTCAGGTATGTGCATTTACAATTGTAGATAAGTCGCATGATTGGTTAATTATGCAACGAAGTCTTTTGTAGTAAAGGATGGGTCAAAGATGACAAAATCGCCCTTGATGGGTAAAACGGGCAAATGGTCTTAAAAGTTGATTAGGAACAAGCTATTTGATTTAGTGAATGTTTTGAAAAAGTAGGAAAGCGAGAAATATGATTTTAGTAAGCCAAGGACCTTAACATGCGGAATATACCTTAAACGGGTCAAAATAAGCATATGAGCGAAAACAGGTTAAGAATGCATAAGAAACACGTGATTCGAACCTAATATGATGGTCAATATTGAAATGATGTATCTCATGAGTTTATAGATTTAATAAACATGTTTGTTTGATATGAACACGAACGGGTCAAAATTTGGTAAAAAGGGTAATAAGTCAAAGACTTAAAAGTCTAAAATTTTGTTAATCCAGATGTTGGGTTTTAACTCCATGAGATGGAGAATTAAATTATGGACGCATAGGAAAAAGAATCATGTAAAACAGATCAATAACGAATGATTTATGTCCGTTTTCGTAAAACTTGGTTTGGCTGAAAATATGCAGCAACATAAAATGAACTTGCTGTCAAGATGGGGGCTAGGTGGGGCGTCTAGCCCCCCTGAATCCCAAAAATTGTTTGTTTACTCCGTTTTTGTCTTGGGAACTCATTTAAACGCGTTTTAAGTTGCGTATGACTAATTTAACTTACGTTTTTATGAGCATACGTGTATGCACATATGTAAATAGGTATGTATGTATGTTTGTATGTATCTATACATGTATGTAGAAGTGTATGTAAGCATGTATGCGCGTACATATGTAAGATTATAAGTGTGTGAGCAAATACACGCGAATATATGAAGTTGTATACGAGTAGGCATGTATGAGTTGGTTATGTTGCAAATAGGGACGTATGTATGTATATATATATAACGTCATGAGTGTGCATAAAGATGTAGGTATGGATGTATGTAGATATGCATGTATTAACGTAAACGTGTTTATATGTGGGTATGTATGTATGTATGTATGTATGTAATTGATTATGTATGATCGTACGCGGGTATGAATGTACGTAAGTAGGTATGTAAGTATGCATGTATGTATGTACGTACGCAAGGTTTCAGTATGCCTGAATATGGATATTATTATTAATGTACCTTATGAATGAAGTGTAACGCAGGTACAATAAGAAAGTCTCACCACAGGTTGTATAATCAGATGGAAGGCTGGAATGTAAAGAGAATAACGAATTGAAAAGTAAACAAGAATGAATCTTGTATGTTACAATGTGTACCAATGTTATGAATTTTGTGGTGACCGCAGGTAGTACGAGTCACGAAGGATCATCAAAGAGTCGAGATCGAAGACCGAGTCACAAATGAGATTGTACGGGAACGTTGATGTCTATAATCTAGTAAACATAAGCTATGTTTTTACTTGGTAAATAAGTCGATTGATGGATTTATATGAAAGAGTTATGTTAAAGTTAAATTTTAAATGAGTCAAGGTATTCATAATGAAAGAAATTTTATGGCACGAAATTCCGCTGCGACTCTTCGTCAAATACGTATTAGGGTCTTACAAGTTGGTATTAGAGCCCTGGTTTGAGAGAATTAAGTACGAGAGTATAAGTACTTGAACTCAAACCTGTGTGCTCTTGTGATAAGGAACCCGTACAATCCATGACTCGATCAATATCTAAAGGTAGAAATGGAATGAAAATGTGTATGTATGCATTCATATGAAGAAACTAACAGTTATATTATGTGTAAGGTAAGCATAACTGCTTGGGGAGAATGACCCGTGAATGCGGTCTAGAACCGGCATTAAGGCAAGTGATAAGACAAATGGACCCCAGGTACGTAAATTTAACGTGTGGGCATATGAAGTGGTATAACTAAGCGAGTGAAAGAAAATTTTAAATGAAACATAATAATGACATGGCAATGAAGTTTTGAAAATGATACACGTGCCGAAACTTAATTCTTCGGACATAAGGTGGCGATTACACGAAGACACGAAACTAGTATGTGGATTGTGTACCTGGCCAGTACTTAAGAAACATATGACGTTCGTGAGACCGTGATAATTGCTACAAGTATGTCCGTTGGAATTAGGTAGTAGGTGGACGTGAGGGTAAGGAGGAACGTAAGACTTTCAGGAATGAGAGTATGAATGATATGTTAGAATCCGCGAGACGGATTTGAAGCATGAAAGTAATGAAGTATGAATGCAATGCTTGAATCCGCGAGACAGATTCAAGGAATGAAAGGCATGAATGAAATGTTTGGATCCGCGAGACGGATCCAAAGAATGAAAGATGTGAATGCAATGTTTGAATCCGCGAGACGGATTCAAAACATAGAAGCTACTAAAAGTATGAATGATGTGTTTGAATCCGCGAAACAGATTTAAGATATAAAAGACGAAACTAATCTACATAAGAAGAAGTCGGTAGCTTGACGATGTTTGCGTCAAACAAGTCATGTAACTAAATGTAAAGCAAATGAACAAAAGAATGATCGTAATGGGCATGCAAACCTAAATTTTAAAACAAAAGAAAGAAGTCCGAACAAGTTATGTGTTAAATGTGTTAGTAATTGACTCTTAGGAGTCATAATGAATGACGGGCTACGACTCGGACAATGATTTAAGTACGAACAAGAAGGGTAAGTTTTGTTAAGAATACCGAAATGATGTAATGAATGTCTTTGCAAGTAAGCATGAATGGAAAGAAGTACGAAGAGTACCTCAATGCATCTATGGTAAGTAAGAAATGACAGTCTGACCTGGAAAGGTCAAACTGCAAAGGTTGATGAAATGAGGAACCAGAATAAAAGAATTGCATGTAAGGAATGAAATGCGGAATGTGTTAAAGTTTGTACGTAGGATGCTGAAAAAGGAAATATAGGTGAGTAATCACCTAGTATAATGAATGCTTGAATGAAATGTGCTAACCGCTAAAATTGTAGATGATAATGTTAGGAACTTTTGATGTGATGAATAAATATGAACTGAGATAGGAAGATTACTTATAATTATGATGTGACTATGAAGTCAAACCTAGATGTGTGTGTGCAAGAGGAAATGAGAAAGGTTTCGGGGACGAAACCTTATTTAAGGGGGGTAGATTTGTAACCCCCCAAAACCCGAATGTTTATATTTGTTAAATGTTCTAATATGGTACATCAAGAAATAAATAACTAGGTTATTTGTCCTAGTTAAAGTATGGTAGAAACAAATAAGGAATGAAAGTTGTGTCAATTCTAGTTAGTGACAAAACTTAAGGGACCAAAAAGGTTAGGATGGAAAGATGGGTTTTATTTATGAAAATCAACACACACAAACACACACATTCGTGTGTTCTAGAAATCGATCAGGAGCTCCATGAGCTCAAAACCCTAGCTCCCATCCATTTCATCAAATCAAAAGGCAAGATGAAGCTTAAATTCATAACCGAGCATGGATTAGTGATCACCTTCTCATGGGGATCGTAAGGTATGTCTTAAAGATTTGATTGGTGATCTTTCACGAAGTGGGTTATGATGTAAGTTGCGAATTTGTATGAAATTGGGAATGGGTGTGTGTTAGAATCATCATATAGAACATGTATTATGCATGGTTTAGGTTAATTTGATGTTTAAGGGTGAAACCCGTTTGTTATGGTGAAGATGATGACATGGGTGAATCATCCATGTCCAAATTCTTGCTTATTATTGATGTATTTTGATATATATGATGGATTCTTGTTAGAAGAATTGAAAGAAATGTGATACTACTAGGTTTGATGTTTATATATGAATGATTCATGTTAACTAGTAGGAGGATTTGATGAATTATGTATGAGATTAGGAGATTGTGCATGAATTAGTTGTACTTTATGTTTAGAAGGTAGTACATACACCAAGGGTATGATGAATTTAGAGATAATTGAGTTTAGATCACTAGTAAGTGATTAACAATGTAGTTATGAAGTGGGTTTTAGATGATGTAATGTAAATTGATGTTTACTTATGTTAATGATGTTTGGAATCATACATGTGTGTGAATGTTTAAAGAAATCGGATAAGAAATGATAGATTAGCATGTTATAAGGTTGAATGATAAATTCCATATAAGATCCGTGTAATGAAAAGGTTGTGATGAATGATGAATAAGCTAACTATCTTGAGAATGATATATGATAGTTGATGCTTGATAAGCGACATGGAAGCTTGGGACAGAAGCGGGTCAAATGGAACTTATGTGCACGGGAAGCGTACTCGGATGCAAGGTAAGTAAAGCTTACACCCCTTTTTTTGTAGAATATCTATTCAATGTTTAGATTACAAACATGGTAAGTAAATGTGTGAATTATGATGTTCCGACAAGTCTTGGTATGGGTCGGAACATGTGGTTATGTTAAGAAACTAAGTTGATGGTTAAATAGGGAAAAAGGGGCATTATGGTAATTTTGGTTGCAAGTTAACGAAGTAATAAGTTACATGGATGGGATAATGAATAGCTAATATCCCACAAGGATTAAATGGATATTTAGACTTAACGGGTCAAATGGTGAAGATGTCACCCTTTGGCGTTATCGACTAATAAATTGTTTTGTTAAGTATTATGAATTCACAGAATATATAGGATAAGAATTTGCGTTGCTATTATCTAGCAATTTAGCGGATGAAGTATTAAAACGGGTCATAGCTTTGATCCGAGTCAGGTATGTGCATTTACAATTGTAGATAAGTCGCATGATTGGTTAATTATGCAACGAAGTCTTTTGTAGTAAAGGATGGGTCAAAGATGACAAAATCGCCCTTGATGGGTAAAACGGGCAAATGGTCTTAAAAGTTGATTAGGAACAAGCTATTTGATTTAGTGAATGTTTTGAAAAAGTAGGAAAGCGAGAAATATGATTTTAGTAAGCCAAGGACCTTAACATGCGGAATATACCTTAAACGGGTCAAAATAAGCATATGAGCGAAAACAGGTTAAGAATGCATAAGAAACACGTGATTCGAACCTAATATGATGGTCAATATTGAAATGATGTATCTCATGAGTTTATAGATTTAATAAACATGTTTGTTTGATATGAACACGAACGGGTCAAAATTTGGTAAAAAGGGTAATAAGTCAAAGACTTAAAAGTCTAAAATTTTGTTAATCCAGATGTTGGGTTTTAACTCCATGAGATGGAGAATTAAATTATGGACGCATAGGAAAAAGAATCATGTAAAACAGATCAATAACGAATGATTTATGTCCGTTTTCGTAAAACTTGGTTTGGCTGAAAATATGCAGCAACATAAAATGAACTTGCTGTCAAGATGGGGGCTAGGTGGGGCGTCTAGCCCCCCTGAATCCCAAAAATTGTTTGTTTACTCCGTTTTTGTCTTGGGAACTCATTTAAACGCGTTTTAAGTTGCGTATGACTAATTTAACTTACGTTTATATGAGCACACGTGTATGCACATATGTAGATAGGTATGTATGTATGTTTGTATGTATCTATACATGTATGTAGAAGTGTATGTAAGCATGTATGCGCGTACGTATGTAAGATTATAAGTGTGTGAGCAAATACACGCGAATATATGAAGGTGTATACGAGTAGGCATGTATGAGTTGGTTATGTTGCAAATAGGGACGTATGTATGTATATATATATAACGTCATGAGTGTGCATAAAGATGTAGGTATGGATGTATGTAGATATGCATGTATTAAAGTAAACGTGTTTATATGTGGGTATGTATGTATGTATGTATGTATGTATGTATGTATGTATGTATGTATGTATGTATGTATGTATGTAATTGATTATGTATGATCGTACGCGGGTATGAATGTACGTAAGTAGGTATGTAAGTATGCATGTATGTATGTAGGTACGCAGGGTTTCAGTATGCCTGAATATGGATATTATTATTAATGTACCTTGTGAATGAAGTGTAACGCAGGTACAATAAGAAAGTCTCACCACAGGTTGTATAATCAGATGGAAGGCTGGAATGTAAAGAAAATAACGAATTGAAATGTAAACAAGAATGAATCTTTTATGTTACAATGTGTACTAATGTTATGAATTTTGTGGTGAGCGCAGGTAGTACGAGTCACGAAGGATCATCAAAAAATCGAGATCGAAGACCGAGTCACAAATGAGATTGTACGGGAACGTTGATGCCTATAATGTAGTAAACATAAGCTATGTTTTTACTTGGTAAATAAGTCGATTGATGGATTTATGTGAAAGAGTTTTGTTAAAGTTAAATTTTAAATGAGTCAAGGTATTCATAATGAAAGAAATTTTATGGCACGAAATTCCGCTGCGACTCTTCGTCAAATACGTATTAGGGTCTTACATCCTTGACAAGTTTGAGGTCGTTTATAGTCTGTTTAAAAGCATTTACTAATATAAAATTTCTAACAGCAGGACAAAGAATGAAAAACTTTAAAGGAAAGTTTTAAGTTATTGATGCTAGCAATTTAGTTGAAGCACAAATGGCACGGCACAACTCTTATCCTTTTATTATTTTTTTAAACAACAAATTCATGCCACCAGCAAAAGCACCCGATTATATCCAGCTCCACTAGGCATAATATGCCTATACACGAATTCAGGAGGAAACCCAATAAATATCGGAAAAACCCCCTTTGTGGGAATCGAACCCAGCACCGATTGGTCCCAAATCCTCATCCGCCATCCCACCCCCAAGATGTCACTAGACTATAAAGCCATGAGCTTATCCTTTTATTATTATTGTCATGAGTAAATTGCCAAAATCGTCCCTGAAGTTTGGTTATGTTTGCCAGTTTCATCCAAAACAACTTTTTTGTACCATATTGCCCTTCACTTTTAGAATTTTTTGTCATTTTCATCCAAACGTCTAACTTATTTGCTAAAATCGTCCCTAAGTTTTGTGATTTTTTGCCATTTTCATCCATATATGTGAAAGAAAAAATAACCTAAGATAGACATTTGGATGAAAATGGCAAAAAATCTCAAAAGTGAAGAACAATATGGTACAAAAAAGTTGTTTTGGATGAAACTGGCAAACATGCCCAAACCTCAGGGACGATTTTGGCAATTTACTCTATCGGTTATTGTTATATATTATTATTTTGGAAGCAGTACCTTGTAGGTATAAGATCTTGAACAGGACACACATCCAGACCAGCATTCTGCAAAGAGAAGTAGCAAATTGAGTTGAAAAGGCAATTCTTTTGATATGTTTTAAAAAAAAGCCATACCTTTAAGTTTAAAATTAAATCTAAAACCACATCAGCCGCCAAAGTAGCATCTGCTGTGAACTCTAGAACACCAATACAAGTGCTTGGGAAAGACAAACCCAAACAAATAGGAAGCATGACAGAAACATTCAATCCGGTATCAACTTCGGATGGAATCCAATGAAGTTGATTCACACACGACAAACGATTCAGGAATGCACCACCAATGTGATTGTAAACATCCATATTATATGTATGGTTCTCAGAATATTCCCTATACATGGCAAACTCGTTGGAAAGATAACCGACCGCAAATGGTTGATTAGAAGTTGAAAGTAGCCGTCTGCCGCCGATTGTTACAGGTGCCCAGAACTGACATATGTAACCCGCCATTTGTTTCATTTTTGTTGTAGAAAAAGAAGATACTATCTTCTTGTGTATCAGCGGATACGCTGCAAGTGATTATGTATATGTATAAGAATTAAACATGAACTCAAATATAAGAGATCAACTATGTTGGTATCATCGTCATCGGAAACCCAGGACCAGTCGGAACGGATCGAGTTATGACCGCATTCACAATCACATTCAAACGAACAACAAACTTGACAATACTTCATCACGAATCAAACGAACAGTAACTATACTGAATGATAATAAAACTAACCGAATAAACTTCTGAATATGTATATATGAAACAGAATTCAGCATGTGCGTAAACGAATAACTAACAACCCTATTTATACTTGATGAAGCGTTGTGTCTCTTTGATCAAACAGGTACGAGTTGTATAACTTCCGTATGAAACGTCGCGTCCTTTTCTTCATAACCGTTGTATCTGGATTATTTGTTAAACACACCGTTTCTTGCTGCTAGGCTTCTACTATTGGACTGATCCAAATTGTTGTCATGCTGGGCTGGGCTAAACAAGTTAATAAAGACACGGACTAAACTTGACACAGTTTGTGGCCTACGGCCCAAATTCGAAACTAAACAAACTAGACACTTGTCACACCCTCAAAATCCACACGCGGAGTATTACCGCGAGGCGTGTGACGACCAGGATCTTAGCCACTAATTATTTTGAACGGATTATTTGATGTTACAAACGTTAGCATAATTAGCGACCTAATTTAAATTTTTCAAAACATTGTTTAAGTTCACAGCGGAAAGGGGAAGAAACCACATCATAATTGAAACCACAAGTTTATTAACATGTTACTTACGAACCACGCACTCCTTCCGATTGCAACGTCCGTCCAGAGCTGTATCGAGCAACCTGCAAAGCATGCAGTAGAGTGTCAACATAACGTTGGCGAGTTCACGTGTTTGCAGTTTTCCAGTTTTAATTCCAAAAACTTGTTTTAACCAGTTAATTTACCCGTTTATACATGCCATGGGGAGCTACCCCATAAGTAAGCGACTAAACTGTTTTTCCAATACCGAACACTAGGTAACCGTTGCGTTTCCGCAGGATGCCCCGATGTCAATGTTCTATCATCATTGACGGATGCCTGAGTACATTAGTTCACGACCGATCCCATACCATGGCACGGTGTGAGGTTGGTAAGACCTAAATAGCGCTATCAACTAATAACCCGTTCGCCTGGCCCCGGCGACTAATCGGTATTATGTATAGTAGGGACTTGAGTGATAGAGTTTCGTTTAGTGTTGCTCGTTGCATTTCCGTATAAACAGTAATTAACTAAAAGCTCCCAATAACAAGAGAAGAAAAGTAAGTTTGTATCCCTCACCGGGGATAATGTTGTTACCCGTATCCCACACAAGGAGATAGAAATACCGCATCCCTCATAAGGAGATAGTAAGCAATTCCAAACCAGGAAAAGTTGTTTCGTTCCGTTTCCCAACCACCGGGAATGCATGCTTTAAGTAAAAAGTAGTGAACTCACCTTTGCTTTGCTCGGTAGTCAATTTACTTGTGTTACGTTGGTCAATCATACCCTATTATGGTTATTAAATATTTATTAGGTTCGTATGCAAGTAGTGTCACGCACAAACTACACGAATCTAATACATAGCACGTAAGTCACACTAGCATATACGTTATTGGGCCTATCCTAACATATGAGCAGTTAAACACTAGCAGCACATAGTCCAGTTAAGCAGTGGCAATTAACACACAGTCCAAAACAGGTTATCACATAGTGCGGCCCAATAACGGAGTCCAACAGCCCAGTCGAAACTAGGTAGTCTCGACTCGAGACTAGGAGGTCTCGAGTCGCAACCTAGCGTTTTCGAGTCGCAACCGAAGATTTCGAGTCGCAACCGAAGATTTCGAGTAGTGCCTTCTTGAGTCGAGACCCTGAGGTCTCGAGTCCGGTCTCGAGTTATGCACATATGAGTCGCAACCGAGTAGTGTTTCGACTCGCAACCACTGGTGAAACCACTGACGAGTGGTCTCGAGTCGCAACACTGATGACCAACTGTTGAGCCGAAACCACTAATGAAAACAGTTACTGGGTGGTTCCGAGTCGAGATCACTGATGAAGCTCCTGTTCTTGACTCGCAACCATTGTGGGATCTTTCAAGAACCCTTATCCAGATCAGTGCCATCCAATCAATTTTCATTAATATGTTTTATTCTACCGTACTACTGTCGAATCAGATCAAAACACAGAAATTTCAAATATTCATAACATCTCTAAATAGTTTATCATTTAGGGTTTTCATAGTTTCATCCAACAGATTCATTCAGACAAGACAACAACACACATCATACAGGTTCCTAGTCAATTATGAATTACATTTCATTGTCCTTATCATTACCTACTGTTTCACCAATGATGTTGAAAAATTAGATTTATTATCATTACTTACTTGCATCAAAACCCTATATCAAATCAATAAACATACATTTAGATCTAACCAATAGCCACAACACATACTAGTTCAACCATTTAAATGTAAACAGTTTACTATATCATCCTTAATAATCATCAATCGTTCCCTAAATCCATCGGTTTTCATCAGTTTGTTTTAGGAGTTTTCATGCTAATAAAACAACAACTTTATCATATTAAATCACATATCAAAATCCCAATGGACATTCATTCACAGAAACCTTCATAACTATCGAACACCCATCAAAATGAACATAATTCCATTTCATAAACTAAAATCACACAGAGTTCAAAGACCAAGTACTGATGGTTATTCACTGACCGAGAAAATAAGAGGTGACAGGGGGGGGGGTGCTCGCTGCCACCGCTCCAGCCGTTTCGGAGCTCCGGCGGTTAATCGTTGCTGGTGAACTTTACTGCAACCAGCATTGTCCATCATCAGCTACTGTCACCTGCCACTAGAGTCACCGGAAAAAGCGGCAGCCGCCGTCTTCGTCGCCGCACCATCGTACGGAGGTGGTCGGCACTCTCCCTTCTTAATTTTCTGGGTTGAATGTGCGTTCATAGGTATCGAAGGCTTGTGGAAAAAAAGCATGTTGGTGAGCTGTATGCGGTCCGGAATAATCGTTCGAGGACGGGTCAGAGGAGGAGAGGAGCGAGAGTAGAGTGAGGGGTGGGTGAGTGGTTAATTCAGGTGTGGTTCGCCGGAAAGGCGGCGCCGGAGTCCTGGCTCAGGTTGCCGGAATCTCTGATCGAGAGAATGAGGGAAAGGGGGAAAAGTTTTGTGCGTGCGGCTGATTGAGTGAGCAACTAGGGTTTTTGGGCTTTTTGCAAAGAAAATGAAGAGGTGGGAGGTTTAAGCTTATATTTAAAGGGTAGGGTTTTAGGTTAGTTGGGTTGGGCCTAGCCCAAGTGCGTGAATTCGTCACACGATTAGGCTCCCTGCTCAACGGACTGGCCTAGTCCTGTTAACTAATACGTAAATAATAGGATCTCTCGTCATGGATTATTATTTCCGAAATAACAATAATGATAACAAATATAATACCAATAATAATAATAATGATGATAATAATAATACTAATAATAATAATAATAAAATGCTCGTCTGTCGACGGTCAGGGTCAAGGGTTCGAGTTGTCACATTCTCCCCATGTTACAGGAATTTCGTCCTCGAAATTTAAGTAAAAGTCATGCGATTCACTCCATATATATATATATATATACACACACACACTTGGATTACTATTTGTAGATACAAGCGTTTCCACAGAAACCCACAAAACGAACATGTAAGTCACATAGCACATAAAATCACATAGCACGAA
Source organism: Helianthus annuus (assembly GCF_002127325.2). Taxonomy (NCBI): domain Eukaryota; kingdom Viridiplantae; phylum Streptophyta; class Magnoliopsida; order Asterales; family Asteraceae; genus Helianthus; species Helianthus annuus. Next base: position 125,476,227 of record NC_035434.2, on the reverse strand, counting down.
AAATCCCGTAGCACAAGACCCACATAGCTCGTACGTATCTCGCATAGTAGAATTTCACAAATTTAATTATAACATCCAAGTAACGCACAGGAAAACTCGAAGTGTCACATTATCCCCAAGTTCAAGAAATTTCGTCCCGAAATTTAGCGCGCAGCCACTAACAAGCTAGTGTGATTAAACGTTTTCGTGGGGTGTCACATCATCCCCATGTTGGCTTGAAATTTCTTCCCGAAATTCAGTTGTAGCTTCAGTGCTGGAAGTTATGTTTGTAAACAACTGGGGATACATGCGCATCAGCTGGTTTTCCCGTTCTCAGGTACACTCTGGGCCACAGCGTGAGTTACAACGAACTCGTTCTGTTAGCTACACTACGCTCGAGGGTTTTGATTTCTTGATCATTGATCTCAACCGGTTTCTTAACGAGGCGTAGTTTGTTGCTGATCACGAGTTTCTACAAAAAGAACAACTAATGTTTCGTCTGACAGACACTTCTGCAGATTAGGCACGTAAAAGACGTTGTGTACCGCACTCAGCTCTTCAGGCAGGTTCAGTCTGTAAAGCTACCTTACCGATCCTCCCGGTAATTTCGAATGGTCCAACATGTCGCGGATTAAGTTTGCCCTGTCTGTCAAAACGTACCACACCCCTCCCAGGGTGAAACTTTTAAGTAGAACCCAGTCTCCGACTCGGAGTTCTAGAGGTTTCCTACGCTTATCCGCGTAGCCTTTCTGACGGTCTGGAGCTGCCGCCATGCGTTGTCTATTCTGGGCAATCCTACCCGTTGTGTCAAGTGCAAGTTCTGGGCCGGAAATTTGGCTTCCGCCCAACACAGAGGTGACCGGCATCTGCGTCCGTGCAATGCCTCAAATGATGCTGCCTGAATGCCAAGGCGGTGGCAGTGGTCGGAAGAGATTCTACAAAGGGAAGTGTCACTCGTGTCCATGGTCGATGACACATGTTCTTAGCATGCCTTTGAGTGTTTGGATGGTGCATTCTGCCCAACCACCAGTTTGCGGGCGATAAGCGATGCTCATGCCTAACAGTGTGCTAAAAGTCTTTTGTGCACAGCCTTGCGACGAATCAGATGCAAAACGTGGGTTTCGATCAAAGGTGATAGAAGTTGGCACTCCGTGCCCCGCAGCTACTCCTATTAGGTAGATGGTTGTAGGTTCAGAACTTATCGGTTTCCTGTGTCGCATGCCGTCGCGTGCCGTTACTAGCAGACATCTCATCAATGCCTCGAGCAGGTTAGAATTAGATGGAAGCATCTCATAGATCATCTTCCACTTGCTGGCGTTCCGGCCTATCGAGCATCTCCCTAAGGCCAGGTGATACTTTTTCGAGTTTAAATCATGAGGGGTTGCTTATATGGTCGAGAAATGCGGGCTTCGCGATGTCCAGAGTCGCGTGTTGAAAACTCAATAAGGCGGTTTGCGTCGTAAAAGTATCAGGGTAGAGCGTGGGAGTCGTCCTGTTTCCCACCGGTTTTCGGAATGGGTTCGGAAGTCTCCGAAAGAACCAAGTGTCGAATTTTTGACAGGATGGTGTAAATTCGAGTGTCGTAACTAGGGGTTGATCGTATCGAGTTCGAAGGACAGTACTTGCCACACCCGTTACCCCCGGGGTATCCTTGGCAAGTCGCTCCAACGAGTAACCTTCGCTCCAACGAGAAGGAGAAAGATCATGGAGATCCGTGAATCATAACATGAGCAGCGAGACAATGCAAGAAGGGTAGTCATATTTGTTGCGTTCATCTTGAGACAAAACATGAAGGCTTTGGGATCGGCAATAGGGATTATCTGTCGTCGATGAGGTAGCTGGTCGTACAAAAGTTGTGGGCGTTCAGAACAAAGGACGTCGCTTGCTGATAAGGGGTGCTACGTTGATGTGGTTAGCACAAAAACGAAGTAGCTAGTGAGGGATGGTCGTCGCGCGGGTCAGTAGATTTTAGGGTTTACCGAGACGGGTGGCAGGATGTGATTTCTCAGGTTGGTAGAAAATCAAGTTCGAGTGGATTAGTCTGAGTCGTGCATATGAGTTTGAAGTAGCTCTTGCGTCGTTGAGGGGTTCGATGTGAAATTACGAAAACAGGTTCTCGAGAAAAGTACGATTGAAGTAATATGTTGTTGAATTTCAGGGGCTGAAAAGTTTGTCGGCCAAAGGTCGAGTCGTTGAATTCACCAAACTGAAGAGAGATCTGGTCAAGGTTTCTAAACAGAGAAACGTGGATGTCATGATAAAGAAACGATAGGAGCGGGGATACCATCCGAGCGATAAACACGAATTCGTACGAAAGCTAGCGAAAGGATCCACAGAATCAGAAAAAAAGTCGTCAAAGAATAACGATTCTGGCAAATGGAGGATAAGGTAAGCATCTAGATTACCGTATTCGTCGGTGGGTTGACTGGCTCGTGTCTTCGTCTTGCCACGCTTTCAAACACCCCGGTTTGTAAGAAAGATATCACCTTGCTGGGTTTCGGGGCGTGTTAAGGTATAAGGTTCATCTTGAATAAGGATTAACCGTGTAACGAGGAATTAGGGGAAATAACTTCATGGTCGATGGAAAGGTGATACGATTGCTGGCATTACAGTGAGAAGCATACACCACATATGCTTTTTGTGTTCGAGACGTGCAAACAGAAACTCGAAAAGCGTAGACTTACTAGAACGCTACAAGAATCCAGGTGATCAGTCGGGTGAGGGAACAAGTCCCACCATTTAAGGCGGGAAAAGAAATACACAAGTAAAAAGGATGTGAATGACGTCGTCGTTCCTACTAATATTCCCTGTTGTAGGGGTGACTCCCCTTTGTCGATTCGTTTTCGTAACTTCTCTATGCGCTTCGTAGCAGGCCTCTCCTAAGCTAGTATATCGAGCGATCGTTCACCGCGCCGATTCGTTCCAATCCAGGGGTGATATCAGGACGTACAGGGATGAGGGCTTGGAATAACTTGTCCCTTGCCCTTAGCGTATCATGGTTTCGAACCAGGTTTAGGAGGACTCACTCCTGCTTAACACGTAACATGCTAGCCTAGCCTTCGCATGATCCACTGTATTAAATACTAAATAAACGCACATATATGCTAATTATACACGTACACACATGCGTGTTCACACACATAAGTTATGCACAAGTAAATGTCGTTAGCCTACCATTACCAGGTGAGCATCTGAGGTTGACGAACCTTGCAATCCGGAGTGTGGTGTAGTTGTGGTTTCCATTAAAGAACGGTTATAGTCTGGTTTTCTTAAAACCTAGTTCGCTATAACCAATGGCTCTGATACCAATCTGTCACACCCTCAAAATCCACACGCGGAGTATTACCGCGAGGCGTGTGACGACCAGGATCTTAGCCACTAATTATTTTGAACGGATTATTTGATGTTACAAACGTTAGCATAATTAGCGACCTAATTTAAATTTTTCAAAACATTGTTTAAGTTCACAGCGGAAAGGGGAAGAAACCACATCATAATTGAAACCACAAGTTTATTAACATGTTACTTACGAACCACGCACTCCTTCCGATTGCAACGTCCGTCCAGAGCTGTATCGAGCAACCTGCAAAGCATGCAGTAGAGTGTCAACATAACGTTGGCGAGTTCACGTGTTTGCAGTTTTCCAGTTTTAATTCCAAAAACTTGTTTTAACCAGTTAATTTACCCGTTTATACATGCCATGGGGAGCTACCCCATAAGTAAGCGACTAAACTGTTTTTCCAATACCGAACACTAGGTAACCGTTGCGTTTCCGCAGGATGCCCCGATGTCAATGTTCTATCATCATTGACGGATGCCTGAGTACATTAGTTCACGACCGATCCCATACCATGGCACGGTGTGAGGTTGGTAAGACCTAAATAGCGCTATCAACTAATAACCCGTTCGCCTGGCCCCGGCGACTAATCGGTATTATGTATAGTAGGGACTTGAGTGATAGAGTTTCGTTTAGTGTTGCTCGTTGCATTTCCGTATAAACAGTAATTAACTAAAAGCTCCCAATAACAAGAGAAGAAAAGTAAGTTTGTATCCCTCACCGGGGATAATGTTGTTACCCGTATCCCACACAAGGAGATAGAAATACCGCATCCCTCATAAGGAGATAGTAAGCAATTCCAAACCAGGAAAAGTTGTTTCGTTCCGTTTCCCAACCACCGGGAATGCATGCTTTAAGTAAAAAGTAGTGAACTCACCTTTGCTTTGCTCGGTAGTCAATTTACTTGTGTTACGTTGGTCAATCATACCCTATTATGGTTATTAAATATTTATTAGGTTCGTATGCAAGTAGTGTCACGCACAAACTACACGAATCTAATACATAGCACGTAAGTCACACTAGCATATACGTTATTGGGCCTATCCTAACATATGAGCAGTTAAACACTAGCAGCACATAGTCCAGTTAAGCAGTGGCAATTAACACACAGTCCAAAACAGGTTATCACATAGTGCGGCCCAATAACGGAGTCCAACAGCCCAGTCGAAACTAGGTAGTCTCGACTCGAGACTAGGAGGTCTCGAGTCGCAACCTAGCGTTTTCGAGTCGCAACCGAAGATTTCGAGTCGCAACCGAAGATTTCGAGTAGTGCCTTCTTGAGTCGAGACCCTGAGGTCTCGAGTCCGGTCTCGAGTTATGCACATATGAGTCGCAACCGAGTAGTGTTTCGACTCGCAACCACTGGTGAAACCACTGACGAGTGGTCTCGAGTCGCAACACTGATGACCAACTGTTGAGCCGAAACCACTAATGAAAACAGTTACTGGGTGGTTCCGAGTCGAGATCACTGATGAAGCTCCTGTTCTTGACTCGCAACCATTGTGGGATCTTTCAAGAACCCTTATCCAGATCAGTGCCATCCAATCAATTTTCATTAATATGTTTTATTCTACCGTACTACTGTCGAATCAGATCAAAACACAGAAATTTCAAATATTCATAACATCTCTAAATAGTTTATCATTTAGGGTTTTCATAGTTTCATCCAACAGATTCATTCAGACAAGACAACAACACACATCATACAGGTTCCTAGTCAATTATGAATTACATTTCATTGTCCTTATCATTACCTACTGTTTCACCAATGATGTTGAAAAATTAGATTTATTATCATTACTTACTTGCATCAAAACCCTATATCAAATCAATAAACATACATTTAGATCTAACCAATAGCCACAACACATACTAGTTCAACCATTTAAATGTAAACAGTTTACTATATCATCCTTAATAATCATCAATCGTTCCCTAAATCCATCGGTTTTCATCAGTTTGTTTTAGGAGTTTTCATGCTAATAAAACAACAACTTTATCATATTAAATCACATATCAAAATCCCAATGGACATTCATTCACAGAAACCTTCATAACTATCGAACACCCATCAAAATGAACATAATTCCATTTCATAAACTAAAATCACACAGAGTTCAAAGACCAAGTACTGATGGTTATTCACTGACCGAGAAAATAAGAGGTGACAGGGGGGGGGGTGCTCGCTGCCACCGCTCCAGCCGTTTCGGAGCTCCGGCGGTTAATCGTTGCTGGTGAACTTTACTGCAACCAGCATTGTCCATCATCAGCTACTGTCACCTGCCACTAGAGTCACCGGAAAAAGCGGCAGCCGCCGTCTTCGTCGCCGCACCATCGTACGGAGGTGGTCGGCACTCTCCCTTCTTAATTTTCTGGGTTGAATGTGCGTTCATAGGTATCGAAGGCTTGTGGAAAAAAAGCATGTTGGTGAGCTGTATGCGGTCCGGAATAATCGTTCGAGGACGGGTCAGAGGAGGAGAGGAGCGAGAGTAGAGTGAGGGGTGGGTGAGTGGTTAATTCAGGTGTGGTTCGCCGGAAAGGCGGCGCCGGAGTCCTGGCTCAGGTTGCCGGAATCTCTGATCGAGAGAATGAGGGAAAGGGGGAAAAGTTTTGTGCGTGCGGCTGATTGAGTGAGCAACTAGGGTTTTTGGGCTTTTTGCAAAGAAAATGAAGAGGTGGGAGGTTTAAGCTTATATTTAAAGGGTAGGGTTTTAGGTTAGTTGGGTTGGGCCTAGCCCAAGTGCGTGAATTCGTCACACGATTAGGCTCCCTGCTCAACGGACTGGCCTAGTCCTGTTAACTAATACGTAAATAATAGGATCTCTCGTCATGGATTATTATTTCCGAAATAACAATAATGATAACAAATATAATACCAATAATAATAATAATGATGATAATAATAATACTAATAATAATAATAATAAAATGCTCGTCTGTCGACGGTCAGGGTCAAGGGTTCGAGTTGTCACAACACTAATTAACGTTTTTGACCCGTAACATAATAAAACGAAAAACATAAACGAAACGCGGCAGATTAATCTTCGGATGATCTTGATTATGATCTTCATTCACCTCCCTAAGCGAGAACATCCGAAGCCCGCATCTTGATCACTTCTTGCAATTGTTGGTGACATCTATCTTGACCACCACTTCGTCATCACTCGTTTCTTTGAGCCAACCATTGTTGTTTGATTTTTCAGCCATGACGTTTGCATTCTTCCCACGCTTGCCCTTCATGAAGTCGAAATACCATTCGACTAGTTCCAAGTAGTAAATGTAGGCAACCTTGACTTCGTGTGCCGTCCGGCTCATAACCATACTTAGCCGCGATCACGTCCCATAAATTCTTTTCCATCACTTCCTTGAATCCACCGTTAAGCCTCACGATTCGATGTAACAAGATTAGACTAACTTCAAGACCATCGATTAATTCGGGTGGCATTGCTTTTTCACATACGATTCCAAGAAAACTTGGAATAAAGCAAATTATAACATTCTAGAATGGTGCATCGTAGAACCTTTGATGATTCTCTAGTTCCTCGTGCAACATGATGAGATCTTTCGCTTCTAGGCAACTTTCAACGATCACGTTATTTTCGATAACATCTTCCTCGTGTTGTGAAAGAATTAACGCTCGTTCCCGAAGCGTTTCTTTTGATTCATACGGATTATCTTTTTCACCCTCGAATTATATCATGAACGCCTTCTTTGCTTTCTTGGAATAAACAATTTCTTTCTTTCTTGCCCTTGAACTTTCACCATACGCCTTTTTCTTGTTCCTTTCCTTTTCGAATACCTTCTCATAGTAATCTTCCAAACACTCTTGAAACTCCTCCTTTTCTTTCTTGTACCCGTTGTCAACATCAAGATTATCATAAAACGTGTTGAGATAATCTTGTTCTAAGTCCACTTCCGACTTATCTTCATAAATATCAAACCCCTTCGAACGACTTCCGAACATCTTCTTTTGTAAACATGTATCCCCCATTGTAACCGTTTCAATTCCTTGAAACTAGAGTTGTTCTAGCTTAACACATTCTTGTCTAGACTAGGAGCGTAACTCACATATGGGATTGTTTTGTCCCTACCATCCACCGGGACTCTAACTTCTCCAATACCATGCACAAACGAGAAATCCTTCCTATTTTCGTTTATCACTAACCCAAAGTGCCTTTTGAAATACTTGAACACATTCCGGTTTCCCGTCATGTGTGTTTTGTATGTAGGATCAACAACCCAATCGAATCCGATTTACCGCCACACGTATCCTTAACCAAATAATTACTTTCAACTGGTAGTGGCGATAGATTAACATACACCGTAGTCGGTCTCAACCGATTTTCCCTTGTCTTCCCTAGAACGGTTTCCATCATTGTCACAACCCTTTCCTGTTCCTGTCAAACCTTTGGCTCTGATACCAATGTTGGTATCATCGTCATCGGAAACCCAGGACCAGTCGGAACGGATCGAGTTATGACCGCATTCACAATCACATTCAAACGAACAACAAACTTGACAATACTTCATAACGAATCAAACGAACAGTAACTATACTGAATGATAATAAAACTAACCGAATAAACTTCTGAATATGTATATATGAAACAGAATTCAGCATGTGCGTAAACGAATAACTAACAGCCCTATTTATATTTGATGAAGCGTTGTGTCTCTTTGATCGAACAGGTACGAGTTGTATAACTTCCGTATGAAACGTCGCGTCCTTTTCTTCATAACTGCTGTATCCGGATTATTTGTTAAACACATCGTTTCTTGCTGCTGGGCTTCTACTATTGGACTGATCCAAATTGTTGTCATGCTGGGCTGGGCTGAACGAGTTAATAAAGACACGGACTAAACTTGACACAGTTTGTGGCCTACGGCCTAACTTCGAAACTAAACAAACTAGACACTAATTAACGTTTTTGACCCGTAACATAATAAAACGAAAAACATAAACGAAACGCGACAGATTAATCTTCGGATGATCTTGATTATGATCTTCATTCACCTCCCTAAGCGAGAACATCCGAAGCCCGCATCTTGATCACTTCTTGCAATTGTTGGTGACCTCTATCTTGACCACCACTTCGTCATCACTCGTTTCTTCAAGCCAACCGTTTTTGTTTGATTTTTCAGCCATGACGTTTGCATTCCTCCCACGCTTGCCCTTCATGAAGTCGAAATACCATTCGACTAGTTCCAAGTAGTAAATGTAGGCAACCTTGACTTCATGTGCATCGTCCGGCTCATAACCATACTTAGCCGCGATCACGTCCCATAAATTCTTTTCCATCACTTCCTCGAATCCACCGTTAAGCCTCACGATTTGATGTAACAAGATTAGACTAACTTCACGACCATCGATTAATTCGGGTGGCATTGCTTTTTCACATACGATTCCAAGAAAACTTGGAATAAACCAAATTATAACATCCTCGAATGGTGCATCGTAGAACCTTTGATGATTCTCTAGTTCCTCGTGCAACGTGATGAGATCTTTTGCTTCTAGGCAACTTTCAACGATAATGTTATTTTCGATAACATCTTCCTCGAGTTGTAAAAGAATTAACGCTCGTTCCCGAAGCGTTTCTTTTGATTCATACGGATTATCTTTTTCACCCTCGAAGTATATCATGAACGCCTTCTTTGCTTTCTTGGAATAAACAATTTCTTTCTTTCTTGCCCTTGAACTTTCACCATACGCCTTTTTCTTGTTCCTTTCCTTTTCGAATTCCTTCTCATAGTAATCTTCCAAACACTCTTGAAACTCCTCCTTTTCTTTCTTGTACCTGTTGTCAACATCAAGATTATCATAAAACGAGTTGAGATAATCTTGTTCTAAGTCCACTTCCGACTTATCTTCATAAATATCAAACCCCTTCGAACGACTTCCAAACATCTTCTTTAGTAAACATGTATCCCTCATTGTAACCGTTTCAATTCCTTGAAACTAGAGTTGTTCTAGACTTAACACGTTCTTGTCTAGACTAGGAGCGTAACTCACACATGGGATTGTCCCTACCATCCACCGGGACTCTAACTTCTCCAATACCATGCACAAACGAGAAATCCTTCCTATTTTCGTTTGTCACTATCCCAAAGTGCCTTTTGAAATACTTGAACACATTCCGGTTTCCCGTCATGTGTGTTTTGTATGTAGGATCAACAACCCAAATCGAATCCCATTTACCGCCACACATATCCTTAACCAAATAATTACTTTCAACCGGTAATGGCGATAGATTAACATACTTACTTGGACAAATCGATGCGATATGACCAAATTTCTTGCACTTGAAACAACGAATTCCCGGTTTCCTTGGTCTTCCAACCGGTGCACTTCCCTTCATTCCGGATTTCTTCACGAACCCATTTGGAACCATTCTCTTTGGAAACTTCTTTGCCAGTGACTTCCCGGTTCGTATGGTTGGCTTCCCCTGCGCGTACTCATTAATCCCTTCCGCTGCCCGGCCGCACTTTCCACTACGAACAACATCTACACCGTAGTCGGTCTCAACCGATTTTCCCTTGTCTTCCCTAGAATGGTTTCCATCATTGTCACAACCCTTTCCTGTTCCTGTTAAACCTTTGGCTCTGATACCAATGTTGGTATCATCGTCATCGGAAACCCAGGACCAGTCGGAACGGATCGAGTTATGACCGCATTTACAATCACATTCAAACGAACAACAAACTTGACAATACTTCATCACGAATCAAACGAACAGTAACTATACTGAATGATAATAAAACTAACCGAATAAACTTCTGAATATGTATATATGAAACAGAATTCAGCATGTGCGTAAACGAATAACTAACAGCCCTATTTATATTTGATGAAGCGTTGTGTCTCTTTGATCGAACAGGTACGAGTTGTATAACTTCCGTATGAAACGTCGCATCCTTTTCTTCATAACTGCTGTATCCGGATTATTTGTTAAACACATCGTTTCTTGCTGCTGGGCTTCTACTATTGGACTGATCCAAATTGTTGTCATGCTGGGCTGGGCTGAACGAGTTAATAAAGACACGGACTAAACTTGACACAGTTTGTGGCCTACGGCCCAAATTCGAAACTAAACAAACTAGACACTAATTAACGTTTTTGACCCGTAACATAATAAAATGAAAAACATAAATGAAACGCGGCAGATTAATCTTCGGATGATCTTGATTATGATCTTCAAACTAACAAACTCACCTGAAGATGAGTTAGTATTTTCAGATCCGCTCCAAAAAACCCATGGAGTTAAATCAGAGTGAGGTTGAATGTGATGAAGAGGGGAGGTTTGGAAGGCTTGAAGGAATTCGGAGATGGTTATTCTCATGTCGACCGATAGAAAGAAAGTGTAGATCATGTAGGGGGTTTATATAGTGGTTGAATGCATGATTTTGGAAACAAAAGTGTATGACTTGTATGGAAGTTATCTTACTCCGTGATTTTATATTTTTTTAATTAAATTTGAAATCAGTGGATCCTATTTTTTCGTTACTGGGAGGCAAAAATTGGGTCCACTCAAATTGGGTCGGATTAGTTAAAATAGAATAAAATTAAACTCTCTTGTATCATATATGCAGGCCAAGAAATTGTCCGTCAGCTATACTTTTAAAGTGGCTTTTCTAGTTGGTGATTTTATGTTTGCACAATCATCATGGTACCTTGTGAATCTTGAAAGCCTGGAGATCATAAAGCTTATTCGTCAGCTATATCATTGCATTGTCTTGTTTTTACTTCAATATAGGAGTGATAAATGGGTCGTGTTTGAGAGTTGGCCGGTTGAACCCGATAATTTGATACCAACTCGAACACGACACTAGCCCGAAAATCATGTTATGAGCCTAAGCACGACATAAGCTTTCGCACGCTGACAATAACGTCCGAAATTTATTTAATTTTTCACATTTTCATATTAATACACTAAATAAATTATAATTTAGAAACAAAAGTAAAATTGTATATAAAATAATTACATTTAAAATTTTAAACTGCAAAAATGGTCATTCCTGTTTAAACTTTTATATTTTGGTATAAAATGCCTGATCCATTTAAGTTATGACAACATATTTTTTTATAATTTGTAATAATATACATGTTAAACGGGTCAACCCACAGACTTACCACTCTGCCAGGTCAACCCGACACAATTTGTTTAGCTAAATGTGTTTGTGGGTTTGACTAGAAACTATTTAGACTAAACCCAAACCCGCAAATTTTGTGTAGGTTCGTGTCGACTGTCTTGTTTTCGAGTCATGTCAAAAATTCACACCCATGCTTCAAAAGGCTTACATTAGAAAACAGAAGCTAAAACTTGAACTATAAAAGGGTATTAAAGATTTTGCTAACGGTGAAATTAAGCAAGCTTTGAGTTTGTTCGATGGTGAAGTTGAACTCGATGAATACTTGATCAAAAGCTGCTATAAAACAGCTTCATTAATCGTTGCTAGTAGTAAAGGAGTGGCGGTCTTTAGCGGGGTTGACAATGACATCAACGAGCAAATGTACCAATCCGGCGAGAAATCTTGGTCTGTCATTCCAGGTTGTTGATGACATATTGGATTTTACACAGTATGCAGAGCAGTTGGGAAAGCTAGCTGGCGGTCACCAGGCGAAAGGAAACCTAACAGCACTAGTGATATTTGCCCCTGAAAAAGAGTCAAATCTGAGAGAAATAATCGAGTCAGTGTTTTGTGAAACGAGTTCTCTAAGTGAAGCTATTTAGCTTGTGATGAATAGTGGTGGGATTGAAAGAGCCCGAGTTCTTGCTAAACAGAAAGCTTTGCGTGGAATGCCTTCCTCAAAGCGAGTTTTGGTTAGCCCTTGAAGGCTAGATTGTGTGTAAGGCTGGCTCTGAGAATTCATGCACCTTGTTCGAACTCGAAAAAAACGTACCCTTAGGCCTTAACGAAATTGGGTATTGGGAGGTCTAAACCTAATGACAATGGGCTATTAACTAATCTTTTTTTTAACATAAAAAGAGAAATTGACACATTAAGTGTATTTATGATAATTTACATCGAGATAGTTGGTAAACGGGCTACAAGCTGCGCCGCTACTCTAAACTTTAAAATAGTTTTGTAAATGGGCCTATGTTGGTGTTTGTATGGGTATACTCTATAAATTTATTTTTTTTTTACATATACATATCATTTTTTTAAATAATGTGCCCTTCGAAATATCGGGCCCTGACTGGTCGTCCTCCCCGCCCACCCTCAGTGCCGGCCATGATTGTGTGGTTCGAGGTTATACATTGGCTTTTTATCATAGATCCGGAAATTCTTTTTAAAAAGAGCATAGTTAAGATCAATGTGATCTGGATCACTATTGCAAGCAAGAAATGGGTAAGTGCTTATATAAAATGGTGATTTATTTGGGATAAAATTCGAGTTTCATCCAAGGCATAAGTGATTCCTTAAACGTGCCCGCAGACGGTGAGTAAGAAGTTGCAAACACTGCAGTCGAGTGTGGGCTCGAGACTTGAACTTTATCAGCTAGCTAACTAGAGCCGGTCAAGGGCGTTATAAACACTTTTCATGGCGGGAAGCAACACCTCCCAAAGTTCTTGATAGCTACCACCTAATATCTCATTTCCAACAGCGATACCGGCAATGCGCGGCCCGGGCAGAAAAGGCTCTACATTTTCTTTAACCCAGTTCATAGCCTGATCTTCATTCACGCCTCTATCTCTTAAAAATTCATTCCCCTTCAACCGGACCATTATTTCATTACCTGACCCTTTAAAATCCTTAAAAATTCATTCCTGAGCTAGACCATTATTCACCATCTATGTACATAATTCAATGAGCTTGGGCTACAACTATAACAAAATCATTTGTACGATTAAGGATATAAGACCAGATATCAGAAATCTGTAACTTTTGAAACACGCAGTTCATTGAATAGTTTGCAGGCAATATAAAGACGGTATACCAAAATCACAGGATCGCCAAAGGAACAAGTGACAATCAACATAAAGAATCAATGAAATAAAAGAAAGTCATCAGAAGAATTACACAAAAAACAGATATGAACTCATTTGAGAAATTGATGGTGTTCGATAAGCCTGTTTGTAAACAGCAACAATTTGAGCTAACATGATGGTGACCTTGAGGTGCTGTAAACTACAAGCTTTATAAAAGATGGATGCTTGGTAATTGGTTTTAAGAACTATTCTATTGTGTTTATCAGGCCAAATAAAGAGGTGACAAAACAAACGCACCCGTGGCAACGCGCGGACATTCCTACTAGTGTTTTATAAAATTCCAAGTATTTAGTTACGCTACACTTATTTTTATTTATGCATTGATATAAATTTTATTCAAAAGCGAGTTGTGAAGAGTAATAATGTACAAGTGATCAAACAAACATATATATATATATATATATATATATATATATATATATATATATATATATATATATATATATATATATATATATATATGTGTGTGTGTGTTATTAAAGCTAAATCACCGTTTAGTTTTTGTTTTTTGTTTTTCATGTACAACAACAACGTTTACCCTTTTTGTTTTGTAATAATACAATATAATGTTGGATAATCTGATTATATCATTATGACGTGATTATATTTCTCTTTTGGTTGCTATTTCAAATGCCAATGCCATATCCATATCGTAATGAAATGAAATTAAATGAACCGATACCGACCGAATGTAACGCACTTTTTCACATTCGAAAATACAAATAATGACATACTATTTTTAACAAAAATTGAGCATCATCCGTTCATACTATAAGCAATTCCTTTTTTTTTTAACAATCATCATTCAATATTAATTCTACGACATGTTTCAAAAGACATAAAAGTTGTAACCATACAAGATTTCATCATAAGTGTTTTGACCCGAACTACCAAAATAAGATTTAAAATCCTAACTTACTTACAAAACATCCTAGACATAAGCTTAACATTTACATTATGAAAGTGTTTTGACCCATTTACAAAAGACGACTTTAACCGGAAGCGCATGTAGGGCGATATAGTGTATTTGGTCCGAGCTCGCATCATCAAGAGTGAGATTTACCTATCATACATGACGCAAACATTCGTTAGCATAAATTCTCAAAACAAATTTCAAGTCCTCCATATACTTATTCTTATTCGACCCATTAGCGAAATTTAACATTCAGCTCTCTTTTAACCAACATCCTTATTATAATCATTCTTCCCATTCTACCATAAATTCCTTTATGCTCTTTCACCCTTACTCTTCTTAAAGATTCAACATGTAAGCTTTTCGACTCATCCGTAAATGATCAATACATACCATACACTTTCTACACATTTTCGCCATTTTGACCCGTTTTCTACTAGTTCTTACTTAAACATTTCAACATCATACTTTCCAACATTTCGACCCACTTGAAGCAGGTTAAAACACATCCATTATCTTCGCATTTCCTATCCATTTTCAATTCTCAACTTAACACAATTTTACCATGAACAATAATAATAATAATTCTACATTAGGACTCAAATATCAAGATTTACATTCATAAATCTACATATAGAGAGAATGAAGTTCATATAAACTTATCGTGGTCTTGCATTGCTTGTGACTTCAAATGACTCGTGCCTTCTGTTGGATATATGTATGTCCGACCTTAATTAAAGTCAACGTAACTAACTCGGTACGATCCAAAGAGTTACATGTTGGTAAACGAATCGTATATGTTCACGAGTAGGTAGATTATTATTTGTGAAATAATAATAGTTTAAACCCGAGGGACTTAATATTGATTAGATTATTATTAAGAGGATTATAATTGTATAATCTTAAAGGGCCTTAATGTAAGATTGGGTTTTATAAAAGGACGTTTAAGGTGGAAACCCTAGACACACTTTTATAAAAACACAAAACCCTAGCCACCCTCCTAAGCTTGGCCGCCATCCTCTTGCCGTCGACCAAGCATCGCTGCCGCCTCCTTCTTGGCCGGTTATACTCTCGGGTATCTTGTGCTCAGTTATGAACTTCCTACTAGCGAGGATTCGTTGTAGCCCGCGTGTTACAATTCCGGTGTAGTCGTCAAAGGTTGATTACTAAAACCCTATATGGTTGTTTATTCCGTTTATTTGTTTATACGCGTATAACCTTGATCCTGATTGGGAATATTTATTAATCGGATTAATAAATCAAATTTATGTAATCGGATCATGATAAATTATATAAACCGCTTCCGCTAATATCTGATACCTGGATTCCTAGCAGTGGTATCAGAGCCACGGTTACACGCGTATAGATGGTAAAGTTACAATTTTGATCTGTGTTTTATTTGTCAAAAATTATTTGTTTTGACAAAAGATCAAAAGCTTTTGGTTATCTATGGATTGTGATGTGAATCGAGCCCTAGGTGGACCTTTGTCATGCTTGTGTTGGTTATGGTTTTATTTTGATATGGTATTTTTTTCGGATATTGGATCCGATGTAATAGTATTTTTTATTTGTATTTTGTTGCGGATATTGGATCCGATGTAATAGATAGAATTAGAATAGATTTGGTTTTATTGTATTTTCAATTGTAATCCTTCGAGTACAAGATCAAGATCAAGATAAATGGCGAACAGGTACCATGAAGATAGAGATCGCGGGTCAAGTGGGAGTTTTCAAAAATTAGCTTTTGAAACCCTTTTTGACTAGTTCGTTTCGTTTCTGGCTAAAACGAAACGGCCAACCTATTAGGGGCTCGATTCGTTTTTTTTATTGTGTTTTGTGGTTGTGTTTTATTTATTGTAAATAATCTAGATAACCCAAAATAAATAAAATTTTCACAATCAAGACAACGGTTTTATTAAAACAAGTTTTATAAAACTGAAAAGTATAATTAATAAAAGGTTTTTATTAATATTTAAAACAAGATCATTCGCGATAAAATGACTGACATAGTTTAATAAAACTATATCATGCGAGCGTGGAAAGGAGTTTCTATTATCACGAATTATATAAAATCGGATTTTATAAATAATTGTGTAACTCGCCTCATGCTACGAGTTATTCAAAATATTTTTGTAAATATTAAAATAAATCCCAAATTTTAAATTGATGTTTTATGCCACCTTTAACGAGTTAACACTTCATTCTAAGTCGAACCCAAATGTTAGTGCTATACCCTGCATCTGGGCATCCATCATGAAAGAAGGTAATCATCGCGTTTCTTGTGTAACATAGGCCGGTGTTACAGTTAACAGTAAAGGACAAAACATCGCTTGTTCATCAAGTGGGCATAGTTGGGGTTAAACATACATCGTTTTAAGCGATAACCCCAAATGGAGAGTTGTGTAGTGGACATAATTAACAATCGTTGTTTACCTACATAATCATACAAGTGGATAGTGCTTAAGCTAATTCACTGTCATATGATGAATCGGGATCTCATCTTAATTAAAATTTTGTTTTTGGGTCATAAAATTAAATTAAGATATTAAAAACATAAAATACTAATTAATTAATTTTGAATTTTGTAGATGTCACTGAAAACAATCCCTCCCAATTCTTTCTCAAGTCCATCTTAGAGAAGGACAAACTGAACCACTCCAACTTCATGGACTGGCACCGCAACTTGAAAATTGTTCTCAAGGCGGAGAACAAACTGTATGTTCTTGAAACGCCAGTCCCTAATGAACCCATCAATCAGCAAACTGTTGCATATAGAAACTATGCAAAGCACTTTGATGACTCTATGAAAGTCTCATGTTAAATGTTAGCATCCATGATTCCTGAACTTCAAAGGACCATGGATGACAAGATGGCATATGAGATGAATGAGCACCTGGTTGAAATGTTCCAACAGAAGGCTCGTCATGAGAGGTTTGATGTGATGAGATCACTCATAACCACTCGTATGCAAGAGGGTACATCAGTTAGCACTCATGTGCTAAAAATGAAGGCATATGTTGATCACTTGGCTCGTCTGGAATCCCCCTTGAGTGATGAATTAGCTGGGGATATCATCCTCAACTCATTGCCTAAGTCATATGATCAGTTCACTATGAACTACAATATGATTGGGACGAAGAAGACACTTGCAGAGCTGCATCAGATGCTCAAAACTGCTGAGGTGAATATACCCAGCAAGACTGCACCAGTGCTGCTGATCAAGGAAGGTCATGTTAAGAAACCTAGCACCAAGAAAAGGGGCAATCAGGGCAAAGGGAAGGGCAAAGGCAAATTAGTTGCAAACAAGAAGCCTCAGAAGGATGCCAAGTGTTTTCATTGTAATGAAATTGGGCACTGGAAGAGGAACTGTGCTAAGTATTTAGCTGAACTGAAGCAAGCCAAGGCTTCAGGAGGAGAGTCCTCAGGTATATATGTTATTGAAATCTTTTCTTTTTCTGGCAAAACATGGGTGTTTGACACAGGATGTGGTTTTCACAATTGTAATGCTTTGCAGGGACTAAGAAAGATTAAGAAGCTGAAACAAGACGACTTGGAGGTCCATGTTGGCAATGGACAAAGAGTTGTTGTGAAGGCAATTGGAGAATATGTTCTTTTACTTCCTTCTGGTTTAGAACTTGTTTTGAACAATGTTTATTTTATTCCTAATGTTACTAGAAATATTGTTTCGGTTTCTGCTTCGCATGGACAAGGTTTCAATTATCATTTTAATGGTGAATTTATTTCTGCTTATTTTAATGATGTATTTTACTTTGATGCAAAACCATACAATGGAATCTATGAGATAGAAATCCAAAACAATAACATATTATACAACATCTCCCATAAACGTAATAAGTTGGACTTCAACGATACGTATATGTGGCATTGTAGACTTGGTCACATAAGCGAGAACCGTGTTAAACAACTTAAAACCGCAGGAATCTTAGATTCTAAGGTTTCGAAAACGTTTGGCAAATGCGAATCATGCTTAAGTGGAAAGTTAACAAAAGCACCTTTTTCAAATGTTGGAGAAAGAGCTAATGATCTGTTGGGACTTGTACATACAGATGTATGTGGTCCATTCAGAACAATGTCAAGATATGGAGAAAGATACTTTGTTACATTCACTGATGATTTCAGTAGATATGGTTATGTTTATCTTATGAAGCATAAACATGAGACATTTGAAAAGTTCAAGGAGTACCAAAACGAAGTAGAGAATCAGCTAAATAGAACTATTAAGATGCTTCGATCAGATCGAGGCGGTGAATATCTTAGTCAGGAGTTCATCAACCATCTAAAGGATTGTGGAATAGTTTCACAGCTCACTCCACCTGGAACACCACAACATAATGGTGTGTCTGAACGGAGAAATCGAACTCTATTAGATATGGTTCGATCAATGATGTGTCGACCAACCCTCCCACGCTCCTTTTGGAGTTATGCTCTGGAAACTACCGCAAAACTTTTGAATACAGCTCCAACGAAGAAGGTTGACAAAACGCCTTATGAGATATGGCATGGAAAGAAACCAAAAGTATCCTATCTCAAGGTCTGGGGATGTAACGCTTATGTCACTCTAGAATCTTCGGATAAACTAGATCCCAGAGGCGAAAAAGTGGTTTTCGTCGGATACGCTAAAAGGATCGGTTACCTTTTCAACCCCCCACTGAAAATAAGATTTTCACTAAACGCAGAGGCACTTTCTTGGAGGAAGAGCTTCTGGAAAGAGGGATTGGAGAAAACCATGTGGATCTTGAAGAAATTCGAGAATCACAAGTGACTGAACCAGTTGTTCAGACAGAACCAAAAGTAACTGAGACTCAAGGCTTGTAGCAAAAGGGTTCACTCAGACTCAAGGAATTGATTATGAAGAAACTTTCTCGCCAGTAGCCATGCTTAAGTCTATTAGAATTCTACTTGCCATTGCTGCATATTATGACTATGAGATTTGGCAAATGGATGTCAAGACCGGGTTCCTTAATGGACACTTACTATAAGTTGTCTATATGGTTCAACCTAAAGGTTTTGTCAATCCAAACAATCCTAATAAGGTGTGCAAGCTAAATAAATCCATCTATGGATTAAAGCAAGCATCTCGCAGCTGGAATCTTCGTTTTGATCAGAAAATTAAAGAATTTGGCTTCATTAAAAACGAAGATGAACCGTGTGTTTACAAGAAATCTAATGGGAGCTATATCACTTTTCTAATTCTGTATGTAGATGACATACTAATCTTTGGAAACAATATCCCTATGCTAAAAGATGTTAAGGCTTGGTTGGGAAAATGTTTCGCAATGAAAGATCTTGGTGAGGCCGCTTATATTCTAGGAATAAAGATTCATAGAGATAGATCAAAGCGGTTATTAGGTTTAAGTCAAAGTACATATATTGATAGGGTCATACGACGCTTCTCAATGTAAGACTCAAAAAGGGGGCTCTTGCCCATGGCAGATGGAACCATTCTTAATGGTGAGTAGTGTGCTAAGACCGAAGAGGAAAAGAAGAAAATGGAAAGAGTTCCATATGCTTCTGCTATCGGTTCCATCATGTACGCCATGTTATGTACTAGACTTGATGTCTCGTATGCTCGTAGCATGACTAGTAGATATCAACAGAATCCAGGAGAGAGTCACTGGGCTGCAGTGAAGAACATTCTTAAGTACTTAAGAAGGACTAAGGACATGTTCTTAATATATGGAGGACAGGATGAGGAGCTATCAATTAAGTGTTATACTGATGCAAGTTTCCAGACTGTTCGTGACGATTCAAGATCACAGACGGGGTATGTTTTCATTCTGAATGGTGGGGCTGTTACTTGGAAGAGGTCGAAGAAAAGTGTACTTGCTCAATCCACCTGTGAATCAGAATACAATGCTGCATCGGATGCTGCTAAGGAGGCTGCCTGGATGAAGAAGTTCATTACTGATCTCGACGTTGTGCCTAGCATAAAGAAACCAATCGAGATGCTGTGTGACAATATTGGTGCCATTGCTCTTGCAAAGGAACCAAGGTCGCATCAAACCACAAGGCACATACTCAGAAAATTCCACTATATTAGAGAGATAATAGAGCGTGGAGACATCGTAATAAGCAAAGTTCATACGGATCTAAATCTGGCTGACCCCTTTACTAAGCCTCTACCTCAAGCTAAACATGAGGAGCATGCTAGAAAAAAAGGGCTTAGATTTGCTAGACAGTGGGCATGATTTGTAGTTGGTATTGGTGTTTTAATTTTGAACTACAGTTACATTGAAATAGTTATTTGATTTTTTGGTTAAATGCAAGTTTAATTATTTTGTAACTGTGTTCGTTATTTGTATGTTTATATCCTTGAATAAGCGTATTCTAAAATATCCGTAGTCGATCAAATTACATGGGAATGAATTTGAATGTAAGACTATTGTGAATTGAGATGATTGTATTCATGAGATGAATAACTCAAGAGTTTGAGAATCAAAATTCACAGATATCACTAGGGAATGATACTGGATGTGACTCGCTTCAAAACGATCTCCATGGATCTAAGTCATGAGATGTTTTGATATTGATATGTTCAATCTGTCCTTTTTCCTTAGGCACATATTAAACTACATTGATCAAGGACAATCTTTGATGTTATCTAACACTGTCCTGAAACATGGGTAGTAATCCAAGTAGCGTTGGGAGGAATCCAAGGTTAAGTGGGAGTTGTATGATGCTGATGGAATTCTGTACTTCTATGGGATTAGAAGTTTAGACATTCTGGCGCCCTCGTTAACTCAAACTGGAATAAACGCGTGGCCACGCTCGGACTAAAAGTAGTTCGTTAGACCACTTTGAATTAAAGACGAGAATAGAGAATGGTTGATCAATATATAAGAATGAATGATCCATGTCTTATGATCAACGAATGTTCTATACAGAAGGGACTTATTGATAGAATTATCAGGGCTATAGTATTTGGTTAAGTAAAGTGTTACTTGAACGCAAAGAACTAGTTGACGACTGTAAAGTGTCATGCCGTGTTAAGAGCAGTGCGATACAGCTAGGCGTCCAACTCTGCACACGTTGACTCATTTAATTAAAATCGTCCAAGTGGGAGATTGTTGGATATATGTATGTATGACCTTAATTAAAGTCAACGTAACTAACTCGGTACGATCCGAAGAGTTACACGCTGGTACACGAATCGTATATGTTCACGAGTAGGTAGATTATTATTTGTGAAATAATAATAGTTTAAACCTGAGGGACTTAATATTGATTAGATTATTATTAAGAGGATTATAATTGTATAATCTTAAAGGGCCTTAATGTAAGATTGGGTTTTATAAAAGGACGTTTAAGGTGGAAACCCTAGACACACTTTTATAAAAACACAAAACCCTAGCCACCCTCCTAAGCTTGGCCGCCATCCTCTTGCCGTCGACCAAGCATCGCCGCCACCTCCTTCTTGGCCGGTTCTACTCTCAGGTATCTTGTGCTCAGTTGTGAACCTCCTACTAGCGAGGATTCGTTGTAACCCGCGTATTACAATTCCGGTGTAGTCGTCAAAGGTTGATTACTAAAACCCTCTATGGTTGTTTATTCCGTTTATTTGTTTATACGCGTATAACCTTGATCCTGATTGGGAATATTTATTAATCGGATAATAAATCAAATTTATATAATCGGCTCATGGTAAATTATATAAACCGCTTCCGCTAATATCTGATACCTAGATTCCCAACACCTTCTTCTTTCTTCGTGCCTACATGTCATAACTTTACACTTTTAGCTTTGGTATGCTTTGCTTCACATATGCATTTTACTTACTCACCATGGCGTTAAACGACTAAGCATACATTCATTTTCATTTCATAACATCATTTTATCAAGAATTCATGTCGAAGCAAAACTAAATCCTTCTAAGGCATTTCATCGAACACATGGCGTTCATACTAACTACAAAGCATAAAGTACAAGTACTTAAAGCATATTTTTCCATAATTCATCCATTGATTACCATAAGCATTCCCAACTTCACAATTTGCCACCCTAAGCATATACATATTGTTCTAAATCATCTATTCATCAAAATGTCATTAACATTAGACTACTTAGCATGTAGAGCTTCACAATTTCTAATCATTCATTGGCATTTAAGTGGGTTTTACCCCAATTCATCATCATATTCAAAATTAAACATTTCTTAACATCTACACATTCATAGCAACCAACATTCATGCTAAATTTTACATTACATTCACGAATTCCACAAAACCCACTAAATCAGACATCACTAAATCACAAATTTCGACTTACTTGATGTTGGAGATACTTAGGTGATCAACATTCCTAGTTCATGCATTCGATTAACCTTCAATTCCCCTCTTAATTTGATGGATTTTATGATGTTAGGGTTTTGAGGGGAAAGTTTCTCCTGGTCTCTCTTCTCGATCACACACCTACACTTTTCAAACACTGAACATTTTTTGTTAAGTGTTTTATTTACACATTTATCATTTTCACCCCCTCATTCTTTTCTAACATGCCGTTTTCCCCATTTCTACCTAGTTAACCTTCTTGCATACATAAGATTTTATATTTACTAAAATTTATAAAACTTTCATAATGGTAAAAATCTATATTTACCATTCCTTTTCGCCAAAATATCGAGATTATAACATTATAGTATGACATACGAAATTTGGGGTGTTACAAGTCTACCCCCTTAAAGAAGGTTTCGTCCCTGAAACATGAATACATACATTCTGATGAGTTTATTTGTATCCCTTCATAATTACATACCTCTAACTTCGATAACATGCTTTCATTCGATCATCCCTCATGATGAATCGTTCGTTACTACTCTAAACTTGTCTAATACACTTGGTAATTCACTCTTGTATGAATCAAAGTGATCCTATTACATTATTTCATGATTATCGTTCAATTGTTAAAGCTAATTTCTTAAAACTTATCTGCCAAATTATTCATTCCCGCATACCTCTAACATCTACTTAGGGGAAATAGTTATCATAATATTCAAACTTGTTCATTCCTACTCATTCATATAAAATCATAAATCAAACATCATTCAATAGTTTCTAACTAATTAGCTTCTACATACTCCCATCCTTCCAGGGCCAATATCAAGAAAAATCACTACAAGAAAACTGGGTTTTTAGTACGTGCAAAAGCGTCCTAAAATACTAATTTTATAGGACCTTTCATTTAATAGGACCAACGGTAAAAGTGTTTCATGTAAAGGGGTCGTAATAAGTCCCGGAACTAAAAAAGCGTCCTAACATCTCAAATAAGATTATAAAACCAATTTTATGGTCGCGTAATATGTATTTGAACAACCAAAATAGTGTCCTAATAAAAACATATTAGGACACTTTTACGATGTTCTAACATGTGCTTACATACTTTTAATCTTTTGGTACACTTACAAGCGTCCTTAGAAATTAATTGATAGAACCCTTATGATGTAACATTACAGCTAATTTAGTACCAAGAAAAGGGTCCTAATATAACAAATAAGATTATGAAACCAATTTTATGGTCGCATAATATGTCTATAGACAACTTAAATAGCGTCCTAAAAAGAACATATTAGGACACTTTTACAATGTTCTAATATGTGATTACCTACTTTTAATCTTTTGATACACATACAAGCGTCCTTAAAAATTAATTTATAGGACCCTTATGATGTAACGTTATAGCTATTTTCATATCAAGAAAATGGTCCTAATATCCCAAATAAGATTATAAAACCAGTTTTATAAACATACAATCAATATATAACATCCTAATAATTATTGTATAACATCAACTAATGAAAGAATCATTATATTTTAAATAAGCATGTTCATAACAAAAGCACTAATCATAAATAAGTTATAACATTATCTAACATAAAGTCTTAACAATTAACAAAGAAATTAAAAACAATTAAAGAAACAAGAAGCATTAAATCTTGAGTCATCATGTGTCCTCAATCCTCATGGACTACCTACAAATAAACCATCCATGTATAAGCATTAAATTCCATGATATTCAAATTATTTGTATTACAAGTTTAACAAATACATAACGAGATGAATGGATAGGGCCATGCGATGGATGCACCAATACAATCTTGAATTGTAGAAAATAAACCATATGGTCTTACCAAGTTTTCATTTTTTTTATTGGTACTTGAACATTTACCTCACACCATTCTGGTCCAATCCCTGTACCACCAACTAGATCATTTGAGTCCAAGCTCTCGACCCTTTCTCTTGCTACAATCTCAGTAGAGTTTAGAATGCTTTTGAGAAAAGCTTCATCTTCGACCTAGATTTTAGTTTTCAACAAATATTTATTAAACGCTAGTCATAATAGTGCAAAAAAAATCATTTTACAAAAAAAAATTAATAAAGTTTAACACTAGCAGGCTAACATTTTTATAGAAAAACAAAGGAAAATTGGTTTTTAATAATCCCACGTTTACAAACAAGAATAACCACCACCACACTACACACTAATCCTTTGTAGTGTAACTTTTAGTTGTTGATGTTATTTATGATGAAAAACTAATAGGATTAAAAATGAAGAAGATTACTATTGTGGTCATGTAATAGGTGGAACACTAGAGATTTATATAGAAAAATACCCGTAAACATTGATGTCCATTGGTTACATTGGGGAAATGTTATGATGCAAGAGGTTGAACACTGGAACCACCCCTCGACTCTTTCATCTCTGATACTTGGGCTCATAACTGGACCACAGCACTAGTAAGTTCTTCAGATTGAGACTTCAATTGGATGTTTTTTCTATGACATGCCGAACGACTTGGTATTACACCCCAAACATCAGTACCACGAACACCCAGACCATACATAACGGCATCACCATTTCGATCATTACCCATTACTTTAGAAAAAACATCATCCGGTCCAGGCATATCGGTCGAGCCCTCGGGAAGATTAGAACTAAGTTGTTGCATCTGTGCCTATATTAAACATAGTAACAAAAATAAGGTATGTATTTTTAACAGCATCAAGAACATACATATTTTTAATTATGTACATTTAAGAGTGCAAGCAACGCTTGTTTTTTGGCGGCCTTAACTTTATTCCATGGTTTATAAACCGGACAATACTTTCCACTCCTTGAAAGGCTTCCCATGAAATGGGTCAGTTGACTACTTTTGTCATTAATAGGTTTGTGTGCATTAACTAAAACAGGAATTCTATCCCCTTTTTCTTGGGCCCAAACCTTTGGCATACGCGTTGGTCCTTTCACTCTTTTACGTACATTCTGAACTACAAAAAGTGAACATGATTTACAATGTACATGTATACATTAAAAATACTAAATAGGTTCACCCGCTGACCAGTTCAGGACTGTTTTAGGCTGTTCTGTGTTAACACGCTGTTTTAGGCAGTTTATGGATAATACACTGGCCCTACATACCCGTTCACCCCGACCCATTCAGGGTTGTTTCAGGCTGTTCTGTGTTAACAAGCTGTTTTACGTTGTTCTTTGTTAATAGGTTCAGGGTTGTTTTAGGATGTTCTATGTTAACAGGCCTGACAAACGCAAGTGTTACGAGGTATTCTATGTATGGTTTGTGCACACAGTAACAATAAGATTAAAATGCTCTTGTTGCTTTCTTTGACAGTTCTGCAAATACACAATCTATCTATACACTCTTTCTACTGTTGTAGAATCTAGCCCTATAGTTTCAAGTACATCTGTAATATCCAGGCCTTAATTGTTTCTGCATATAAGATTAAAACACAAAAAAGACTAACCAGAAACCATTGCTATGTGTAATACACATGTTTGGTTTTTTTATAACTTTGTATAGTGAAAATAAAAATATTTAATATATTAATACAAAGTTTGGTTTTTTTATAAAATTATAAATGAGAAGGAGATTAAACTAAATAATAGATGTAATTTTTTATTATTTGGTAGATTTATTCAACCCAATTATACACGGGTTTTTTTAAAGATACGACGTTTTTAGCATTTAATATACAAAATTACATTTATTTCATATGTGTAATACACATGTTTTTTAAAGATAACTTTTTTTATTATTTGATATATAAAATTATATTTATTTAACCCGTACAATATACGGGGTTCATAAAGATATAACTTTTTATTATTTAACCCTTTATTTAAAACTCCGTAAATGTATAAATGATAAATAATATTAGTTAATTTTATTTTAAGTTTCGTAAAATCCATTTGATACCAAACTAAACAAAACTTTCAAATATAATTAATTCAAATAAATAATATTATAAATGAGAAGGAGATTAAACTAAATAATAATTATCCATAAGATATTAAACTAATAATATTTAGTAGGAGAATTATCTATAAAAGAACCCCGTGTAATACACATGTCCCTAAATAAAATTTTTATTATTAATTTGGATACCTTAACTACCATGTGATTAACGATTTGTCCCATTAATGCGATTAGGAGGGTTTCTAATCGTATAGGTTAATAAATTTATTTTAAAATTACCCCTAGGTTATATGGTGGGGTACTTTAATAATATTTTTTATTATTTGGTATATAATTAATTCAAATTATAATTATTTATAAGAGGTGGCCTAATATGATGACAAGTGTCTTTAAAGTGGTTTCTTTTATTATACAGTGTAGATTCATACCTCAACTAGGTTAGGGGTTTTGTGCCTTTGTTCAGAACTAGTTGATGCCCCGCCCACGTTGCGGGGCGATGGCTGAATAAAGAGCGAGTGTTAGGCAGCTCATTGACACGAAAAACAATTAAATCGAGTCAACCATTTAAAAGAAAACACTTTTATAGTTTTGATAAAAAAAACTAAAACAATGGCAATATTGTAATTTTTAACTGAGGGAAACTTGTATTTTTTTCTTTTTGCTGGTGTAAAATCGTAATTTACCAAATGCTAAAGTGATGGTAGTACTGTAAATTTAAACCAGGGCAAAATTGTAAATTTCCACAGGGGCAAATTCGTAATTTTGAACTTGGGGTAACAGCGTAATATAAATTTGAACTAAGGGCACAATCGAAATTTTAAGCTGGAGGCAAAATCACAATTATATTTTGAACCGAGGGCAAAATTGTAATTTTGTGTTGGGGGCAAAAACATAATTTTATTTTGAACTGGGAAAAAAACGTAATTTTAACCTGAGGGTGAAATCATAATTTTTTAAACGAGGAAAAATCACATTTTTGAACAGAGGGCAAAATCGTAATTTTTAGCTGGGGGCAAAAACAAATTTTTATTTTGAACTGGGGCGAAAAGGTAATTCTGAGCTGGGGGCAAAACCACAATTTTATTTTGAATCTAGGGAAAAATCATAATTTTGAGCTGGGGACAAAAGCGTATTTTTATTTTGAGCTTGGGGCATAAACGTAATTTTAAAGAGGGGCAAAAATGTAATTTTAAAATGGATATAAAATAATAAACTGGTTGGTCCAATGGGAGAGTGCCAGGCAAAATCGTAATTTTGAATTAAGGGCAAAATTGTAATTTTGAGATGGGGACAAAAGCGTAGTTTTATTTTGAGCTGGGGGCAAACCGGTAATTTTAAACAGAGAAAAAAACATAAGTTAAAATGGATATAAAATAATAAACTGTTTGGTCAAATGCGGGAGTGTCAGACAGCTACCTAGACAGCTACCTGGCACTATTCCCCCATTTGGTAAATGTATGTATAGGAAATAATCTTTTGAAGAACATGGACCATGCTACTAGAACTGAATAAGAGAGACGAGAATGAGAGGGATAGTGAATGAGGGAAACTTTTAGAAGAAATTTTAGAGGAATAATCAATTGATTAAAATTTTGGAAAAAATTGGAGGTAAATACGAGGAATTTTTTTGAATTTTGATTACCTCCAAATAGGGTGATAAACAGATCGTGGGTAATGACACGAAAACTCGAAATTAGACCCATATATAATCCATATAACCTATTTTTTAATTTTTCGCATAATAATATTAGAAAATCATAATTTTATAACAAATACAAATGTAAATAAAATATTACATTTTAGTTGTAAAATAGTATGTCAATTTCTATTTTAAGATATAATTATGGTATAAAATACCAAACCAAATTAGATTTTGACATAAAACACACTTTGAAAAAAAAAATAAACTAGAGATAGTTTAAACGGGTCAACCTGTCAAACCGCCAGGTTGAGACGAACCGACTCATTTAGCTAAAATAGTTCACGTGTTCAATCTGAAACTGAGTCAAACCCATTTAAACTAAACTCAAACCGCAAATTTCGTGTTAGATTCGTGTCGTGTCAAAAATCCACTCCCCTACCTCCAAAGATTATTGGCATAAGAGGGTAAATTGTATATTGAGATTGATATTGTTTATGAATGGCATAAAAAAGCTCAATGTCGCTAAAAGTGTGTAGCAAGAAAATATAGCATAAACAAAGTGCTACTAAAAATGTAAATTAGTCGCATAAAATCTAAATGCCACTAAAAGTATGTATCAAGCAAACATGCATGGCATACATAAAGTGCCAGTAAAATCCTTAATTAGTGGCACAAAAGCTAAACGCTAATAAAGGTGTATGCCACTAAATGGCTTTTTGTTCGTAGTGTCTCAAGTGTCTTTTTAAGTTACATTATAATAAAACTCTAGCGAATAAACGTCCAATAAAACTAATGTTTTATGACTCAAATATCAAGTGTCATATTAGGGTGTATTATAATAAGACCACAATGATTAAGCGTCCTATAAAGTTTAAAGTTATAAGACCTAAGTGTCAAGTGTCCTATTAAGTTAATTTCTAATATGACTTCGACTAGATAGGGTCCTATAACACTGAACAGTTATGACTTAACTACAATGTGTCCTATTAAGTTATGTTATAATAGGACCCTAGATCATCAAGTGTCCTAATACAATACCACATAATGGGACAGTAACAATTAAATGTCTTATAAAGTACTTTATTAGGATCTACATTTTAAGTGTCCTATTAAATTATATGATAATAGGACCCAAAAAAATCATCCATCCTATTAAATAGTTTTTTAGGACACCAATTTAGTATAGTATATTATAAAAGGACCCTAAAAGTTCATTAGTCCTATTAAATAGTTTTTTAGGACCCTCTTTTACAAGCGTCCCACAGAAAAGGTCCTAAAAAACCATTTTTGTTGTAGTGAATTTCTTTCATGTCACTTGCTTGATAGTTCTCTCCATACTTTTCTTACAATACCTACGTATAATTTGTACCCGAGACCAATATTTCTTTCACTGATGATCTATCATAACTGTATGGTTAAACACAACTCAATGTATACGTTTATACAAATCGTGTACATACTATCTGTAACACCCCGTGTTACGAAAGTCAAAGTCAAAGTCAAGATTGAAGTCAAAGGAAGAAAAGGTTGCTAATTGCAATCTGTCACTCCTTGCTTAATTAGTGACTTGACTTCTTTGGCTTGTAATAGAATCTTTTATTTTAATCACTTTATTTGTATTATGTGGAGTATCTATTAATAATCGAGGATTAATCGATGTTTATCGCATGTTTTATCGCTTATCGCTAATCGCATCGCAGTTGCGCTCGCACCTTGATTGGGAGATTCTGAATATTGTTTTACGCATGTGTGTTACTTGTGCATGTTTACTGTATGTTTGTGGTGATTAATCGAAACGCAATCGCAACTTTATCGCATTGCAATTGAATCGCAAACGCTAAACGCAAGTTAATTATTGATTGTATGTTAGATATAGTGAGGGTTGGTTAAGTTATTTTTAATGAATGTTAAATACTATCGCATCGCATACTCGCTTAAACGCATCGTTACGCTCAACACACGAAACAAAACGCCAAAAGCCAACTCGTCGGAGCCACTCGATCGAGTGACCACTCGATCGAATGGCCATCGGATCGGATAGCCATCCGATCGGAGTGTTATCCGATCCGGTGACTTCCTATTCGACACTCATGCTCCTTTCCCTTTTTAGCATCCTATAAATACCCCTTTGTCACATCACAAGTGATGTGACAGCTCCCTCACTCGACCGGCAACGTTCCAGACCTTCTATCTCTTGATTTCTCGCGATTCTTATAAGTTTTCAACCTAAATCTTGTACTTCGATGATCTGCACACACTTCTTCATCTTTTTATCTTTTAAATCTTAACTTTTAACCATGAAATCAATGGATTTGAGGTGTTCTAGGGTGATGTCATCATGAAGTTCTTATGAACTTCAAGTTGTGACCTCATTCCACCAAGAATAACTCAGATCTAAAGAATTTCCACACAATTTAACAACAATATTGCATAGATCTAAACATTTTCAAGTTAAAAAGGATTGAAAGAAGCTTTCCCAACTTTCTTTCAACTCTTTTACACTCAATGCACTCAAAACCGATAGAATCGGAGCTCATCCAGGCCTTCTGCTCTTCTCTAGTGATGTGTCGGTCTGAGATTTGGTTTCTATCCAAGAGACAACCGATTTCGGATTAAACAAGAACGACCGTCAAGAAAAGTTGACTGGTCAGATTTGGGTGATTCATGTTCGATCAAACGACTTGGGACTTGATGAGGTTCCGTTGTTTAGGACGTTGTCATACCGTCTCGAGTAAACCGCAAAACTTTTCAAAACAATCAAGTTCAAGACGATCAGGTTCGTTAGGACGGATTGCCGTCCGTTCGGATAGTCATCCGACCGAACTACTATCCGATCGGGTTGCGCTTTGTTCCAACACTTAATCATTTTCCTAATTTTCAAAGAACATCAGTTTCTAACGGATTGTTATCCGATGGGATTGCTATCCGATCGAGTGACCATCCTGCTGTGAACTTGTTCTCACTAAGTGTCCTGTCACTCAGATCGCTATCCGATCGAGCGACCGTTCGATCGACGACCTGAAAGGTAGAGATACTTCTCTGTTTTCAAAATGCTACAACGAAAACTTCAAAGCCATCATACACAAACACATCCATCCCAAACGAATGTCAATCCGACCGAATGGCCATCCGATCGGATGACCATCTGAATGGATTGACATCCGATCGACTGGCCATCCGATCAGATGGCCATCCGATCGGATCACCATTCAACACTTGGTCACTTTTCACCGTTTAACGTGTTGTTCCTTCACTTATGCTATCGTTAACTGTTCAGGCTAATCTTCCAGCGCTCCCTTCAATCCAAGATAGTGTTTATTAACTTAAACGCTATATGTGAGTATACTTGAACCCTTTTTGCTTTACGCACTTTTGGGTGTTACATACGTTACTTATTCAAATCACAATCGACACACAACGCAAACACTATTTATACGCTAACTGTTATTGCATGCTACGTGTTATTCGATGAATGCTTGTATGTTATGTTAACACAGTGATTGTTGCCTGACACCTTAGCAACGATAGTACTATAGTTTGGACTCAGCACCTGTCGTGGATAGGGGTTGTTAAGGGCTTTACTTCACGTTTCCCAGTGGGGATATGTGTTGCCCATCTTACAACTCGCAGTCACGTCTGTGAATATTTCTCTTTCGATAACCTACTTGCCTTCACTTTGTACATGTTACATGCTGGTTATGCGTAAACTATT
The DNA here is from genome assembly GCF_002127325.2 of Helianthus annuus. NCBI lineage: Eukaryota > Viridiplantae > Streptophyta > Magnoliopsida > Asterales > Asteraceae > Helianthus > Helianthus annuus. Next base: position 125,444,429 of record NC_035434.2, on the reverse strand, counting down.
TCGAACTCTATTATAGTATCAAACTTGTATGCTCACCTTTACACTATGTGTATTGACCTTTATTTTAACGTATGTGATAGGTACTTAGGTTGCTATGCTTTACCTTCTTTTGTGGAATCAAGTAGGAATGAGAGTCTAGAAACAAAGACAATTTATTTATTTAAATTTTAGTTGTCGGGAATGTTTTGTTTTGAGATATCTATGTCTGTAATAATTAGTTACTCGATGGGTGATGGTAAGGGAGGTAATATTAACTATCCGGTAATTTAGTTGTTATGGAATTTCTCTTGACAATCTGTTTCGCTCAGTGCCATGCCCTGATGTTTCCGTCATCGGTTGGGATGTGACACTATCTTGCTCTAACCTCTTTACTATCACAACTGTCTTTCCTAAAGCATTCGCACTGCACTATTTTCGAAAATGAACGAGTGATTAGATCGAGATTAGGTGTGAAAACCGCAAACTCTCGATTAAATCGCTTGTTCGACCCGCATTTTTACTATAAACAAGAAAATTTGCGTTAAATCAGGAGTGAAATCCGTACTTCGACGCAAATCTCTCCCCCAATCCCATGATTTTATCACACAAATAGGAATGCAGTCGCTAAGTTAGGGGTGAAACCCAAATCTTGATGACTCATTCCATACTCTATTTTGGTTTTACAAATCTCTCACCAAAGTCTCGATGGATTCCAACGACTCCAGTTGCGTGAATAACCAAAAGGATGCGTGCCATTCACCGTATGCCGGTGATAGAGCACAGTCTATTAGGCCAAAACATATCCTAGTAGTCCTTGAGAATAGTCGAATCACTTTGGTTAGTCAAACGTCTCTCAAGCCTTAGACAATCTATCTTCGATTTCAAGCTCGCAGTCGATGATTTTATGTGTTTCGATTCTAAGCCCGCAATTGCTGACTCTGATATTCGTTGTTTTATGTGAATTTGTATGCTTTATGTGGTTTTACCTGTTTATATGTTTCGGATTTTGGTGATTTATACGCTTTTCGCTTTAATCGACACACACTACTCGCACTACACATCTATCTCAAAACGCTAAGAAAACGTTACTACTTGTGGATAATCGCACGTTATGTTACTCGCTTATGCTATACTATTCGCTATGCTACTCGTTGTGTTCTCGCTATTCGCAATCGCTACTCTCGAACTCGCGCGAACTTTGAATGATAGGTGAATACATGCAATATATGTAGGGGAATACGTGCAAAATATATTGTGGTTTCTGTATTCTGTGTGCCTGACGTGCTTCTGTGCCTTACGTGCTTATGTGCTTATGTGATTATGTGCCTATGTGATTATGTGTTTACATGGCTATAGGTGTTCCTGAGCTTTATATGTAGTAGTTTAGAGCGGAGTGAGAGTCTCTACTAGGGTTAATCGAAATTTGAGTCTGAGTCCTGTGGCGATGTCAATTGTAGACAATGTCATCATTTGGATCATTTCACTCCCGAATCGCTCGTCGCAATCACGAGGACAAGCGCATCGCCTCTTTGGTCGCTAAGCAAATTGCGAAAGTTATCCCGCAAATTGTTAGTGAGCTGAATGAAAAATGGTAGCAAGTCCTCTGAAGAGTCAGGACAGATTCACCACGAGCTACTTTTAGCTTCAAGCATTTCAAAGTCTGCGACCCGAAGGAATTCACTGGCGAAGATGGGCCTACAGCCATGTTACAATGGTTTGATTCTATTGAAGTCACCCTGCGTCAGAGCAACTGTCCGGAAAACCTTCGCACTGTTAACGCCACCGGCGTCTTCCAATCTTGTGCTCTAGATTGGTGGACGGCCGAGAGAAATGAACAAGGGAATGATGTAGCTTACGGGCTGACATGGGATGAGTTGAAGGACTTGATGATGAAAGAGTTATGCCCTCCCCACGAGCTCCAAAAGTTGGAGGACGAGTTCTGGCATATCAAGCAAATGGATGGCGACAACGCTAGCTTAATTGCTCGCTTCAAGTAGTTGAGTATAATCTGTCCAGGTCAAGTCTCTACGCCCGAAATCACCATCAAGAAGTATATTCGTGCTCTTCCGGATTGCGTGGCTGATTTCGTTCAAGCTGCGAAGACGTCAACAATTGAGGAAACTTTCTTACTCGCTGCTGAAATAAACGACAAGCGAGTCAAGGCTGGTTATTGGGATAAAGCCTCCAAGAATCTTCATCAAGTTACCGCTGCTTCAACCGCTGAGACCGCCACCGCACCGCAGTCTTCAAAGTCCTCCCGACGCAAGAGGAAGAACAACAACAGTAGCAAAAATTGCGTTGTCACCGCTGCCGCTCCTCTTCAAGCTGTACCAGCTCAACCGCAGCCTTAACACCGCCAAGCCATGGCACCAGTTACCTATGCACCGCCGGCCAAGCGGGCATACACTGGTCTTCACCCGGCTTGCCCTACATATACTTAACATCATCTAGTAGGAATCGCTTGCAGATACTGCGTGCATTGCAACATGTACGGCAATTTCACCGCCAACTGCCGTACTGGTCCACGTCAAGCTCCAACTCCAGCTCAAGGTCCAGCTCCTGCTCATCAAGCTCTACTTCCCGCTCCTCAAGGCCAAAAAGCGGCTCCTGCTTCCGCGATCCACGCTAGAGCTTGCTTTGCGTGTGGTGATCCCAACTATAACAACCCTCAAATTGTTTCCGACACCCCTAATATATTTAAAATGTCCCCATATGTCTTAAATTATACCCCGAATGCGAAAACCGGACCCTAAATACCATATATAATTAAAAATAACATAAAAACAAGATTTTAACCTCGCTTGCGGGCCGCGAATGTGTTGGCGGTGACCTATGTGGGCCGCGACTGCTCAAATCCCAGGCGAGCCCCAAGGCTGCCACGTGTCACCATCCGTGTCGAACCTATATCGACGAATCAGCAACCCTAGAGTCTACACCCCTGTGCCGCAGGGCGCGAAGATCCCTTAGGGATCCTTCGCGGGCCGCGGGGAACCTGAAATCAGGCCCTATAAATAGAGACGAGCAACCTTCAGTTTACGTCGCTCAATTTTTTTTTCTCTCTCGAATTTCATAAGTGTCGAAGCTATATTCGGGTAGTATACCCCCTAATTAGCGAAGTTCTGCCTCGTTTTAAGTATAATAACCCCGGTTACGTATTAGATACGCTGCCCGATTGATCCAGGGTTTCGTAACGGCTGTCGTGGTTCTGCCCGACGTAGACGTTGGAATGCCGTCTCGGGGAGGGTATTACTAATGGAAATATTGGATTATTTTACTAACACGTGTGCATTTGTGTAATTAATGGATAATCACCAGGAAATCCTTAAAGAAAACCCTAAGACAGCATTGTGAGTAATCTCCTTTTTGTAAACTGTTTTCACAAAACCTTTATTTATTTTAAATTATAATTTGCAGTGATTGAGTCTTTGTAATCTTCAATTACTGCCGGTATGTTGGGGTTTTGTATACAAAATGTGGAACACGTTACCATTGGACAAAGAGTTAGCCAATGTGTAATATGACCCACCAGTCAGGATTAACAGTACTGAATGAGTAATTGTGTAGATGTAAACATTGTAATCACGCTCAATACTGCTAAATGATAAAACTCTTCTTGATTAAACTGGGATTCACTCACCAGTATTTCCCACTGACAAAATGTTTTTAAACGCATTTCAGGTAACAAAATGTGAAAGCCAAATAGAAGCCAACTGGACAGCACTGAAGGGTTGGAAAAGTGGCTATAAAAGTTACCGAAATAAAGAGATGTTTTTATTAAATAAAATAGGGTTTATCCCTATGAAAATGTGTGTACTGTAAACTTGGGAATTTCCCATGTGTTTAATATTATAAAAGTGTGTTATTTTACTCTGATAAAATATTTCCTAACTACGATCCTGATGTAATTTCCGCTGCCAAATTAATAATCACCGATACCACTGAAAATGGCCCTGGACAACCGTTCCCGGGTAATTCGGAGACGGGGGTTGCGATAGAAGGTGGTATCAGAGCTAAGCCACTGATTCAGCCACATAAGTGTTCTGCTGACACCAAGATATTATTCAATATGTTAGGAAATTATCCTAGAAACTACGTGCAAATCTGTATATTATTATTTTGTGTTATTTGACTATTTGTTAGTTTACAGTATGAGCGACCAAGGACCTTCAGACGCTTACCGTCAGTTGTCCAGCTCACCTAGGGACGAAGGCACCTCTTCACAGCCTACCCTCTCAGGGTATTCAGCTGACAATGAAGATGGGATATTCGTGTTTAAGGCCCAATCTGAAGAGCCATTCCCCTCCTAAAAGAGAGAATGGTTCAGCAGAGGAGCGCATGAACGTAGGAAAAGGATGAAAAAGTTACAACAGCAACGAGCTTTAGCAGCCGTTAAGAGAGAAACAGATGCTCACACCCAGGATATGCTCAATAGGAATCTAGTAAACTTTCACATCTTAGCAACTACAGCTGCAGACTCTAATCTAGAGTAACTCATAGCACCCCAACCATTACCCTTGTTTCCCACACAACCAATGGAGATTGAAGCCAACCCAGAAAACCAAATCCAAATGCATGATTTTGACCCAGCAGAGATACCTAGATTACCAGCACCGAATCCCTTAGACCCAAACTACGACCCGTGGTTTGACGACCACAGGGATTACTAGCAACGCTACCCAATAACAGATGAACCCATGCCAAACCTAGCAGCCTACCCAGATCTAGACCCCTATTATGATAATGATCAATTCATCAGGGAAATTCTAGAGAATCCTTACCCTTACCAAGAACCTATGCCCCAGTTCCCAAACCCAGTACCAGCACCTGCACCCCCAATGAGTTCAGAAAATGTGCAAGAACTCCGAAACTTTGGTGAGGAGATTTTAGAAGGAAGCGAGAGGATGAGGCAGATAGGGGAACGACTCGTCTGGAAATATGACGAGCGTAATATGAATTTCTGGATGAACCCCTATCATTAGTAATAATAATAATAATATAATAATATATATATAATAACATGTGTGTATGTTTGAAAAAAAAAACTAGACAATATCTACTGATGCCTAATAGTATTGTAATTTCAATTTCAGTTGTATTGTAATATATATGGATGCATAGTATAAAATAGAGTAAGTCGCAAAGCTCGACGCCTTTGACCAATATATGTGTTGTGTGATTGTTTCTATTGGATATTGTCTTGTTATATTAATATGTGGAAAATGTTTAAAATTCAGATGGACAACGAAGTGAACCAGGAAAACCAGAATAACAACGATAACCCGAACAACAATAATAATGTAAACCAAGTGGATAACAGTGCCATCCAACACATAGTGGCACAAGGGATTATAGATGCGATGCCATATATTATTAAAACGGTTAAGGACGCGGATAATAAAAGTAACAATGGCAGTAAGCGACCTACTAAACCAGAAAACAGCGTAAACAATGGACCAATACTTCAAGTGCCCATTCCTAAAAAGAAGAAGAACCATATCTTATGGTTGTTCTTACGAGGAATTTTGGTCCTGTAAACCAATAGAATTCTCGGGCAATGAAGGACCCATTGCAACTCTACGCTGGATAGAAAAGACTGAGGCAGTACTAAAAATAAGCAAGTGCGCGGAAGAGGATAAAATAATGTTTGCTTCCAATCTGTTTAAGAACTCAGCCTTAGAATGGTGGAACACTATCCTCCAGTCCAGAGGAAGTGACAGGGTTTACAATATGGAATGGCAAGAATTTAAGAACATGGTAGAAAGGAAATTCTGCCCTCCCAATGAAAAAGAACAGATAGCAAATAAGTTCTTAAATCTTAGAATGACTAGAGTGGATAGTAAGGGTTACACTACTACATTCTTCGAATATGTTAGAATAGTGTCAACCCTTGCATCACCAGAACCAGTATTAATCTCCCATTACATCTGAGGATTAATCGGGGAGATTAGGCATGTAGTCAAGGCAGCTAGACCCCAAACCATAGAGGAAGCTGTAGAACTAGCAAACACCTTGACTGATGAATTAGTTCGTACGCGAGAAGAAGACCAGAGGAGAAACCAAGCGCAAAGGCTTACCCAGGAATTCCGTTCTGGAAATTCCAACCGTGGGAAAAATGTAGGTTCTACGTCTGCACCTTATTGCAAGTATTGCAAAAGGAAGCATTCTGGAAGATGCTCCATATACTGTAACTTCTGCAAAATATCTGGACACAAGGAAGAAGACAGCAGGAAGAAACCTAACAATAGGATATGCTACAACTGTGGAGAACAAGGTCATATCAAGCCAAACGTCCGAAACTAGCTCCAGCCATGAACAACAAGAATACTAAAAATGCTAGAGAATTTATTCTGACTGCAGAAGAAGCCAAGATGACTCCGGACGTAATTGCCGGTACGTTTTTAGTTAATGATGTTTTTTGCTAAAGTATTATTTGACTCTGGTGCAAACCAAAGTTTATTAATACTTAGTTTTGCAAACTTCTCAATCAACCATTAACTAAACTCCCAGAAGAATGTCTAGTAGAAACAGCAAATGGGAAAACCATTAAAATTTCCAAAATCTTGCAAGGAGCAAGAATAGAATTTTTAAATCAAAAGTTTATTGCAAACCTTTACCCAATGAATCTGCCAGGATTTGATGTTGTATTAGGAATGGATTGGTTAATAGCCAATAAAGCCAGTATTTTATGTGATCAAAAGTCAATCCAAGTAAATTCACCAAAGGGTGAGAAGATCACAATTAAAGGAGATAAGCCGTCCAGATCCACAAATTCATCTCTGTAATGAAAACAGCTAGTTATATAAGAAAAGGATCATTAGTGTATTTGATTTTTATAATCACTAACACTAAAGGAAAAGAGCTGAAAGATATTCCAGTAGTATCCCAATTTCCAGATGTGTCTCTAGAAGAATTACCAGGACTACCACCAGACAGAGAAGTTGAATTCAGAATCCATCTGCTACCAGGAACAACACCAATTGCCAAAGCACCCTATCTCTTGGCACCTGCAGAAATGCAAGAATTAAAGAAACAATTAGACGAATTGTTGGAAAAAGGATGCATGCAGCCAAGTTCATCGCCATGGGGAGCACCGATATTGTTTATCAAAAAGAAAGAGGGATCAATGCGAATGTGCATTGATTACCGTGAATTGAACAAAGTCACGATTAAGAATCGGTACCCATTACCGAGAATCGATGATTTGTTTGATCAATTGCAAGGAGCTCGATTTTTCTCTAAAATCGATTTACGATTAAAGGTACAGGAAGAGGACATTCCTAAGACCGCTTTCAGAACAAGGTATGGTCATTATGAATTTATTGTCATGCCATTTGGTTTAACCAATGCCTCAGCTGCATTTATGGACATGATGAACCTAATATGTAAGCCATATTTGGATAAATTCATAATTGTCTTTATAGATGATATTCTCATTTACTCTAAGAGCAAAGAGGAACACGCAGCGCACTTCTAAGTTTATTGAGAAAATAAAAGCTTTATGCAAAGTTTTCAAAGTGTGAATTTTGGTTAGAACAGGTACAGTTTTTGGACATTTAGTCAATCCTGAAGGCATTCATGTGGATCCCACCAAGATCGAGGCAATTACTAAATGGAAAACCCCTGAATCACCAACTGAGGTTAGAAGTTTCTTAGGATTGGCCGGTTATTATAGAAGGTTTATTCAAGATTTTTCTTGAATAGCCATTCCTTTAACTAAGCTAACCTGTAAATCTGTTAAGTTTGAATGGGGACCAAAACAAGAAGAAGCCTTTAGAATCCTTAAGCAAAGAATAACCAAAGCACCCATATTAGCGTTACCAGAAGGAACTGAAGACTTTGTAATCTATTGTGACGCTTCTAAGTTAGGTTATGGATGTGTGTTGATGCAACGTCAAAAGGTTATAGCTTATGCCTCTAGACAACTTAAGAATCATGAAGACAATTATACAACCCATGATCTAGAATTAGGAGCCATAATCTTTGCCCTTAAAATTTGGAGACATTACCTTTACGGTAGTATGTTTACCGTTTTCACAGAACATAAGAGTTTAAGATATGTTTTCAGGCAAAAGGAGTTAAATATGAGACAAAGACGCTGGATGGAAATTCTTAGTGCTTATGATTGCAATATCCAGTACCATGCAGGAAAGGCTAATGTAGTAGCTGATGCTTTAAGTCGAAAGTATCATGAAAAGCCAAAAAGAGTGTGTTCTCTTAAGTTAAACCTGCAGGTAGATTTAAATGAACATATCAGGAAAGCACAAGAATCAGTAATCAAGGACGATACTGAGAAGTTGAAAGGAATGATTAAGGAACTAGATCAAGGGACAGATGGAATTTGGAGATTCCATAAGAAAAGAATGTGGATACCTAAATTAGGAAACCTACGCCACCGTATATTAGAAGAAGCCCATAAGTCTAAGTATACGATGCATCCTGGAAGTGATAAGATGTATCAAGACTTAAGAAAGAATTTTTGGTGGATAGGAATGAAGAAGGATATAGCAGCATATGTTTCTAAGTGTTTAACCTGTTCACAAGTTAAAGCTAAACACAAGAAACCCTCAGGTTTGTTGCAACAGTTAGAGATGCCAGTTTGGAAAGGGGAATTGATAACAATGGATTTTGTTACCAAGTTACAAAAAACAAGAAAGGTAATGATACAATCTAGGTGATTGTAGACAGGCTAACTAAGTCTGCTAATTTCCTACCAATGAAGGAAACTTTCAGTATGGAACAATGAGCTAAATTGTATATAAATGAAATAGTTTCATTACATGGAATTCCTTTATCAATTGTTTCTGATAGAGATAGCCGTTTTACCTCTTATTTTTGGGCAAGTTTCCAAAAGGCAATGGGAACCAATTTGAATCTAAGCACCGCTTATCATCCTGAAACGGACGGGCAAAGCGAAAGGACAATTCAGACGATGGAAGATATGCTTAGAGCTTGTGTAATTGATTTCGGAGGTAACTGGGACGATCACTTACCATTAATAGAATTTTCTTACAATAACAGTTACTATACCAGTATCAATGTTGCACCATTCGAAGCACTTTATGGACGAAAGTGTCGAACGCCAGTCTGTTGGGCAGAAATTGGAGAGAAGCAGCTATCCGGACCCGAGATAGTGCAAGAAACAACCGACAAGATCATCCAAGTCAAGGAACGACTGAAAGCAGCACGTGACCGACAAAAGAGCTATGCTGATAACAGACGAAAGCCGCTGGAATTTCAGGTAGGTGACAAGGTGTTATTGAAAGTCTCTCCTTGGAAAGGAGTGGTAAGATTCATTAAAAGGGGAAAGCTAAGCCCCAGGTGTGTTGGACCTTTTGAGATTATTAGAAGAATAGGACCTGTAGCCTATCAACTACAACTGCTAGAGGAAATGACAGGAATACATGATATATTTCATGTATCTAATCTCAAGAAATGCTTAGCTGATGAATCACTGGTAGTACCTCTTAAGGATATAGAGGTAAATGAAAATCTTAAGTTTGTAGAAAGGCCCCTACAGATTGAAGGCAGAAAGGTCAAGAATCTTAAACACAAGAGATTAGTTCTGGTCAAAGTAAAATGGGATTCCAAGAGAGGAGCAAAGTACACTTGGGAGCTTGAATCAGAGATGCAAAGGAAGTATCTACGCCTATTCCAGTAGACTCGAGGACGAGTTCTAAAACAAGGTGGGGAGGATATAACAACCCTCAAATTGTTTCCGACACCCCTAATATATTTAAAATGACCCATATGTCTTAAATTATACGCCGAATGCGAAAACCGGACCCTAAATACCATATATAATTAAAAAATAAAATAAAAACAAGATTTTAACCTCGCTCGCGGGCCGTGACAGCTCAAATCTCAGGCGAGCCCCCAGGCTGCCACATGTCACCATCCATGTCGAACCTATATCGACGAATCAGCAACCCTAGAGTCTACACCCCTATGTCGCGAGGCGCGAAGATCCCATAAGAATCCTTCGCGGGCCGCAAGGAACCGGAAATCAGGCTCTATAAATAGAGATAAGCAACCTTCAGTTTACGTCGCTCAAACTTTTCTTTCTCTCTCGAATTTCATAAGTGTAGAAGCTATATTAGGGTAGTATACCCCCCTAATTAGCGAAGTTCTGCCTCGTTGTAAGTATCATAACCCCAATTACGTATTAGATATGCTGCCCGATTGATCCAAGGTTCCGTAACGGCTGTCGTGGTTCTGCCCGACTTAGTCGTTGGAATGCCGTCTCGGGGAGGGTATTACTAATTGAAATATTGGGATATTATACTAAAATGTGTGCATTTTGGTAATTAATAGATAATCACCGGGAAATCCTTAAAGAAAACCCTAAGACAGCAATGTGAGTAATCTCCTTTTTGTAAACTGTTTTCACAAAACCTAGATTTATTTTAAATTACAATTAGCAGTGATTGAGTCTTTGTAATCTTCAATTACTGCCGGCATGTTGGGGTTTTGTATACAAAATGTGGAACACGTTACCATTGGACAAAGAGTTAGCCAATGTGTAATACGACCCACCAATCAGGATTGACAGTACTGAATGAGTAATTGTGTAGATGTAAACATTGTCATCGCGATCAATACTGTTAAATGATAAAACTCTTCTTGATTAAACTAGGATTCACTCACCAGTATTTCCCACTGACAAAATGTTTTTAAACGCGTTTCAGGTAACAAAATGTGAAATCCTAATAGAAGCCAGTTGGACAACACTGAAGGCTTGGAAAAGTGGCTATAAAAGTTACCTAAATAAAGAGATGTTTTTATTAAATAAAATAGGGTTTATCCCTATGAAAATGTGTGTACTGTAAACTTGGGAATTTCCCACGTGTTTAATATTATAAAAGGGTGGCATTTTACTCTGATAAAATATTTCCTAACTACAGTCCTGATCTAATTTCCGCTGCCAAATTAATAATCACCGATACCATTGAAACTGGCCGCGGCCGACTGCTCCCGAGTAATTAGGGGACGGGGGTTGCGACACCAACCATTTCTCAAACATGTACCCCAATCGAGTGGTGAAGCAAGAGCCACAACAGCAGCAGCAGCAGCCAGCAGCCCACGGACGTACTTTCAACATCAACGTCCACCAGGCCCAAGCAGACAACAACGTGGTTTATGGTACGTTCCTTGTGAATGGTATATATGCTTCATGTTTATTTGATACTGGAGCCGAGAACTGTTTTGTATCGTTTGAATTCGAAAAGCTCCTTAATTTAAGGGCGTCCATCTCCCCTCGACGTTCGATGTTCAAGTTGCCACTGGAAGAACCGTCGCTGTTAATTCAGTTCTTCGTGATTGTACTCTCGAACTCAACAATCACATCTTCCCTGTCGATCACATTCTGATGCAGCTTGGTAGTTTTGATGTCATAGTAGGCATGGATTTTCTTCGTGAGAATCATGCTGAAGTTGTTTGTTTCGATAAGATGATTCGCGTCTCGCTCGCTAATGGTGATCAACTGTGTGTTTATGGTGAAGTCACTTCGAAGAGACTCCAACTCATGTCGTGTGTTCAGGCTAGCAGGTACCTCCGCAAGGAATACCAAGCTTTCTTGGCACACATTGTAGTAACGGAGAAAAAGGAAGTTAAGGCAATCGAAAAGGTGCCTGTAGTTCGTGATTTTCCTCTTGTCTTCCCTGATGAGTTACTTGGTTTACCCCCGAGTCGTGACATTGATTTTCGTATCGACCTCATTACTTGAGCCAACCCTGTTGCTAAATCTCCCTATCGCCTCGCTCCGTATGAAATGCGCGAACTCCCTGTAACGCCCAGCGTCCCTAAACTCTAGGACTTTATCAAGATTAGTCCCTGAAGTTTGTCTAGTTGTCATTTTAGCCCCTAATCTATGTGGAAGTCTATGTTATATACTTGAAATGCCTAAATCTACATGTGGAATGTCTATATCTTGGGAATGTCTATATCTATATGCTTGGAATGCCTAATTCTATATCCCGAATGCCTAAATCTATGTTGGAATGTCTAAATGTATGATGGAATGCCTAAATCTATGTTTGAAATATCTAAATCTATATACTTTGGTGCTTGACTCTTTAGACTCGTGAACCTTGATTCTTGGTTAAACGAGAGACTAGAATTTTGTCACTGGCAGAATCTACTAATCATGTAAGCTTTTTATGTGTATGTTGTAATCTAGTTTTTCTAATTCTCAAATAATATGCAACGCCTAATCTAACTCGCAAAACAAATAAGAAACGGGAACGCGTTAAGGTTGGAGTGGCCAGAGTGGCAATCCGATCGGATTGTCACTCTATCGGTTGACCATGTGACAACCCTCACAAAACCAGGTATCCGTACGATTTAATTAACTATTAATTGTTGCTTAATTACTGTGCTTGACTGAGATTACTGATAAACTGCTACTTGACTATTGATACATGTACATATCTGCATCATACTTTGATTTCCGTCACTACATTATTTACTTACTGAACTCTAGTGACAAACATGATGCACAGTAGCACAGTAGCACTTGAACGGATAACCTATTGAACATGCTGATATAGCCAGCATCAGGCAAACACTGCCTCTAAAGGCCTGAATGAGCCAGAAATATTTTACTACACCCATAGTGTGTGTAGGGATACAAGGGTTGTTAAACTGCGTCTCTAGGAATAAGATACAGAGATTGGATGTGCCTAAAACGTACTCTAAGCACAAAACACAGCACTTTTATCAACATACTAGCTTCTAGCTAATTAATAAAGTGCCAAAACATAAGGAAATATTCCTGACACTTTGCTGAATAAATTGTGTCGCTAAAAATATTATTTACGAAGCTTAAAGGATTACTTAAGCACTTTAACGGATTACTATCCAACCGAACAACCGGACTATACCCGGAACACAAAAATATTGCCAAAAATATTATTAGTCTTTTTCTGAGTCAGTTAGGGTCCCTGATTACCCTAACACCCGCTTTATAACGCGTCATGCAACTAACGGGGTTAATCTCTAAAGTAACCGACTTAACATAACTAAACTCTAACTGAACAATTGAAACCCAACCGGATACCCCCCCCCCCCCTAAAGAGATCGGCCAAACCAAGGGGACAAGAGAGTACACTTTTTGATTTTTAAATTGTTTATGTTGGATATCTAGAGAACACGAGAACCGTTGGACGATGATCAAAACTTTTCCTATAAATAACATCACTAACCTAGAGATTATCACATCCACATTTCACCAACACTCACTCTCTCTTGCCCTCTCCCCACTCTCGGCCGAACACCCACACTTGTCCACCATCATTTTCGAGCTCTTGTTCATCCATTCCAAGAACACACAAGGCTTACGGATCACGTATAAGGAAGCTTGAAGCAAGCGGAAGTTGAAGGACCTCGTTTCTTTGCTTTTATCCACGCCATTTTCGACTAGATTCTTCCCTAGCCCTGAGCTAGAGGTATAATGTTTAAAACTCACTCTCGATCGTATCTAAAGTGGTTAATATGATTTTTAACGGTTAAAAGTCGGAATCATGCGTTTTGAATCTTTAAAGTCTACTAAAACTCGAATATTGTTGGTTAAAAGCTCATAACATGTGTAAATGTTGTAGTATTCGAATATGTTGATTATTGAGGCTCGATCTACGTTGTGGTGGCTCTTATCATCGTTTAACCCGACTTTGTTAAGATCATAGATCTTGACATAAGCTTGTTTCTGTCGGTACGAGGGTTAAAAGGTGAAACTCCACCACACGAGAAACATGAACTTGTGTAAAAGTATTTTGACTTGTAAAATAGTATTTAAAACGAGCCGATCTACGTATGTACAAGTGGTATATTCGTAGAACCAAGTGTCGAGAAAATCATGTTTTATAAAAGTTGGGTGACATGTTAACAAATATGATTTTTACAAACTACAAGTGTACAAACACTTGTGAAACGAAAGATCCGACAAAGTAACAATTTTTATAAAAGTTTTCGGGAAGTTGTAAAGGATGATTTGTTCTAAAAACGGGGTTTTTACAAGACTAAACTATTTTATACATAGATCCACTAAATATAAGGTGATCTACACTATGACTTTCGGAAAAACTACAAGTTCATGTAATAATGCGATTTTACATACTAGTCTACAAGTTTGATGTGTTGAAACTAGTTTGAAGTATCGGAAATTGATTGGTTGATTTAAAGAAGTGTTGGAATGATTTTGTAAAAGAAAATGATACGCTTGAAAGCGTGGCCACCTCCAGTTACAGGGGAAACTCTGGCGAAATTTTTCTAAAATCTAACACTTAGAATTATTTGCAAGTGTTAAACTATTTTGAAATGTTTTCAAAATACATTTCGCCAAGACTTTATTTATTAAATAATCGGAGGTGGGATTTTCACAAAAACTAAACGTGATAAATATTTATTCGATAAATATATTTTTCACCACACTGTTTATGATTATTTTGTGAAAATATATAAATATTATTTTTAGAGTAAAAATAATATTTACAAACTTTGACGAACCCAAAATAATACCAACGCCTACACGACAAACATATAAGTTACAACGGTAATTACTATTACCACTTACTCGCCAAAACGTAACTTACGCTTTATACGGAAATATTCATGAATGCGTATTTTGTCAACGTATTATTTTGGAAAGTATTATGCGAAGAGAAAATATAATATTTTTGAGAAAAATAATTATATTTTGGAATGAGAAGTAAAATATATTAAGTGAGACTTAATATTATAAACGCGCATGTATTAATTCCCCCATCCTTGGGAAGGAGATTAACTACCAAATATATACAAGGAACAGTTGTCTAACTGTTTCCCGAAAATTAAACTATAAAGCTAAAGCACGGCCATCCGTCTAATAGAATTAGCACATGTAGGTCGTTGCACAGCTTTCGGACATTTGGAGTGCTTGATTTAGCGACGCACTGACTGTGAGTTCATGTCCCCCTTTTCTCTTAACTCTTTTCAGTTTTATAAACTGCGGGGGTGAAATACATGTTACTATGATTATGAAATACTTGATACATGGTATGGTTAGCGTAAGGAGGGTTATTACTTAGATCTTGTGAGTGGGTAGGCGGGAACTGGAGGCCATTAATCCTCATGGTAGGACCGAGGGACGTAAGCGGTAGATCTATCTGGGTGTAGCGAGCCCAACTCCAGGTCCAGCATAACGGACCTTGGGGTGACTTTGTGCCCGGCGTAAAATCCGCTAGGTTTGAGTCTTCCTACTTGCACTTCACACATATCAATGGCCTTGCAAACCATTGGTGATCTCTTTTTCCTTATTTGCTACATACCAGGGTTTTGATAAATACAAAGGTTTATTTACTCACTTTCGCATGAACTCGCTCAACATTATTGTTGATTTTTCAACTTACATGTATTTCAGGGAATTAAAGATCTGGCACGGTATGGCATGTTTTCCGCTGCATAAGTCACCAGGGTCATCCAGGGTTCGGGGAATGTGACTCTTTCCTGGACAAGTCACAGTCCTTGAATCGTGTTTATGTTATGTTTGTGGTTGTAATGTTTAGACAAGTTTATGGTTGTTGGGTGTTAACCCGTTAAGATAATGTTTTACTATTTTACTTTTAATGGATGATCTTGCATATTTTTAAATTCATGTAGCTTTGTTATGATTAAGCTATGGTATTAAGAAGTCACACCAAAATAACCACGCTTCCGCAAAGCCAGGGTGTGACAGCTTGGTATCAGAGCTCTGATCATAGCGGACTAGGATTCCTTCTTGAGTCTAGACTATGATCACTAGGGCTCTCACGAAAACATTTTTACTGCATACCACTTAAGTCCAGATCCAAAACGTCTTTATAAACAAATGTTGAGCATATTTTATTTATTATTTTTAGGCTCAGTCTGGGAGGCTGAGGCTCGGTCTGGGAGACTGAGGCTCGGTCTGGGAGGCCGAGGCTCGATCTAATGGATCTAGGTAGTTGTCTAGTGGGACTAGGGAGTCAGTCTGGGAGGCTGGGAGAATTTGCTAGTGGGACTAGGGAGTCAGTCTGGGAGGCTGGGAAAGTTTGCTAGTGGGACTAGGGAGTCAGTCTGGGAGGCTGGGAAAGTTGGCTAGTGGGACTAGGAAGGACAGTCTGGGAGGCTGGGAGGCTAGTGGGACTAGGAGGATTAAGTGATTATTACTTGGTAACTTGTGTGATTACCTGATTTACTGATTTTTGTGCATGTTTGTGTTTATGTTACAGACCCATGGACTCACCAGCCACGGGTGATTCAGATACCACCGGACCTTTACCCATAGTATCGGACGACATTGTGTCTTCAGAGCACGAGGTGCATACCTCCGACTTCACCAGCACCGATGATGATGACTTCCAGCCCTTCGCTCTGCCCGATGGCGCTGATGAGCATATCGATGACCCACCTGCTGAGTATCTTCCCTTGGTAGCGATTCCAGCTCCCATACCCCTTGCTTCATATCCAGCATACGACTTGCTACCCGACGCCGAGGCTGATGGCGATGTTGATCTCTTTGAGGACGAGCCTTTTGAGGATGAGATTCCTGATGCAGCCCCTCTTCCCGCTGGCGATCTTTTGATGATCGCTGGTGCTCCTGTTGAGGACTCGCCCGCCCATTCACCCGTCCCAGACTCCTTTGAGTCTGTGGCATCTGCACCGTCTCACGAGGTGAGCACGCAGCATTTTGTACACAACTCGGACCCCGATCAGGCATCTTCTGCCGCACCCATCCCGAGCTTTGTGTTCGAGCACGACGACATTGAGGATTCTGATCCCGTTTTTCCTCCAGGATTTGATCCTGACCACGATATTGAGTATATTCCTATGGACCAGCATATGGAGGACCCTGTTGATCCCGTTGATCCTGTTGATCCAGAGTTTGATTTTGATATGGCTTTTGATGACCCAGAGCCTGCCTTGGCCCCAGAGCAGGCAGTTGCTCTAGATCCTGTGCATGAGCATGACCTGGTACATGCCGGCGTTCCTGATGAGCCCATATTAGCAGACCCACCTGTTGGTGACCATCTTGTGGACATTCCTTTGATTGTTGACGACCATATTATAGCTGATGATCCTGTTGTTGATCCACCTTTTGTTGATCCCCCTTTGATTGCTGATATCCCTGTTGACCACCCAGTTGAGCATGTTGCACCAGTTGACCCTGTCATTGCTCCATTTGATCCTGTTCCCCTCGAGCCTGAGCACGCTCTGTTTGCTGATCACCTGGATCCACCCGATGAGGACGCTCAGCATGGTTGGATACCTGCTGACGAGGATGTTCCACCGTTTCCCCCACATCACACTGATGCACATCATGCTGATTTCTCATTTCAGATCCCTGTGACACGATCCGATGATTTCACCTTTCCGATCCCTCAGATTATACCTTCAGCGAGGCCTGGAGAGGGCTCTTCAGCCCACCCTTTTGGGCACATACCGATGTCTATTCCTTTCGTGCCCCAGATGACATCTGTTCCACCTTCTATTTCACTTGTTCATGCAGCACCATTCGATCCCACCAGCACGCCACTGCTATGGTCATCGTCCTCTCCGATGCCACCCACTGTTCCATATCATCCATTCCATATGGGGCACACCATAGAGGACGTCTTGATGTCCTTTGTCCATCAGCATGAGTCCCATACGCAGCGACTCCAGGAGCTCGAGAGAGCTCAGCTATCACTAGGTCCATGTCATGGTCAGACATCTTCACCTTTTCAGTCGTTTCGATCATTACCCCCGGACTTCGCTGCCCGACTTCTGACTTTGGAGCAGCAGATCGCTTCTGTTATTCGCACTCAGCAGGCGATGGAGGAGGACTGGCTTCATCTACGCCGTTTACTCTACACTCATTTTCCCCGTCCTCCACCCCCATCCGCATAGAGCTCATCGGTGCTATAGAGGTAGACGTTGGTGAGACGACAGCGATTGTGACTGCACAGCCTTTTGGAGACCACCTGATGTTACTGACTTTTGTTGATACTTATTTGATGTACCTGATGTATGTGATACTGATATGATATAGTTTTGTACAGGGGTGATGTAGCCCCTATTTGATTGATGGTTGTATGCCACACTTACTACATTATGGTCTCGATATATGTAGCAATCGCGGTATTCTCACCATATCTGATGCACTTGATTTCTTATTTATATCTTTGTGACATGGGATGTTGGGACATGGGATGTTGTGTGTATAATGATCGTAACATGGGATGTTGTGTGTGATATATTGATAACATGAGATGTTATGTGCTATTACTATTACTATATTCGTATGCTTACTATGGCCTGACCGATGTATACATCTTTAGAAGATGCCGCCAAGACGTCAACCTCAGCCAATGCCTACTACTCAGGACGAACTACAGCAAGTCATTGCTGCTGCTATTGCTCAATGCCTCGCAAGGAGGAATGAGTGGAAGCAACTCCGGCAACACGGGCAACAACAACAATCCACCGCATGGGTGTACTTACAAACAATTCTTGGACTGCAAGCCCATAAACTTCGATGGCACAGGAGGTGCTGTTGCTTTCGTCCGCTGGGCCGAGAAAACCGAGTCCGTGCTTCGCATGAGCAAATGCGCGCTGGATCAACAAGTCACTTACATCTCAGGGCTATTTGTGGATGGAGCCCTATCCTGGTGGAATCTACAGGTCCAGACCCTTGGCGAAGCTGCGGCTTACGCACTGACCTGGACTGAGTTGAAAGAACTCATGCGCAAAAAGTACTGTTCTCGCGCTGAAATTCAGAGATTGGAGACCGAGTTTTGGCATCTAAAAATGGAAGGTTCTAAGATAGCTGAGTATGTTCAGGGGTTCCACGATTTGTCGCATGTGGTACCCTACATGGTTACGCCTGAGTTCAAGAGGATTGAACGCTTCATTTGGGGATTGGCTCCTCAAATAATCAGCATGGTGACTTCCTCCAAACCTGCAACTATCACGGAAGCTATTGATTTGAGTGTGGCTCTCACCGAAGAGGCAATTCGGTTGAACAAGTTTGATGAAACTGAGCCCAAGAAAAAGGAGACTCATGTGGAGTCATCTGGAGGAAATAAGAGGAAGTTTTCGAATTTCAAGCAGGGCACCAGGATGGTGGTTAAGAAAGGGGAATCGAATGCGCCGGCTCAAGATTCAGCTGGTGGTAGGAAGAAAGGTAAAGGATATATGGGTGCTCATCCCAAGTGTAGTTCATGCCAACGCCATCACTCTGGCCGATGCGGGCCAAAAGTTTGTGAATCGTGTGGGAAGACTGGTCATTCAAAGGACTCTTGTTGGGCTAATGCTGGCCGGGGAGGCCAAGGAGGATATGGGAATAGGAACAACCGTGGTGGTGCTGGGAACCGCCCACAAGGAAACCAGGGAGGTGATGGAAGCCGTGCCAATCATGCTAACCAAGCAGGCGCCATGAATCGGAACCAGGGAAACCATCAAGCTGGAAACAATGGTGGAAACGGGCAGAGGCCCGGATGTTTTAATTGCGGAGATCAAGGGCATTACAAAAGGAATTGCCCAGAATTAAACCAGGCACGCGGAAGAGTTTTTAACATGGAAGCCAGGGAAGCGCGCCAGGATCCCAATGTTGTCACTGGTACGTTCCCTGTAAACCAACGCTATGCATCCGTTTTATTTGATACTGGCGCCGATTACAGCTTTGTATCGTTAGAATTTAAGAATATGCTTGGTTTAGCCGCTAGTAAGCTAGATATTCCGTACTCGATCGAATTAGCAAATGGGAAGTTAGTAGAAGCCAACGAGGTGATTCGAGGTTGCGTAATCGAGCTGGGAGAGCGTGAGTTTGCTCTCGATCTACTACCAGTCCAGTTGGGAAGCTTCGACGTGGTAGTAGGGATGGATTGGTTATCGAGTAACAAGGCCGAGATAGTTTGTCACGAGAAGATTATTCATATCCCGATCGAAGATGGTGAGACCATTGTTGTTCATGGAGAGAAGCGTGAAACGCCGTTGCGGATTATCAACTGCTTGAAAGCAAGAAAGTGGTTGCGGAAAGGATGTGTTGCTTTTCTAGCACACATTGTGGATAAAAAGGCTACTGAGCCGAAGATCGAAGACATCCCTGTCGTGAGGGAATACCCAGAAGTCTTTCCAGAAGACTTGCCTGGATTGCCGCCTCAAAGGCAAGTGGAGTTTCGCATAGACTTAGTTCCAGGCGCCGCGCCTGTGGCTAAGGCACCCTACAGACTTGCTCCGTCTGAGATGCAGGAACTGTCGACACAACTTCAACAGTTGTTAGACAAGGGATTTATCCGACCGAGCTTCTCGCCTTGGGGAGCTCCAGTTTTGTTTATAAAGAAGAAAGACGGCAGTTTCTGCATGTGTATCGACTACAGAGAGTTGAACAAGCTGACGATCAAGAATAGGTATCCCCTGCCAAGAATCGATGATCTGTTCGACCAGCTTCAAGGTTCAAGCTTCTATTCAAAGATCGATCTTCGATCTGGATACCATCAGCTACGGATACAGGAGGAAAGTATCCCGAAGACAGCCTTCAGAACTCGATATGGACACTACGAGTTTCTCGTTATGCCGTTTGGTTTGACAAACGCACCTGCTGTGTTCATGGATCTGATGAATCGAGTTTGTAAGCCGTACTTGGATAAGTTCGTGATCGTATTCATCGATGATATTTTGATTTATTCAAAGACGAAGGCTGAGCACGAACAGCATTTAAGAGCCATTCTGGAGCTGCTAAAGAAAGAACAGTTGTACGCCAAATTCTCTAAGTGCGAGTTTTGGCTAAGGGAAGTGCAATTCCTTGGGCACGTGGTGAATGGAGATGGAATCCACGTGGATCCAACCAAGATCGAAGCGATCAAAGATTGGGAAACGCCAAAGACGCCAACTGAGATTCGACAATTCTTGGGTTTGGCTGGCTATTATCGAAGGTTCATCGAGAACTTTTCAAAGATCGCTCAACCGTTGACACTCCTCACGCAGAAGGATAAGAAGTTTGATTGGGGAATCAAACAGGATGAAGCGTTTCAGATATTGAAGGATAAGCTTTGCAACGCGCCAATCTTAGCTCTACCAGAAGGCACTGATGATTTTGTGGTATACTGCGACGCATCGCGTCAAGGATTGGGTTGTGTGTTGATGCAACGTCAAAAGGTTATCGCCTACGCGTCACGCCAACTGAAAGTGCACGAAAAGAACTATACCACACACGATTTGGAGCTAGGTGCAGTGGTTTTTGCCTTAAAGATCTGGAGACACTACCTTTATGGTACAAAGTGTACGATCTTCACAGATCACAAGAGCCTCCAGCATATATTCAACCAGAAGGAGTTGAACATGAGGCAAAGACGATGGGTCGAGCTGTTGAATGATTACGACTGCGAGATTAAGTATCACCCAGGGAAGGCAAATGTGGTCGCCGATGCCCTAAGTCGTAAGGAAAGGATCAAACCCATAAGGGTTAGAGCTTTGGAGATGATAATTCAAACCGACCTTTCCTCGCGCATTCGTGCAGCACAGAAGGAAGCTCTCAAGGAAAGAAACCTTGCAGAAGAGTATCTCTGTGGGATGGAGAAGTTGTTGGTACCAAACAAGGGAGGAACGTTGTGTTTTGAGAAAAGAATGTGGGTTCCTTTGTTTGGTGGTTTAAGGAAGGTTATTTTCGATGAAGCTCACAAGTCACGGTACTCTATCCACCCTGGAGCGGATAAGATGTACCAGGATCTTAAAGATTATTATTGGTGGCCTAGGATGAAAGGCGATGTTGCAGTTTATGTGAGCAAATGTTTAACTTGCGCCAAAGTTAAGGCGGAATACCAGAAGCCTTCGGGACTTCTGCAACAACCAGAGATTCCCAAGTGGAAGTGGGAACAAATCTCTATGGATTTTGTTACGAAGTTGCCAAGAACGCTAAGAGGCCATGACACTATCTGGGTGATAGTGGATCGATTGACGAAGTCAGCACACTTCTTGCCTATCCGCGAGAAGGATCATACAAGCAAGTTGGCTGAAATTTACATGAAAGAGATTGTTACGCGCCATGGAGTACCTCTCTCGATTATCTCTGATAGAGACGGAAGGTTCGTGTCAAGGATATGGCAATCCTTCCAGGAAGCTTTTGGCTCCAAGTTGAATCTGAGCACTGCGTTTCACCCACAGACCGACGGTCAAAGCGAGCGGACGATTCAGACATTAGAAGACATGCTGAGAGCATGTGTGATGGATTTGGGCGGTAGCTGGGATAAGCATTTACCCCTGGTTGAGTTTTCATACAACAACAGCTACCACACCAGTATTGGTGCCGCGCCGTTTGAAGCTTTATATGGGCGCAAGTGCAGATCACCGCTTTGTTGGGCTGACGCAGGTGATAGACAATTGGTTGGTCCTGAAATGGTACAGGAAACCACAGATAAGATCGCGCAAATCCGAGACCGTATCAGCGCGGCTCGTGACAGGCAGAAAGCCTACGCGGATCGAAGCAGGAAACCTCTAGAGTTTGAGGTTGGTGAGATGGTTTTGTTGAAAGTATCACCCTGGAAGGGTGTGGCACGCTTTGGGAAGCGTGGGAAGTTGAATCCGCGCTACATTGGTCCTTTCAAGGTTTTGGAAAGAATTGGGACCGTAGCATACAAGTTGGATCTACCTGCCGAACTGAATAATGTTCACGATACATTTCATGTATCCAATCTAAAGAGAAGTCCAACTCAAGTTAACGTTGCCATTCCTACCGACGAAATTCATGTTGATGACACGCTCCACTTCGTTGAAGAACCTGTCGAGGTCACGGATTGGAAAGTAAACAAGACCCGCCGGAGCAGTGTCAAGCTCGTCAAAGTTCGTTGGAATGCTAGACATGGTCCTGAATTCACCTGGGAGCGTGAAGACCGAATGAAAGAGAAATACCCCCACTTATTTCCTGAGAACCCTGCTTCTACAAGCAGAATTTAAAATTTCGGGACGAAATTTATTTAACGGGGGGAGAATGTGACAACCCTCACAAAACCAGGTATCCGTACGATTTAATTAACTATTAATTGTTGCTTAATTACTGTGCTTGACTGAGATTACTGATAAACTGCTACTTGACTGTTGATACATGTACATATCTGCATCATACTTTGATTTCCGTCACTACATTATTTACTTACTGAACTCTAGTGACAAACATGATGCACAGTAGCACAGTAGCACTTGAACGGATAACCTATTGAACATGCTGATATAGCCAGCATCAGGCAAACACTGCCTCTAAAGGCCTGAATGAGCCAGAAATATTTTACTACACCCATAGTGTGTGTAGGGATACAAGGGTTGTTAAACTGCGTCTCTAGGAATAAGATACAGAGATTGGATGTGCCTAAAACGTACTCTAAGCACAAAACACAGCACTTTTATCAACATACTAGCTTCTAGCTAATTAATAAAGTGCCAAAACATAAGGAAATATTCCTGACACTTTGCTGAATAAATTGTGTCCTAAAAATATTATTTACGACGCTTAAAGGATTACTTAAGCACTTTAACGGATTACTATCCAACCGAACAACCGGGCTATACCCGGAACACAAAAATATTGCCAAAAATATTATTAGTCTTTTTCTGAGTCAGTTAGGGTCCCTGATTACCCTAACACCCGCTTTATAACGCGTCATGCAACTAACGGGGTTAATCTCTAAAGTAACCGACTTAACATAACTAAACTCTAACTGAACAATTGAAACCCAACCGGATACCCCCCCCCCTAAAGAGATCGGCCAAACCAAGGGGACAAGAGAGTACACTTTTTGATTTTTAAATTGTTTATGTTGGATATCTAGAGAACACGAGAACCGTTGGACGATGATCAAAACTTTTCCTATAAATAACATCACTAACCTAGAGATTATCACATCCACATTTCACCAACACTCACTCTCTCTTGCCCTTTCCCCACTCTCGGCCGAACACCCACACTTGTCCACCATCATTTTCGAGCTCTTGTTCATCCATTCCAAGAACACACAAGGCTTACGGATCACGTATAAGGAAGCTTGAAGTAAGCGGAAGTTGAAGGACCTCGTTTCTTTGCTTTTATCCACGCCATTTTCGACTAGATTCTTCCCTAGCCCCGAGCTAGAGGTATAATTTTTAAAACTCACTCTCGATCGTATCTAAAGTGGTTAATATGATTTTTAACGGTTAAAAGTCGGAATCATGCGTTTTGAATCTTTAAAGTCTACTAAAACTCGAATATTGTTGGTTAAAAGCTCATAACATGTGTAAATGTTGTAGTATTCGAATATGTTGATTATTGAGGCCCGATCTACGTTGTGGTGGCTCTTATCATCGTTTAACCCGACTTTGTTAAGATCATAGATCTTGACATAAGCTTGTTTCTGTCGGTACGAGGGTTAAAAGGTGAAACTCCACCACACGAGAAACATGAACTTGTGTAAAAGTATTTTGACTTGTAAAATAGTATTTAAAACGAGCCGATCTACGTATGTACAAGTGGTATATTCGTAGAACCAAGTGTCGAGAAAATCATGTTTTATAAAAGTTGGGTGACATGTTAACAAATATGATTTTTACAAACTACAAGTGTACAAACACTTGTGAAACGAAAGATCCGACAAAGTAACAATTTTTATAAAAGTTTTCGGGAAGTTGTAAAGGATGATTTGTTCTAAAAACGGGGTTTTTACAAGACTAAACTATTTTATACATAGATCCACTAAATATAAGGTGATCTACACTATGACTTTCGGAAAAACTACAAGTTCATGTAATAATGCGATTTTACATACTAGTCTACAAGTTTGATGTGTTGAAACTAGTTTGAAGTATCGGAAATTGATTGGTTGATTTAAAGAAGTGTTGGAATGATTTTGTAAAAGAAAATGATACGCTTGAAAGCGTGGCCACCTCCAGTTACAGGGGAAACTCTGGCGAAATTTTTCTAAAATCTAACACTTAGAATTATTTGCAAGTGTTAAACTATTTTGAAATGTTTTCAAAATACATTTCGCCAAGACTTTATTTATTAAATAATCGGAGGTGGGATTTTCACAAAAACTAAACGTGATAAATATTTATTCGATAAATATATTTTTCACCACACTGTTTATGATTATTTTGTGAAAATATATAAATATTATTTTTAGAGTAAAAATAATACTTACAAACTTTGACGAACCCAAAATAATACCAACGCCTACACGACAAACATATAAGTTACAACGGTAATTACTATTACCACTTACTCGCCAAAACGTAACTTACGCTTTATACAGAAATATTCATGAATGCGTATTTTGTCAACGTATTATTTTGGAAAGTATTATGCGAAGAGAAAATATAATATTTTTGAGAAAAATAATTATATTTTGGAATGAGAAGTAAAATATATTAAGTGAGACTTAATATTATAAATGCGCATGTATTAATTCCCCCATCCTTGGGAAGGAGATTAACTACCAAATATATACAAGGAACAGTTGTCTAACTGTTTCCCAAAAATTAAACTATAAAGCTAAAGCACGGCCATCCGTCTAATAGAATTAGCACATGTAGGTCGTTGCACAGCTTTCGGACATTTGGAGTGCTTGATTTAGCGACGCACTGACTGTGAGTTCATGTCCCCCTTTTCTCTTAACTCTTTTCAGTTTTATAAACTGCGGGGGTGAAATACATGTTACTATGATTATGAAATACTTGATACATGGTATGGTTAGCGTAAGGAGGGTTATTACTTAGATCTTGTGAGTGGGTAGGCGGGAACTGGAGGCCATTAATCCTCATGGTAGGACCGAGGGACGTAAGCGGTAGATCTATCTGGGTGTAGCGAGCCCAACTCCAGGTCCAGCATAACGGACCTTGGGGTGACTTTGTGCCCGACGCAAAATCCGCTAGGTTTGAGTCTTCCTACTTGCACTTCACACATATCAATGGCCTTGCAAACCATTGGTGATCTCTTTTTCCTTATTTGCTACATACCAGGGTTTTGATAAATACAAAGGTTTATTTACTCACTTTCGCATGAACTCGCTCAACATTATTGTTGATTTTTCAACTTACATGTATTTCAGGGAATTAAAGATCTGGCACGGTATGGCATGTTTTCCGCTGCATAAGTCACCAGGGTCATCCAGGGTTTGGGGAATGTGACTCTTTCCTGGACAAGTCACAGTCCTTGAATCGTGTTTATGTTATGTTTGTGGTTGTAATGTTTAGACAAGTTTATGGTTGTTGGGTGTTAACCCGTTAAGACAATGTTTTACTATTTTACTTTTAATGGATGATCTTGCATATTTTTAAATTCATGTAGCTTTGTTATGATTAAGCTATGGTATTAAGAAGTCACACCAAAATAACCACGCTTCCGCAAAGCCAGGGTGTGACA